>NC_090195.1:1779799-2149799 GCF_024679245.1 Pseudorasbora parva
AGTGCAACCATCCATCCATCCATTATAAAAGTGAATCCATCCATCTATCCATCATAAAAGTGCATCCATCATAATAAAAGTGCATCTATCCATCATAAAAGTGCATCTTTCCATCATAAAAGTGCATCTATCAATCATAAAAGTGCATCTATTCATCATAATAGTGCATCTATCATCATAAAAGTGCATCTATTCATCATAAAAGTGTATCTATTCATCGTAAAAGTGCATCTATCCATCATAATAGTGCATCTATTCATCGTAAAAGTGCATCTATCCATCATAAAAGTGCATCTATCCATCATAAAAGTGCATCTATTCATCATAAAAGTGTATCTATCCATCGTAAAAGTGCATCTGTCCATCATAAAAGTGCATCTATCAATCATAAAAGTGCATCTATTCATCATAATAGTGCATCTATCATCATAAAAGTGCATCTATTCATCATAAAAGTGTATCTATTCATCGTAAAAGTGCATCTATCCATCATAATAGTGCATCTATCATCATAAAAGTGCATCTATTCATCATAAAAGTGTATCTATTCATCGTAAAAGTGCATCTATCCATCATAATAGTGCATCTATTCATCGTAAAAGTGCATCTATCCATCATAAAAGTGCATCTATCCATCATAAAAGTGCATCTATTCATCATAAAAGTGTATCTATCCATCGTAAAAGTGCATCTTTCCATCATAAAAGTGCATCTATCAATCATAAAAGTGCATCTATTCATCATAATAGTGCATCTATCATCATAAAAGTGCATCTATTCATCATAAAAGTGTATCTATTCATCGTAAAAGTGCATCTATCCATCATAATAGTGCATCTATTCATCGTAAAAGTGCATCTATCCATCATAAAAGTGCATCTATCCATCATAAAAGTGCATCCATCATCATAAAAGTGCATCTATCTATCATAAAAGTGCATCTATCCATCATAAAAGTGCATCTATCCATCATAAAAGTGCATCTATCCATCATAAAAGTGCATCTATTCATCGTAAAAGTGTATCTATCCATCGTAAAAGTGCATCTATCCATCATAAAAGTGCATCTATCATCATAAAAGTGCATCTATCCATCATAAAAGTGCATCCATCATCATAAAAGTGCATCTATCTATCATAAAAGTGCATCTATCCATCATAAAAGTGCATCTATCCATCATAAAAGTGCATCTATCCATCATAAAAGTGCATCTATTCATCGTAAAAGTGCATCTATCCATCATAAAAGTGCATCTATCCATCATAAAAGTGCATCTATCCATCATAAAAGTGCATCTATCAATCATAAAAGTGCATCTATTCATCGTAAAAGTGCATCTATCCATCGTAAAAGTGCATCTATCCATCATAAAAGTGCATCTATCCATCATAAAAGTGCATCTATTCATCATAAAAGTGCATCTATCCATCATAAAAGTGCATCCATCATCATAAAAGTGCATCTATCTATCATAAAAGTGCATCTATCCATCATAAAAGTGCATCTATCCATCATAAAAGTGCATCCATCATCATAAGTGCATCTATCTATCATAAAAGTGCATCTATCATCATAAAAGTGCATCCATCATCATAAGTGCATCTATCTATCATAAAAGTGCATCTATCATCATAAAAGTGCATCTATCTATCATAAAAGTGCATCTATCAATCATAAAAGTGCATCTATCCATCGTAAAAGTGCATCTATCCATCATAAAAGTGCATCTATCATCATAAAAGTGCATCTATCATCATAAAAGTGCATCTATCCATCATAAAAGTGCATCTATCTATCATAAAAGTGCATCTATCAATCATAAAAGTGCATCTATCCATCGTAAAAGTGCATCTATCTATCATAAAAGTGCATCTATCATCATAAAAGTGCATCCATCATCATAAGTGCATCTATCTATCATAAAAGTGCATCTATCATCATAAAAGTGCATCTATCTATCATAAAAGTGCATCTATCAATCATAAAAGTGCATCTATCCATCGTAAAAGTGCATCTATCCATCATAAAAGTGCATCTATCATCATAAAAGTGCATCTATCATCATAAAAGTGCATCTATCCATCATAAAAGTGCATCTATCCATCGTAAAAGTGCATCTATCCATCATAAAAGTGCATCTATCATCATAAAAGTGCATCTATCCATCATAAAAGTGCATCCATCATCATAAAAGTGCATCTATCTATCATAAAAGTGCATCTATCCATCATAAAAGTGCATCTATCCATCATAAAAGTGCATCTATCCATCATAAAAGTGCATCTATTCATCGTAAAAGTGCATCTATCCATCATAAAAGTGCATCTATCCATCATAAAAGTGCATCTATCCATCATAAAAGTGCATCTATCAATCATAAAAGTGCATCTATTCATCGTAAAAGTGCATCTATCCATCGTAAAAGTGCATCTATCCATCATAAAAGTGCATCTATCCATCATAAAAGTGCATCTATTCATCATAAAAGTGCATCTATCCATCATAAAAGTGCATCCATCATCATAAAAGTGCATCTATCTATCATAAAAGTGCATCTATCCATCATAAAAGTGCATCCATCATCATAAGTGCATCTATCTATCATAAAAGTGCATCTATCATCATAAAAGTGCATCCATCATCATAAGTGCATCTATCTATCATAAAAGTGCATCTATCATCATAAAAGTGCATCTATCTATCATAAAAGTGCATCTATCTATCATAAAAGTGCATCTATCATCATAAAAGTGCATCTATCATCATAAAAGTGCATCTATCCATCATAAAAGTGCATCTATCTATCATAAAAGTGCATCTATCAATCATAAAAGTGCATCTATCCATCGTAAAAGTGCATCTATCCATCATAAAAGTGCATCTATCATCATAAAAGTGCATCTATCTATCATAAAAGTGCATCTATCAATCATAAAAGTGCATCTATCCATCGTAAAAGTGCATCTATCCATCATAAAAGTGCATCTATCATCATAAAAGTGCATCCATCATCATAAAAGTGCATCTATCATCATAAAAGTGCATCTATCCATCATAAAAGTGCATCTATCATCATAAAAGTGCATCTATCCATCATAAAAGTGCATCCATCCATCATAAAAGTGCATCCATCATCATAAGTGCATCTATCTATCATAAAAGTGCATCTATCATCATAAAAGTGCATCTATCTATCATAAAAGTGCATCTATCAATCATAAAAGTGCATCTATCCATCGTAAAAGTGCATCTATCCATCGTAAAAGTTTATCTATCCATCATAAAAGTGCATCTATCATCATAAAAGTGCATCCATCATCATAAAAGTGCATCTATCATCATAAAAGTGCATCTATCCATCATAAAAGTGCATCTATCATCATAAAAGTGCATCTATCCATCATAAAAGTGCATCCATCCATCATAAAAGTGCATCTATCCATCATAAAAGTGCATCTATCATCATAAAAGTGCATCTATCCATCATAAAAGTGCATCCATCCATCATAAAAGTGCATCCATCCATCATAAAAGTGCATCTATCATCATAAAAGTGCATCTATCATCATAAAAGTGCATCTATCATCATAAAAGTGCATCTATCATCATAAAAGTGCATCTATCCATCATAAAAGTGCATCTATCCATCATAAAAGTGCATCCACCCATCATAAAAGTGCATCTGTCCATCATAAAAGTGCATCTATCCATCATAAAAGTGCATCCATCCATCATAAAAGTGCATCCATCCATCATAAAAGTGCATCTATCATCATAAAAGTGCATCTATCCATCATAAAAGTGCATCCATCCATCATAAAAGTGCATCTATCATCATAAAAGTGCATCTATCATCATAAAAGTGCATCCATCATCATAAGTGCATCTATCCATCATAAAAGTGCATCTATCCATCATAAAAGTGCATCTATCCATCATAAAAGTGCATCTATCCATCATAAAAGTGCATCTATCATCATAAAAGTGCATCCATCATCATAAGTGCATCTATCCATCATAAAAGTGCATCTATCCATCATAAAAGTGCATCTATCCATCATAAAAGTGCATCCACCCATCATAAAAGTGCATCTATCATCATAAAAGTGCATCTATCATCATAAAAGTGCATCTATCATCATAAGTGCATCTATCCATCATAAAAGTGCATCTATCCATCATAAAAGTGCATCTATCATCATAAAAGTGCATCTATCATCATAAAAGTGCATCTATGACAATGCAGCATGACGAAAATGTGATTGTTTTAATTGATGAAAATAGACTAAAATGCTTAGCTATTTAGTCGACTAGAACTTGACTAAACAAAAACAGGGCATGATGAAAATTAACAGGCTGATGAAATTAACACTAGTATGTTGCATATTAAAGGGATAGTTCACCCGAAAATAGAACAAATTTGGACCCCATTCACTTTCACTGTATGGTCAAAAGCACGGGACATTTTTAGACCATGTTTCACAGAAGAGGTTGTGAGAGGGTTTTAATGTTCGGGTGAATTTATCCTTTAAAGGGATAGTTCACCCTGTGATGTTTATCTGCTGACCCCCAGTGCATCCAACATGTAGGTGTGTTTGTTTCTTCAGGAGAACACAAATGAAGATTCTTAACTCAACCGTTGCTGAGTGTAGGTCATATAATGATGTCAATGGGTAACAATTCTACGAGAGCAAAAAAAAACATGCTTAGACAACCGGCACAACGAGCCCTGTGGCTCATGACGACACACTGATGTCTTAAGACACAAAACAATCAGCTTGTGTGAGAATGTGAGGTGTATTTGTATCATTTTTTTACCTCAACGCTATATCCAACAGCCTGTAATGCGCTTCACTTCTGCTAAGGTCAAAAATACATGCGCTGGATATACGATAAAAATCTTCATTTGTGTTGTACTGAAGAAACAAACACACCTACATGTTGGATGCACTGGGGTCAGCAGATAAACAATCTTTTTTGGGTGAACTATCCCTTTAAGTCCGTACAGAAATGAACTTTACTTTTCGTTAGTTTTGCCCTTCGTCATTGCGATGGCATGACTTCGGCCGCTCCAGTATTGAAGCGTGTGTTGGGTGTTGTGGATGCGGCAGTGCCTCCTGCGGGAGCTTTATATGGGTCAGCCTGGCCTACTTGAGTCTGTTTTAGGGCTGGACGGCCCCGCAGCAGATGTGCTGGATCTGGAGTCGTGTGTCCCTGATTCTCCAGAGGACGGGATCCTCTGTTGAGTCCGTCTCTGATCCAGCTGTGGCCTCCACACCAGGAATATCTGTTAGAAAGGCACTTTTTAGTGTTTTGTCAGCTGGACGTAATGCCAACAATAAGGTATTTTACATAAATCAGGAAGATGTGCTTTCAGCATCATTACGCCAGCCTTCAGTGTCACTGAATCTTCTGAAATCATTCTCAGATGAGGATCTAATGCTCAACAAACATTTATGATTATTATCAGTGTTCATCTTTGTGTGGAAACTGATGCACTTTGTGTTTCAGGATTCTTTGATGATAAGAGTTGAAAACAACAGCATTTATTTGAAACATTTGTAACATTATCAATGTCTTCACTGCCATGACCTCCAATTTTGTATATATTAGTGTTGTATTATACTTTGTAATATTTAGTTTAAAAATATAAATATAAGCCACAAACTATATGAAAAATATACTATAAATTATACTGTATTATTCATTTATACATGTGAATAATATGTGTGTAAATATGTGCACTTTCATAAAAAAAACAAAAAAACAAGTCTTTCTTAAAATATTCTTATTGACCGTAAACGTGTAGGGAGCATATACAAAGTGTGTGTGTGTGTGTGTACATTGATCAGGCATAACGTTATGACAGGTGAAGTGAGTAACTCTGATGATCGCTTCATCACGGCTCCTGTTAGTGGGTGGGATATATTAGGCAGCAAGTGAACATTTTGTCCTCAGAGTTGATGTGTGTGAAGCAGGAGAAATGGGCAAGCGTAAGGATTGGAGCGAGTTTGGCCAAATTGTAACGGCTAGACGACTGGGTCAGAGCATCTCCAAAACTGCAGCTCTTGTGGGCTGTTCCCGGTCTGCAGTGGTCAGTATCTATCAAAAGTGCTCCAAGGAAGGACCAGTGGAGAACCGGCCACAGGGTCATGGGCGGCCAAGGCTCATTGATGACCGTGGGGAGCGAAGGCTGGCCCGTGGGGTCCGATCAAACAGACGAGCTACTGGAGCTCAAACTGCTCCAGAAGTTAATGCTGGTTCTGATAGAAAGCTGTCAGAATACACAGAGCAGCTCAGTTTGAGGCGTATGGGGCGGCATAGCGTAGCGTAGTTCGAGGATATCGCAGAAAAACAATATTTCGCAATGTCGTTTTTAAACTCATTAAACCCTAATGAGTACACTTATTATATCCCACAATACAGCTGATGTACACACAACGGCCGTCCGAATTCACTCATTTGTTTTCATTCACTCCTTCAAATGAACTATATTAGTGGATAACGTAGGGAATGAGGGTTTAGGGGGTGATCTCGGATTCAGCCATTTTCATTTTTAGGTGAACTGTCTCTTTAATGTCTTGTTTTTGTCCGTTTGTTGACCCTGCTTCTGTGGTTGTGCTGTAATATGTTGGTAAAGCCCTTCAGCTTTGCCGTCCTCGTCTCGTCTCGTCCTGCCGCTCTTAACTCTGCATTAGTGGTTTTTGTTGAGTCTAATCTGAACTGAGGTCGGTTTTGAGGATGTTTCTGTACTGATGAAGGAGCCGTTTCCCATAATCCCTGTCTGCAGAGGTGCTTTCTCATTCTTAGGATTGGTCTTTTAGAGATTTGGGATGTGTTTTGAATCATTTGTAAGCCGTTGGCGCTCTAATCTTGAGGATGAACTTCTAAAAGATCAGCGGAGCAGCAGTTTGGGCCGTCCTGCAGGGAGTCGTGGAGTTATGGGGTCAGACAGAGGTCACACACACTCGACTTCCTCTTCATCTCTGCCCTGTTTACTCTTCTCGCTCTGTTCGAGTCAAACTGTGTTTCTAGACGGCTTGTGCGAGAACAGAGCATGACAACAGGATTTCTCTCTGTACTTTTCTTCCTCTATCTCCACCTTTTTCTTTCTCTTCCTCAATGATTCCTTTACTACGTATAATCTGTAGTTCTTCTTGTGAAGACTTATAGTTTTGTTTGATTAATATCTGCACTGCAAAAAGTGCTTTTCTTACTTAGTATTTTCGTCTTGTTTCTAGTTAAAATATCTAAAAATTCTTACATTAAGAAACATTTACTAGACAAGTACAAATTATTGTCTTGTTTTGGGGAAAAATAACTTAAAATGAAGAGAGTTTTTGCTTAAAATAAGATAAATAATCTGCCAATGGGGTGAGAAAAATTATCTTAATTCAAACAGAAAGCAAGATTATTTTGCTTACCCCATTGGCAGATTATTTTGCTTAAAGCAATAATTATCTTAATTTTTCCCCAAAACAAGACATTTAATTTTGTTTGTCTAGTAAATGAAGAAAATGAATCTTTAAAATGAAGAACTTGAACCTTTTAATGCATCATTAGTAGATAATTGTATAGTTGTGTTTTCTTGTCCACAGTCCTACAGTATTAAATGCACACACAGATCCCTTTATCAGCTCTTTGAGGCGTTTGCTGCATTTGTCCGCAGGTGATGTGAATGATATCAATGAGATCCGGTGGCAGACATGGATAGAAAGTCAGCCGTGAGGTCGCACAGACTCTGTGTCATTGCTCTGCTTCCTCTGGCTGATGTGTCATGAGATGCGGATTGGTGGCCCTGCGTTTGCTGCCTGCGTCCTCATTGGCAAAGTTGTAAAAATAGACATGGTCTTTTCGGCCCATGGGAGGTTTGGAGGCGCACAGACAGAGAAACGGGAAGAGTGACAGAAACGCTGTCCACAAAAATATATCAGAGTGATATTGGTTCAAACTCTGGGCAAAGACATAAAAAACCCCACAAAAAAACAGCTTCAATCTTCAGTTTCATAACCCAGTACCAAATGTTTTGTAACATTTTAAATGTCTGGTTTGATTTGGAATATTCGTAATTCAAATGTGTATTTGACAGCCCTACTGGAGCCCTGTGCATACATCTAATTAGGTTAAAAAATTGCATTGTAAAGGCTTTGTAAATTAATGTAAACTTATTGGAAAAGATTATTTTTCTCACTTTTGTGGACTGACCACCACACAGAATATGAAGACTATCAAAAACTGTAGGAGTTGATCCTAAACCTGTCAATGTACCAACATAATAAACACACTCTGCAAAATACCGTCATATTAACGTTATCAACGAACAGTGGCGCCACCAACCCCTGGCCACCCCACTGGCCATGGCGTAGGTTTAGGGGGGACGCTAGGTACTAGTCCCAATCAATATTTAGAATTGTTCCATGTAGGGATGTTTCGATACTCGGGATCGGTATCGGCTCTGATCTGCCATTATTTGCCGGATCGGGTATCGGACAGACAGGACCGATCCAAATTCGATACTGTGCGCATAATATTGTGTTATTGTTAAGCCCCAGCGCCCCACAAAAGGCACAAACACCTTATAAAGCATCAACGATTCGTGCACTATATTATAAGTGTTCTGAAGCCATTCCATCGTTTAATGCGAGTACAGATTAGTTCACGTCAATGCTCCATGAATATATTTTGTGTAACATATTTTACCAGATTTACAGCTACAGTTATTCACTTTTGTGGTTTCCTTTATTTTTTCCCAACTAAATGTTTAGATTTTATACAATTATTGTGCACTCGTGATTTTATAACTTTTGCTGCTGTATTATTCACTAATCTAATTTATTCAATTCTACGCACTAAGGCTTAGAAATTCTACATAGACAAAACTGCATTGGTATCGGACCGATATTCAACATTTTTAATATCGGATCGGATCGGTTCTGGAAAAATGGTATCGGTGCATCCCTAGTTCCGTGTTTACACATTGTCACTCTTATCACTCTTTAATAGCCAAGTTCATAAATTATTTTCAAAAACGGATTCAAAACTGATTTGGAAAAAAAAAACCATACACACAAAATAACTTATTTTCAATATAAAAAGTGATTGTGGACTGGATATTTTTTTGACCTTTTATCACAGTCTTGGGCATGTCAAAGATTAGTAACAACACTGGCTTTGATGCATTGTTAGTTTTTGTGCAGCATCAGATTTACATTTTTTTAATCCCTCATTTATATGCAGTTATTATACTCTATACAAATGCCAGAAACTAAGATTTTTTTTCAGCACAGGCCTATCTAAAGGGTTAATGCTGCCACCTGGTTATCAACTGTAAAAAATACACATTTGCCTCTTCCCAACAGGGGAAACCACCAACAATCAAGAATGCATGATTATATGGTGTCATGGCTTTCCAATCAAAAAATGTGGCTATAATGAAAGTCAACGGGGCAAAAACAGCCACGAACAGTAAATGAGGGAGAAAAATCTGATGCTGCACAAACTAACAATGCATCAAAGCTAAAGTTGTTAATAATCTTTGACATGCCCAAGACTTATATATATATATATATTTTATGTTTAAAATAAGTCATTTTGTGTGTATGTTGTTTTTTTATCCAAATCACTTTTGAAAATCATTTATGAACTTGGAAAATAAAGAGTATTATTATTTTGGTACTGGATAATTTGAACTGAAGAGCCTCATAAATTAATAGACTTATTAATAAACTATGGTGCATTTCCATACTCAGTAACATAAATTAATAGACTATACTGGCCGGTTTACTACTGCAGTAGAATAATATTCTGAAATTATGGTTTCTAGTTTTGGTGTGCCACCCCAAGATTTTAAGTGGCCCCATCTCGATCTGGCCACCCCTATGAAAAATTTCTGGAGGCACCACTGTCAACGAAATCCCAGAAAACATTGAGATATAATTTTTGTCTATATTGCACACCCCTACACTGCCCCATGATTTTTTAATAACTAAAACAGCTTCGCTACTAAAAGCTGCATTATATTTTGGTGATAAGTTAGCTATAGTACTACAGTAACACCAGTGTGCAGATTCAGTGCCTCATATCCCATCTCATTTACTGTGCTAGTTTAGGCTGTCATGCAATCTTGTTTGCACACATTTGTGCCATTTTATGTTATTCAAGCTAGTGAGTTCCCTTAGGAAAACTGGGGACTTTTTAATGACAGTTAATGGCACAGTCATAATTAACAGGGCAGCTTGCGTGAGGAACAAGGCGTCTAATTTAAGAAACACAAGGGTCATTATAAATAATGGAGCATAACGTTGTGTACCGTCCACTTTTGGCCAATGTTGCCATTATATGAGGAGAAGAATGAAGTTATTATATAATTATATGACGTTTCCGTCCTTAAGAGGAGTTGTTAAACCGAGGTCCTGACTCTCTGTGGTTATTAAAAATCCCAGGATGTCCTTTGATAAAGAGTAGGGGTGTACCCCCGGTGTCCTGGCCAAATTTGCCCATTGGCCGCTGTCCATCATGGCCTCCTAATAATCCCCCTATCCTGATTAGCTTCGGCACTCTGTCTTTGGTCCACCAATCAGCTGGCGTGTGGTGAGCTTACTGGCACAAGATGGCTGCCGTCGCGTCATCAGGTGATGCTTCATATTGGTGGAGGTTTAGAAGATTCCCCCTTCTATATGTAAAGCGCTTTGAGTACCCAGAAAAGCGCTTTATAAATGTAACTTATTATTATTATATCATCCGTATTGATATTGTGGCTTGTGTGAGATTTGCCTCATGACTGATTTTCGCTCAAGAGCACAGACGGTTTGTAAACCCAACTGAACCCTCCTCTAACCCGACCGGGTTCGCGGTGCCCAAAGTGCCGCTGTGACTTTGCCTCAGTCCTGTCACGTCTTCTCAGCATCACCCGCTTTGAGCCGCCGGGTTTGTGGCAGGATGGGGCGTCCAAAACCGCCACTTCGGATCAGGCTGCCGGCCTGGATTGAGTCAGAAGGTTCCCCACCCAAACGGGACCATGAGCTCAAAGCAGTCAGAGACGCGTCTCAGGCCCCAGTCAGGCTGTGTGTGATGCATGAGAGTCTGTGTGTTGTGTGATTAAAATGGGGCAGGTGAGTTGAACGCATGGATTTATAGTCCGTAATCAACAGATGTATCATTATCTGTCCGTTTTACAGGCACCGTGAGTCCACTGACGTCGTGGAAAGAGACACAAGGGGACGTACGGCCACATCAGACTGACCAGCAGACATTTGGGACAGACTTACTATCAGGTGAGCTCAGTTTCGGCTTTAAAATGCAGATCTGCTTAAGATTCACCCACTTTAGCCCTATTCGGACGGTAATTGTTTCTCATGTGGACGTCCGTAAAAATACACTTGCACCTCTGTGATAAAACTCGTGCATTCGGATGGTGATTTATTCCCGAGTTCTGTGATCCTGCGCATGCGAACACTGCTCACGTGGTTAGTCGAATGATTGTCTGCTGTAAAAATGTCTGTGCTTTGTTGATGAAAGATTATTCTTGTAAATACTTTCCAGCATTTTAGTAATAAAAGTGTAGGCTAGATCTTTAAAATGCTTCCAAATTACAGGGACACGCAACGATACGGTGCTCTGCAGTGGTCAAAACGGTTCATTTAGAAGCGATCTTTTCTTGAAAACTCAGAAATGTGGATTCAGACAGTAATTAAATCACCACGACCTTGGTGTTTGTCAAAAAAACGGTAGGTGATTTGGTTAGGGATTTTTACACACGGGTGGAGGGAGAAAAACACAGACATTCTGGATTCACACGGCAATACAATCACAGACTAGCCCATCAGTGATGAAAATACCCCACGAGAAACAATCACCACCCAATAGGGCTTTAGACAGCAAAAGACCCTTCTGACTGATGTAAACTGACCAAGTTTTTGTTTTATGTAGCATTTAAGAATGGTTTTAGGGGTTTTACTTTATTCTGCAGTATTTGCATTTAACATTATTCTACTTGCACTTCTTACCTGAGAAAATCCTGGGTAATATAAGTTAACTACAGGGGTTAGGGTTCGCTTCCGGGTATATACACTGGGAGCAGGACTGTAAAATAAAGTGCTATTGTTTCAGCTTGTGAAATGAGGTCTAATATGCGACCTAGTAAAACGTGCAGGTTACTTCATGGGCGTGTGTTTTTGCTGCTGGATATCTAGTTTAACTTCTGCTAAGGGCTTCAAACAAAACCCTTTAGGAGATTTGATGACATTAAGCTTGCAAACGTTGGCGAATCCGGCGTTCAGTTCTTCCTCATTGTATCGGTCTGGTAATATGAAATCCACTGCCAAAAGTTGTGTAAAGTCAGCCGGTTTGATTAGCGACTGCCAGATGGAGCGAGTGTTTGCTAGGGGGCTCTTGCAAAAATGTAATGTTTTACTTTTTCCCAGATTTCCCAAATTTAATTTTTTCAGTTTTTTCCATTGAAATCATTCTGGATTCTGTTTTTAATTTTTTTAATTTTTTAATTGTTTGGACTTTGTAGTAATCAAAAAGCATGTCTTATTAATGGAAATAATGAAACTTAAACAAATAATGAAATTCTGACAAACTTTAATTGCTGTTAAATTGTATAATAAAATGACTTAGGGCCCTATGAAGTACTTTTTTTTAAATATCAAATTCTGCGTTTTCTGTTTTGAAGTTTTCTGGATTCCATTTTAGACCTTTTGAGTTTCTGTGTGTGTGTGTGTGTGTGTGTGTCTGTCTGTGTGTGTGTCTGTCTGTGTGTGTGTCTGTCTGTGTGTGTGTGTCTGTCTGTGTGTGTGTGTGTGTCTGTCTGTCTGTGTGTGTGTGTGTCTGTCTGTGTGTGTGTGTGTGTCTGTCTGTGTGTGTGTCTGTCTGTCTGTGTGTCTGTCTGTCTGTGTGTGTCTGTCTCTGTGTGTGTGTGTCTGTCTGTGTGTCTGTCTGTGTGTCTGTCTGTGTGTGTGTCTGTCTGTGTGTCTGTCTGTGTGTCTGTCTGTGTGTGTGTGTCTGTCTGTGTGTCTGTCTGTGTGTCTGTCTGTGTGTCTGTCTGTGTGTGTGTGTCTGTCTGTGTGTCTGTCTGTGTGTCTGTCTGTGTGTCTGTGTGTCTGTCTGTGTCTGTCTGTCTGTCTGTCTGTGTATCTGTCTCTGTGTGTCTGTGTCTGTCTGTGCGTGTGTGTCTGTCTCTGTCTGTGTGTGTGTCTGTGTGGGTCTGTCTCTTTTTGTGTCTGTGTGTCTGTCTGTGTGTGTGTCTGTGTGTGTGTCTGTGTGTGTGTCTGTCTGTGTGTCTGTCTGTGTGTTTGTCTCTGTGTGTCTGTGTCTGTCTGTGCGTGTGTGTCTGTCTCTGTCTGTGTGTGTGTCTGTGTGGGTCTGTCTCTTTTTGTGTCTGTGTGTCTGTCTGTGTGTGTGTCTGTGTGTGTGTCTGTGTGTGTGTCTGTGTGTGTGTCTGTGTGTGTGTCTGTCTGTGTGTCTGTCTGTGTGTCTGTCTGTGTGTCTGTCTGTGTGTCTGTCTGTGTGTGTGTGTGTCTGTCTGTGTGTCTGTCTGTGTGTCTGTCTGTGTGTCTGTCTCTGTGTGTCTGTGTCTGTCTGTGCGTGTGTGTGTGTGTCTGTCTCTGTCTGTGTGTGTGTCTGTGTGGGTCTGTCTCTTTTTGTGTCTGTGTGTCTGTCTGTGTGTGTGTCTGTGTGTGTGTCTGTGTGTGTGTCTGTGTGTGTGTCTGTCTGTGTGTCTGTGTCTGTGCGTGTGTGTCTGTGTCTGTCTGTGCGTGTGTGTCTGTCTCTGTCTGTGTGTGTGTGTGTCTGTGTGGGTCTGTCTCTTTTTGTGTCTGTGTGTCTGTCTGTGTGTGTGTGTGTGTCTGTGTGTGTGTCTGTGTGTGTGTCTGTCTGTGTGTCTGTGTCTGTGCGTGTGTGTCTGTGTCTGTCTGTGCGTGTGTGTCTGTGTGTCTGTCTGTGTGTCTGTCTGTGTGTCTGTCTGTGTGTCTGTCTGTGTGTGTGTCTGTGTGTGTGTCTGTGTGTGTGTCTGTCTGTGTGTGTGTCTGTGTGTGTGTCTGTCTGTGTGTCTGTCTGTGTGTCTGTCTCTCTGTGTCTGTCTGTGTGTGTGTCTGTGTGGGTCTGTCTCTTTTTGTGTCTGTGTGTGTGTCTGTGTGTGTGTCTGTCTGTGTGTCTGTCTGTCTGTGTGTCTGTCTGTGTGTCTGTGTCTGTCTGTGCGTGTGTGTCTGTCTCTGTCTGCGTGCGTGTCTGTGTGGGTCTGTCTCTTTTTGTGTCTGTGTGTGTGTCTGTGTGTGTGTCTGTGTGTGTGTCTGTCTGTCTGTGTGTCTGTCTGTGTATCTGTCTCTGTGTGTGTCTGTCTGTGCGTGTGTGTCTGTCTCTGTCTGCGTGCGTGTCTGTGTGGGTCTGTCTCTTTTTGTGTCTGTGTGTATGTCTGTGTCAAACGAAACCCTGCGTCTACTCTATTCATTCAAACAGAGACACGCAGAACATGCAGGATTCATATTTAAATGGACTTTATCAGTTTAATATTTACAGACACTGGTCTATATCGTGATAAGTGTACTGACTTTTTATTTATTCACCCAAAAATGTAAGTATTTCAGTAAATTCTGTTTTTATGACTGAATTCTGCGATTCCATCCACATCACGGAAATCATAGGGCCCTAAAAAGTGATCCTCTAGTCTGTTCTGTTCGTCTGTGGGGTTTTCACTCGTTTTAAAGTGCAGGTGAAAGTGTGTCTGATCCATTAGTAAATCATGACTGCAGCACAGACGCTGTTTAAGGTGGTTTATAATGTGATGTGTAATTGCAGTTGTTGTGGTCTTCTGATAAACAGCACATGAATGGCTACATCTGTCTGTTTCCTTTCACTAGTAATAACCGGCTGATTGTGACCGCTCTCTCTCTCTCTCTCTCTCTCTCTCTCTCTCTCTCTCTCTCTCTCTCTCTCTCTCTCTCTCTCTCTCTCTCTCTCTCTCTCTCTCTCTCTCTCTCTCTCTCTCTCTCTCTCTCTCTCTCTCTCTCTCTCTCTCTCTCTCTCTCTCATTGAAATGCAGCTCAGCATCCTCACACTTGTTCGACACGCCCTGTTGTTTATCTCCTCTCTCTCCATCTTTCTCTAGGCGCGATGTCTGGTTTTCCTGATCAGTGGGGTTCACAGTCCAGCTCCCCGCAGATGATGGACAGCAGCCCGATGGGAGCGTTCTCAGGTGACCACCTTCACTGACCGCACTACATCACGAGAGATCGCTCAAATCATTAGAGCCTCGGTGCCGGATTTACTAAACTGGGCAAATTACCGTATTTTCTAGGAAATAAAATAATTAACTCAAAACAGAAAAAAACCTGTTAACTAAAATATATTAACTGAAAGACTGAACACAAACAAAATGCCCCCCATGAAGAAAATCCTATTCTGCAAATTACAAACTGCAGGTAGTAATATATGCAGCCGAGAATGATTCACACTGGCAGCGTTCGCCTCGCGCGGCAGAGCGTTCAATCCGTGGACTCGTTCCTTCAGCTCTGGCCATCTTGCTTTCTTTGTTTTCTTCATTGCAGTTAAAGTAACCTCTGCTATTCGCCAGTCCCTCACAAGTTTCTCACTCACTCCAAACTTTCTTTCTTCTGCCCGATTATGCACAGCTCCCGCTCTCCGCACTGCTTCTGCCCTGATGGAACTTGTAGTCCTTTGCGACCTATATATGTTTTTTCCTCTTCATGACGCATTTTTGACTGATGCGACTTATACTCCAGAGTGACTTATAGTCCGGAAAATACGGAGATTTCAAAAAGGTGTAGATCTGTGCGTGATCTACTGAGGATGCACACAGACGCAGTCGGGTTACTTGCATAATGACCAACACAATCCACCAATTTATCCGCATCTGGTTTAAAGCATGCTTTTTTGACCAATAATGACACAAGCACCAGTAAGCTGACTAGCGCAAACCTTAGTAAATCACCTCGCATGATTCATTGAAATACTCTCCTCCCATAAATGTAGCATCTGAGAGGGAAACCCCTACAAATGTGTATGCAATAAGGCCAGCCACAAAAATAATCCTGTCCACGTCTTTTCAGTGCTAATTTAAACGTTATGAATCAGTGTATCAAATCAGCGGTTTTGATCACCAGTCACGTGATTTCAGCAGTTTGGTGGTTTGACACACGAGCCGAATCATGATTTGATTCACTGATTCATAACGCTCCGAAGCTTCACGAAGCTGTGTTTTGAAATAGGCAATCACTATGTAAGTCGCTATTTATTTATTTTTGCGCATAAAAACTGTTCTCGTCTCTTCATAAATGATAGTAGAGCCGCTGTAGTGAGATGGGCTTTGTAACGACGTCTTTAGTGCCTTTATGGGTCTTGAGAGAGGAAATGACATTGGTGTCAATGAAGGCCTTTCTGAGCCATCGGATTTCAACACTAATATCTTCATCTGTGTGTGAAGATGAACGGAGGTCTGACGGCTGGCCAACCACAGGAGGAATTAATCACACAATTTACATTTTTGGCTGAACTAACCCTTTAAACTAGCGGATTAAAGTGGATTCGGACACGCCCTCAGTGCGTTAGACCATGTGCTAAGATCGTTAAAATAGGGCCCCTTGCATCTTTTAGCTTTACAAATAAGGACAAATGATGAACAATATTGTTTTTAGTCATCACATTAAAAATAAAACATTTTAAATTTAGAGCTTTGACGTGCTGGAAAAAGTGCAGTTCACATCATATTTATTTTTTCTCAAATGGCAAATACTTTGCATCTTTCCTAATTGAGTTTTGGTGTGCGTGTGCGTGCGCATGCGTGTGCGTGTGTGTGCGTGTGTATATATAGATCCTTGAGAATCATTGTTCTGATGTGATTTAGCTGCTCTTTCAGCGCTCGCCGCTTGAGGCCGGGCCGTCCGTTAATTATACACTTTTATTTGTTCAGTGTCATCCTGTTGAATAACCCTCCGGCCATTAATTAGGTTTACTAAAATTGTGCGTCCGGCAAAACAACACCTCTAATTACCCCTGACCTCTTTTAATGGAGATCTCCTCCTGCTGAGAGTCCTGTTTTGAATGTGATATAAATCTACAGTCCTGCTGGTTCAATTGGTTATAGATGTTGGGAAACTTTAATTGGTTCATGGCGTGTGGAAAGTCACAGACAGAAACTCCATCTCTGGTCATGCTGAGAAATAAAAATGGGATTGGATGTAACCTGGAGATTTTATTCTGCTCTCTAATGGGCCGCATTAGAAGAAGTAATGCTAGTAATGATAATGAGCGTGAATTCATTAGCGGGGTAAATGAACGGCCCTGTTTTTCCCTGTAACAGACAATAGCTGATGATGGCGCTGGTTTGAAAGGGCTCTTGGGAGGTGATGAGTCACGCTCACATCAGTATTCAGCTGAGATGCCAAAATGGATCTCAGCACCTGTTGTACACTAGAGGATGACACGGGAGTGGATTTTCACTCCTGTCCCGTCCCACTCCCATAGAAATAAATCTTGTCCCGTCCCACTCCCAGACCAAAGTTGAAAAAATAATCCCATCCCATCCCGCTCCTGGTAAACTGACTCCCACTCCCATCCCGCTCCTGTTTAAATTGACTCCCGCTCCTGTACCGCTCCCATATATTTTTTTCTTCAATTAGTGTTTAATACATAGCATTTGATTTAATCTGCTCTCCATCCTGTTTTAGACCAGCTGCTGAGCCCCTGTTTCTAGATTTTCTCCAGAAAGTGGAAGACGGCAAATAAAAGAAAAACAGTACATAGTTCACACTATGTCTACAATAGTTTAATAAATCCAAACAGCACATAAAGCTGCATTTTACTCATTTATTGTTGAGTAAACAATACATTTATAGTTTACATTTACAGTTTTAGTTATAGTTCTTAGAGCACTGCTCTTTGAATTCTGGCGGGAAGCCTTGATAAAAACTGTTGAGTGTGTGTCCTTATATGACGTACACAGCGCGCGCCTTCACCACTGAAGAGCGCGCACAGCCCTCACATGCACCAAGCTATAATGTTGACAAGAGAGAAAAATACATTTTTCTGAGGGATAAACTTTTTATTTCGTAAGAAGTTATGAAGATAATGTTGGCATAATGACACTGTCCTAAACCTACCTTCAACTGCGCCTGACATTAGAATTTATTTTTTTCTGAGATGATTATTACACTTTACAACAAATAAATATCTTTTATAAAACCGTATAAGTCCCATAGACAGTAAGATAAGTCCTGGTGGCCGTTGAGAGTTGCTATGGCATCTGTAAACAAATTCCAGCTGCTGGAGAGGACCGCGTCGACATCTGATGCGGTAGACAAACTGAAAGCTTTATATTCGAATACATTGCTTGATATTTGATATCCGTTCAAATTAGTTTTTTTTCCAAAAATGACAGACCTAGTACGTTAGGTGTATTAAAAGGAAACTACAAAATGTTGCATTTACTTTTTTTTTTTCCGTCTTTGCTATTGGTTGATTCCCGCTCCCGTCTGCTCCCGTTAACCATTTATCCTGTACCGTCCAAATCCCGTGATTAATAGCAAAGATGACTCCCATCCTGCAGGAATCCCACGGGAATCCCGTGACCCGTGGGATTCCCGGAAAAATGTCAGCCTCTATTATACACCTCACTCTGATTCTGTCAAACTCAATACACACGTCTGACGCTAGTATGAGGTGATGTTGTTTTAAAGGCATAGTTCACCCAAAAATGAATATGTGATGTTTATCTGCTGACCCCCAGGGCGTCCGAGATGTAGGTGTGTTTGTTTCTTCAGTAGAACACAAATTAAGATTTTTGTCCACCGGCCACTATGGCTGGTGGATTTCAAAATCTACCAGCCACTTTCTTGTTTTTAACCGACAATGTGTAACTGCATGTGAAAAGTTAATACAAGCAGTTTATTTAATCTCAAGTCTCAATGAAATACTGACATTTTCTCTTATACACACACAAACCATGAACTGATTTACATTTCATTAAATGAGTAGGGCTCTGTGAGCTCTTTTTTTGTGTTTTTTTGTTTTGTTTTGTTTGTTTATGTGGGATTTGGATGATTCGTGGTCTTTTATGGCTTCCAGTTTTAGGTTTTTAGTCCCAACAATGAAACTATTAGTTTTGGCGTCTTCTGAAGCGTGTTGACGACACACCGAGCAGAACATTATCAGTAGAGATGCACCGAAATCACAACTCCAAAACCGAAAGAGACGATTCCAAGGCCAAAAACCGAAACGCCAAAAGAAATGATGACAATTATTAGTACCATTGCATTTATGGCTAATGCTATGACTGTGTAACTTTACTAAAAATCAAGGCATTGCGATTGCATACATTAATATTAAAGTTTCAAAAAATAAATCAATTACAAGTTATGCAAATATTTATTTAGCACATTGCAACGATGCACAGTATAAAATAAAATTCAAAATAAAATGTTAAACTTGACCTCACTCGTGTACATTTAATAATAGCTTATGTACAGGCCTGTAGAAAGGTACATACATTGAACAAAGTAATCAAATGTAAAATAACTGCATATTTAACTGTTTAAATTAAAGATTAAATCGTATTAAACTTACAAAAGCTATTCAAGAGCAGTGAGTGATGTCCTTTTGTTTGACATTAAACAGATGGCAGTAAAGGCTACTGCCCCTTTAAGATCTAATAGAAGCGTATGTGTCGTCTTTCTCGACTGTACACGGTTCTCTAGAGGCTTATTCAGACTATGTCTGCTTGGATACTCATCAAGATGGACATGTTGACATACTTTTTGTGTGAGTTTGTCCGTTCAAGCGCAAGACTTGAAAGAGAACTCATTATTTGCGCGCTGTGAGACGAGTGCACGCTCTCGGATGATGCACAGTGACGGATCTTCTCTCAGTGCGCGCGAGTCCTCCTCATTCGCATCTTCTGGCTCTAACGTTACACACACCCTGTGTGCAGAATTGGGCTACTTTAACACCGTTTTGAGTTGCAATTGTGCGGGTTTTGTTGTGAAAACCCTGTCAAGGGCTCTTCTTTTTTTCTCCGCGTTAATAGAGAAATGTTTTGCTGACCTTTAAAGATGTGTGGAAAAGTGCGGAAACATTGTATAATCGTATTGTCTGCATCCATTGCATATTGCGCAGTTTTACTTTCTTTTCCGGTTAAGAACGTCTTGGGCTGTTTCGCCAGTGTAAATGCAAATATTGGATATGGGTCGCTTTTAAAAAAAAGTTATATATTGGCGGATATAGTCGCCAAATCGGAACTGTGCATCAAGACCTGCAGTGTAAATGCAGCCTTAATGGTGTGAATCCAGAAGTACATGTTGTAATAAAGTAATGTGACTGTTTCTCTGAACTTCTGTGCACCCATAGGTTTCTCTCAGCCTAGCGCAGTGTCTGCAGTGATCACAGGTGTGGCCGAACCTCAGCGGTCACCAGCTGCTCTGGCCCCTGAAGCCCCCAAAACACCGGCCGAAGCCCCCAAAACACCGGCCGAAGCCCCCAAAACACCGGCCGAAGCCCCCAAAACACCAGCCGAACCCCTGGCAGCCACGACGCCCAAGAGCCCACTGGACACATCTGCAGGTATGCACACACAACTGCACCAATGCCATGATGTTCAGCGGTTCCAGCAGGAGGCAGCACTTTATATTAGGGATGTAACGAAGCGACGATATGTATCTATCGTAAACAATATGATTCGCATTATAGAGTTGTTTCATCCAAGGCTCAGCTATATGGATTTATAAGGTATAAAATCCTCATCGTTTCGTTTAAATTACAAACACAAATTAAGATATTCTTTAAGAAACCATGATAAAGATTTCTGCCCCTCCATTTAATGTCCATTCCTCTCAAACTTAAAAGATCCACACAAAAGAAGATTGCATTAATATCAGGAGAGGCGGGAGATAGCGAGCACCGGGAGAGTGTCTGTGCGTCCCAATTCGCATACTATCCATCCTAAATACTATTCACAGATAGATTTAGTACACCCCAAATCATAGTGTGTTTTGGTTTGGTTTTGGTTTATTTGCAGAAGTATAAAATATACACAATAAAAAAACAAAATACAATCCACATAACTGTGCATGGAGAGGCAAAAAAACCCAAAGGGCTTATTTAAAGCCTCCACCTAAACAACAAAATCAAAAACTAAATTATAATTACCTGATTGTATATAACTGCCACAAGTTAATTACAGCATATAATAATAATAATAATATGTTGAAATGTTGTCTACTATTTTCTAGGGGTGTCCCCGACTAAGGATTTACACATTCGAATCAGAATTTTCGAATCTCTCTATGGTCGACCGATTGTCGAATCATCTGTGTGTGTAAACCATAGATCGGAAAAAAATAAACTGTATAAATGGGTTGGGAAAGGCAGGACACTAGTCAGCAGGAGGCTAAGACTATTTTTATTTTACTTTACACACGGCACACAGCCACCACTCTTAATAAAGTGATCAAAACTAGGCTACACTACATTCGTAAATTAACCGTTCTCTCATAACATTTAAAAGCCGCGATCGAAACACAGAACATCACACAAATATAAATAAGAACATTTTGATAAATAAACCTAAAAAAATACCTGCCTAGAGAGGAAAAGAACACGTTGAGTGCGTTTATATGCACGTTCTTAAGCCGATTGTGCCTGACGGGGCACACACCGGACTGAAGCCCAGCGCCGTGTCTCAGGATCTCACACCAGGCAGACGTGAATATACGCGCGAGCTCAATTTTGAATCGACTTCTGACAGAAGAGCTGCACGATGAGTGTATCTTGTAGCACAGGGTGAAATCAGAATGTGCATTCATGATTTGAGAGAAATATACATTTAATCGCCGCGGACAGGCGTCGAATGCCGCCGTCGGTGTATATGTGTTCGAATTTTAAAGGCACGTCTTTATAACACTAATATTGAGCACCCCCATATTGCCAAAATGGTATGATCCTCGTTTCATAACACCCGCGCGGATTCGTCCATGAGATCAATGGTCAAATCTGGTCCTGCATATCGATGCATCGAATCTTCGACTATTAGGGGTCACCCCTACTATTTTCGTTTAGAATCCGAAGTGCAGAGCGACACGCACTCTAACGGCTGATGTCATGGGCGGCCAAGGCTCATTGATGCACGTGGGGAGCGAAGGCTGGCCCGTGTGGTCCGATCAAACAGACGAGCTACTGGAGCTCAAACTGCTCCAGAAGTTAATGCTGGTTCTGATAGAAAGCTGTCTACCAGTCAGGGTGCCCATGGTGGTCATAATGATATATATATATAGCGTGATAAATAAGTATAATCTTCTTCAAATGCTGTTCATGACCTTAATATGTAGTCTGTTTCCCTCATGTACTTCCCATGTGTTTTGTATTTGGGATTATGGGATTCCTGCAGGATCCCCTGTGGAGCAAATTTCTGATCCACCAGTAATTAAAACTATTGCTGCCCACTAGGGGACACTATAACGAGTGCAAGATGGAGATACATTTTCATATGTCAGATTCATCCTTTCTGGAATCCCAGGGGCCTTTACAGGCTCCACAGCTGTATAGGGTTCGTAGAGTTCAGCTGAGACTGGAGTCATGTCGCTGGTGTAAACCAAGCTCCGGGATTATATTCTGCCGGGTTTAATGCTCAGGGAAGGTTGTTGATGTGCAAACAGTGATACACACCTACCAGATGGAGGGTGACATTAACTCACGCATGAGTCTGTTATCAAGCGCTTGATCGTTAAATCGCCCAGATGGACAAACTCTGACTGAATTTGATGATGACATTAATTGCAAATGTAATATTTTTATCTGAAAACGCCTATTATCTTCCAAGACGAAGATATCTTGGTCAGTCAGGCGTATCATCTAATGTTCAGGCATTTAGTCGTCTCTTAAACCCTCACAGACCATTATTTCAGCTTGTTACTTCTGATAGAGGAGAGCGTACACAAATGAGTTATGCTTGACCTCAAATGCTTCGTACACATCTTCTGCAAAAATAGAAAAGAAGCAACACTGCTTTGTTTTTTCAGTCAAAACATCTAAACATAATTTAAACTATTTTACTTGAAATTGCATCATATTAATAAGACTTGTTTATTTTAAAACTTTTAAACTTGTTTATACTATCCTAAACCTGCCTGTGCAGAAAGATAAAATACAGACATATTCAAGATACAATCTTGAATTGTATTTCATTGTTTTACTTTGTATCTTTCCTTGTTTGATTTTCTTAATCTGTTCTGCATATGTTGTAGCGCTTTGAGTTGAGAAAGGCGCATTACAAATAAATTGTATTATTATTATTATTAAAAGTAATTGCATTGCTGATTCTCAAGGAGATAATTTCTGGGATAAACATATTTTTATATATTTTTAATTTAAAAAATAAGGCATCAATATCTGTTAAAGGATTAGTTCACTAATTTCCTCACCCCCATATCATCCAAGATGTTCATGCCTTTCTTTCTTAATGTATTCAGTGGAAAAGAAATGAAGTTTTTTGAGGAAAACATTCCAGGATTTTTCTCCATATAATGGACTTTAATGGGAACCAACGGTTAAAGGTCCAAATCAATGCAGTTTCAGAGGAAGAGCTTCAGAGGCTCTGACTGATCCCAGAGGTACTGGGTCTCATCCAGATAGACCATCGGACATTTTCAAAAAATAATCATTTATATACTTTTTATCCTCAAATGTGCGACTTCTGTGTTGTTCTTCTTCATCATGTCAGAAAGGTCACATGACGTGGGTGGAAGTACCGACACAGTGCAGAAAAACTCCATCTCATGTTCTCCTCCAATATAACAATTTTCCGACATTGTTGTTTTACCTTTATTTTTGTAAAAGGCATTTGATTTAGTCTTTGCTCGTTCGTTTTAACACTGGATCAGCACTTCCATCTACAACATCTGACCTTTCTGATGTGATGTCATATGTCTTGAAGAAGCACAACACAGATGTTAAAAAGTATATAAATGTTTATTTTTGTTGAAAATGTCCGATGGTCTCTCTGGATCAGACTCTATTCCTCTGGGATCAGTCAGAGCCTCTGAAGCTCTTCCTCTGAAACTGCATTGATTTGGGTCTTCAACCGTTGGTTCCCATTAAAGTCCATTAAGTGGAGAAAAATCCTGGAATGTTTTCCTCAAAAAACTTAATTTATTTTCCACCGAAGAAAGAAAGACATGAACATCTTGGATGAGATGGGGTAAGTTAA
Organism: Pseudorasbora parva; assembly: GCF_024679245.1. Lineage (NCBI taxonomy): Eukaryota > Metazoa > Chordata > Actinopteri > Cypriniformes > Gobionidae > Pseudorasbora > Pseudorasbora parva. Next base: position 1,804,012 of record NC_090195.1, read on the forward strand.
TCATTAGGATATTTTAATTTTGAAGTGAAATAATCCTTTAAGAACAAGTTTTTTTTTTTTTTTAGAACTGCTTCATCATTTTACATCAGTTGCGATTTGTTGTGGTTTCTTTATCTTAGTGTCATGAAACCTTAATTTAAAAAAAATGAATGAAATTTATTTTAAATTATCAACTCATCTCATCACTAAATGAACTGCTTTACTGTAGAAATAAGGCAATGTGTTTCATGTATTAGTTTTGGCTAGGGGTGTATGATATACATGGTCTGCGATACAATCGTGATTATTGTTTTAACGATGTGCCATCGGACATTATTGAGTTTGTCCTCGCGCATAGTCTAGTAGGTTAGACTAGCGCACTTCTGCATTTAAAGTGCACGCTTTCACTGTGTGATTGTCTCTATTAAAATGAATGTATAAATCCCTCAATATTCATGATAATGGGGAAAAATACAACTGTAGTCTTTTTATATTTATATAATTTAATAGTTAGCAATATGACACAAAGAGTGCCTTGTTTTTTCCAAATATCAGCACGATTACAAATGTGATATTGATTTTATACACACGTTCAATAAACAAGAAATTAATATTAGGTGATTTGCATTTTAGGCACAATATTGCCTGTATTGCCTAAAATATTTCCAAACTTAGCCACTGGAGTGTTTTGTGTGTCTAAGTGACACATGATGGGGTTTCATCAATGAATGAACGGATCGGTTCAATGAATGATTTAATGACTCACACAAATGCTTTGTTCCTGAATGAATCAGCCTTTTAAATTAATCTGTAGAATGAATGATTCAATGACTCACACAAATGCTTTGTTCCTGAATGAATCAGCCTTTTAAATGAATCTGTAGAATGACTGATTCAATGACTCACACAAATGCTTCGTTCCGGAATGAATCAACCGTTTAAATGAATCGTTTGAAACTCAATGACTCCCTCATTAACAGCGACTTGATGCCATCTACTGGTGTTTTAAAGTCACATTTATATATCTTTTTTTTATAATTTCTAATATCTATATTCAGTATTTAAAACATCAAAACATTATTTGTGCATTTGTAACAACAGGTTAAACTCATTCATGTCCCTCTGAGCTGTGTAACCGTCTATGTAAATGAACTAAGTGTGTTTTAGTTCTAAATGTGTTTTTAATGTGTTCTGTGTTTCCTCTGCACTGCAAAGATCATTTTTTTTATACTGATTTAATTTGATTGGTAACAGCCCTATTGTGTCTTATCAAAAACTTTAGTAATCAGCTGTCCACGGCAGTCCTACACATGCAAAAGTACAAACACAAACATATTTATCAATAAAATCTCAGAAAATATGCAGAGTTAATTTTTTGTCAATATTGCACAATCCTAGTTTTGACTATATTGTGTATTTTAGTATAACTGAAATACTGTATTGCCCAGCATCCAGGGCCAGCATCCCAAAAGATGGTTAAATGGCCTGATTTAAATCTTTGCAGGTTGTGGGGAATATCACATACTTCTATCTGAGAGTGTAAGGAGTGATTTAAGAAGTTAGCAAATGCCTTTTGTGCATGTCTGAGAGAGCAAAAAAGGAGTCTAATTTCCTTTTTTCTCCATATACGAGGTGTCTTTGGTGATCACTGGTCCGATGAGGCCGGCATTTCATCCGACCTGCCCTTCACACCCAGCGTTTCCACCATTATCAGTCGCCATGCCAGTCAACTGGTAGAGAGCCCAAATGACACGGCAGACCCTCAGGGGTCCCCAAGAGATAGGGGTGCGGGAGATGCTGAGGAGAGGGAAGGTGAAGAATCTGAGCGTAAAAAGGAAAAGAAGAAGAAAAAACGGAGACCCAGGGACGAGGTTTACGACTTCCAGGCGGAAATGCAAAGTGAAAGCGCTTTATCCGAGAGCCCCCATCAGTCGTCCCCACGGAAGGAAGACGGAGGCTGGGAAGATGTCGGGCGCATCGGTGGGAGAGCCAAGAAGCCAAAAAGCCGCAAGAAGATTCCTGAGGAATGGGCGATCCATGCCGAGCCCTTTGTCCCTGCTTCGGCCTCCGTGACGCAGAATTTTGCGACTGATTTTACCCAATCACCCCTTGGAGTTGACAGTGGTCTAGCATCGTTTTCTGAGGACTACACCGATGAGAGTCTCATTCCTCTGTCTCTTACTCAAGATCTTCTGTCTCTCACAGCCACTTCCCCACCGTCCACAACGCATCTTGAACCTGCAATGCCCTCCCCAAAACTTCCCGGCCAAGCCCCCAGTCAACATCCCATGTCTGGATTCCATGATATCATGGAAACGGGAGATGTTTTCAGCCTGCCGTCACCTTTGGGCAAAGCTGATTCTCTTGTTTTCAGCCTCAATGATGCTCCAACTTCTCCTGGTGGATCTTTTGAGGAGGCCATGTTTGGACAAGAACACCCCTACGCCGGTTCCATAGGCACCCAAGAGTCACTAGTGAAGGAACCCAAAGCATCCACCCCTGGAAGCACTTGTTTTGTGCCACCGATGGAAGCTCTGATCTCAGCACCGCCGTTTTCTCCATCTGGACCGGCGTGGTCTCTAAATAACCACAATCAACCATTTGATCTTGAAGATGTTGGCTTTGAGACCCAAGTCCCAGTTCCTGCACCTCTTCCTTCACCAAGGAGCAAAGCCCCAAAGGAACCAAAATCCAAACAAGGCAAGAAGTCCAGTTCGTCCTCTTCAAAAAGTCCAACCTCCCCCGATGCAAAGTTGCCCTCTCCCCAGAATTCCGGTCTGAATCCGGCCGCTCCTCCATTCTTCCCTAGTTTTGCAGAACCTCGGGAGCAAGCCGGAGGACTGCCCCTCACATTGGAAGGTTTGTTGTGGACGTTTGGGAACTGGATCCACTTAATGCATGGCTGTGTGGATTCCAAGCCTGGGCTTGAGTGATTTTAAACTGCACACCCCAATAACTAACACGTCACCCCGTCAGCTGGATGCAAGGGTTAGAGTTCGCTCAAAGCGGGTTGGCTTGGTTTTGCTTGGGTGTTTCTTCCACAATGAATGACTGACTTGTGCAAACAAGAAACAATCCCTCCCCACCTCCCACCCCCAAATTAACCTTGTGATCCAGGGTGTACTATACTAATCAAAACGCTTTGGTTTGCAGTTTTTCGAGGAGGCGCTGTTGTTACCTCACAATGTTGCATCTCCACTCTGTGATTTGTTTCTTGTACTACCCACTGGCGGCACCTAACAGTGACAATCTTCTCTCTCGGTTTCCCACCACCCATTTCTCTTCTAGCACTTTTTTGGTGTGAATTCAAAGTGAAGTACAGTTGTAAGTGATGCTCTTTTTTTTCTTCTCTTCTATGTTTCCCGACATCATCCGTTTCAACTCGCCATTTAGGTAAGTCAACATTTGCTTATTGCTTTCTTTTGTTTTGTTGCCTCTTTATGTTGAAAAAGCCGTGATGTGCAACATCCTCTACTTTTCATTTTAACTCGCTCTGCAGTCTCATAACCAGATGTGGGTCATATGTGGTTAGCAGATGTGAAACAGTGATTTGCAGCTTTTTGTTAATATTAGTACTTCATCCTTTTTTATTCATATTTTATTTACCTTAACTTTAGTAACTTTTTTGTAATGTAATTTGTAACTTAAATGTATGGAAGCTTGTTTCCGCCACATAATAAAAAATAAAATTAGTCTCATTTCTGACTTTACATCTCGCAAATCCGACTTTACAACTCGCAGTTCTGACTTTACAACTCGCAATTTTGGCTTTACAACTCGCAATTCTGACTTTACATCTCTCAATTCTGACTTTGCATCTCTCAATTCTGACTTTAAATCTCTCAATTCTGACTTTGCATCTCTCAATTCTGACTTTACATCTCTCAATTCTGACTTTACATCTCACAATTCCAACTTTACCTCTCGCAATTCTGACTTTACAATTCTCAATTCTGACTTTACATCTCTCAATTCTGACTTTACATCTCTCAATTCTGACTTTGCATCTCTCAATTCTGACTTTACATCTCTCAATTCTGACTTTACATCTCTCAATTCCGACTTTACATCTCTCAATTCTGACTTTGCATCTCTCAATTCTGACTTTACATCTCTCAATTCTGACTTTACATCTCGCAATTCTGACTTTACAATTCTCAATTCTGACTTTACATCTCTCAATTCTGACTTTACATCTCTCAATTCTGACTTTACATCTCTCAATTCTGACTTTACATCTCTCAATTCTGACTTTACATCTCTCAATTCTGACTTTACATCTCTCAATTCTGACTTTGCATCTCTCAATTCTGACTTTACATCTCTCAATTCCGACTTTGCATCTCTCAATTCCGACTTTGCATCTCTCAATTCTGACTTTACATCTCTCAATTCCGACTTTACATCTCTCAATTCCGACTTTACATCTCTCAATTCTGACTTTGCATCTCTCAATTCTGACTTTAAATCTCTCAATTCTGACTTTACATCTCTCAATTCCGACTTTACAACTCACAATTCCGACTTTAAATCTCACAATTCCGACTTTAAATCTCACAATTCCGACTTTAAATCTCGCAAATCCGACTTTACATCTCTCAATTCCGACTTTACATCTCGCAATTTATGATTTACAACTCGCAATTGTGAGAAAAAAGTTGTATTGTAAGATTAAAAAGTCGCTATATCTTTTAAATTGTTTTATTCTGTGGCGGAAAAAGCTTCCATATAAATGACTGAAGTAGTTTCTATCACCCAAACTAAATGAATCAGTGAATAGGTATGTGGTATAAAAAGTGTTTGTATCTTCATAAACTAGCCTGTTTTCAGTAAAGCATTTATGTTTTTAAATTTAAACTAGATACGCAAGTGTTGTATTTAAATATAATATTGTAATAATCCCAGAAGGCATAGCTGTGAGTCATGAACAGCAGAAGAAGGACAAACGTTGTGTCCAAATGATGCACTGTGTACTTAAGCGAACTGTAGGTACCCAAATTGGTGACGCACCGTTTGCTTACCTCTGTCTTGTTTTATCCTGCCTTCAGTCTAAAATATGTCATTTTGCAAAAGTAAACTGGGTTTGTTAACTTTATTAGATGTTGGCTTTAGCTACGCAACTGCAGAAAAGACAGTGTAGTACATCTGAAAATGGCAGATTGCTGGATTTAGATTCTCTGTATGTAGGGCCTTTGTGTGTGTGTGTGTGTGTGTGTGTGTGTGTGTGTGTGTGTGTGTGTGTGTGTGTGTGTGTGTGTGTGTGTGTGTGTTTGGGCGCGTCTGACACAGCTGTCTCTTTTAGTTCTCTGTAATTTTCGGCTCTTTCTCCAGCGGGGAGGGACTCTGTCACTGAGGGAGCTACTTATACACTCCGGGAGACAGGACATCAGCGTTCGGTGTCAGACTTCCCAACATGCAAATTAATGACAGTGTCCCGTAATGTGCGTGTGTGTTGTACTATGAGCGCATGAGCTGAAAATAAGAAAATTGTGAAGGCTCAGTGTCAAATATCGCATTAGAGTGAATTCTATTACTTCGTTTTCGGTTGCCTGCAGTAATACTGTAATAAAAAGTAAATGTTTTAAAATAATCAGTAAAAGAGTGACATAACAGAAGTGTCTGTAAAATACACATGATCTACACCATATGAATTATATTTTCTTTGTTATTTGTGTATCAAGATTCTCTCTAGCCTTGAGTACATCCTGTGAACTTCTTGATTGTTTTGGGTCGTGATGTGTTTTGTGTGTCTGTGCTCTTGTGAATCTGTGAGACACTTGTGATTGCGACATGTTGTTATGAATGGTGGAGCGTTAACACACACACACACACACACACACACACACACACACACACACACACAGAGCACAGCGGCTCGGAGTGACTCAGCTCTCCTTTTGTCCAGACAGACGCTTGTTATGAAAAAAATGAACACCGTTGTTCGCTTGTTTCTCTCTGACTGGTGAATCTGACGTGCTTCGGATGCTAGTTTGCGTCATGTTACGGCTGCACAATTAATCGGATTCCTAGCCTTGATTACAATTACGGACGCCACAATTATGTAAATACAAAAAAAGTCCACTTGCATTATTCTGCATGCTTAAGATATGTTTTTTTTTCTTTTTCTTCTACAGGTTAAAGGTGCAATATGCAACATTTTTGCAGTAAAATATCCCAAAACCACTAAGCCACGGTTATATACAGTACTGTGCAAAAGTCTTAGCCATGTTAGTATTTTCAAATAAGTGCTAAAATGTTTTTAAACCAGTTATTTATATATTTTGCAATAGTGTGTCAGTGGGTAATATGAGTTCACATTTTCAAACATTTATTTTACCATTAATTGTAATTATGGTTAATCCATCCCAGTGAGATTTGTGTGTGTGCAGAAGGAGTCTGACAACAGCGGTTTGATCCACACGGAGATCTGATCTCACCATCATCAAGTCGTCTGAGATTACATGAAGAAACTGAGACAAAATCCACAAGAACGACAACATCTCCAAGACGCTTGAAGAAACCCTCCTGCAAAGCTCCCTGAAGAACTATGAGCTATAAGTGTACCAGGACAAAAGCAAAGGGGGGTCACACCAAACACTGATTAGATTTAGGGTGCTTTCACACCTGCCTCATTTAGTTCGGTTGAATCGTACTAGAGTTCGTTTCCCTCTTTGGTGCGGTTCGTTTGGTCAGGTCTGAAAGCAGCAATCGCACTCGGGTGCGCACTAAAAGCGGACCAAACAAGCGTACCGAGACCTCCTTGAAGAGGTGGTCTCGGTACCCTTTCAAACGAACTCTGGAGCGATTTGTTTGTGGTGAGAACGTGATCCGACCTCGAACTGAACCAACTGCAAAAGTACTGATCATTTTTGGACTAAACCAGCTGCCGTAGTCGGCTGCGCTGACATTGTGTGCATGATATTATTACCTGATAGATCTTGGCAATATTTTCGGGAAGATGAGCATGTCAAGAGTCCTCTTGAAGTGACGAGCGATGCGCGGTCGCCGTCTGCAGTGCATTAGAACGTTGTTTTCACGTCACATCCGCGTGTCATTATAGAAATGTATTTGCATACTGTGGTAAATACACACAGTGTAGTAGATTATGGCCAGGGACAAAACTGTTCACACGACTGGAGCTTTGCAGGAGGGGTTTCTTCAAGCGTCTCGGAGATGTTGTGGTAGTTCTTGTGGATTTTGTCTCAGTTTCTTAATGTAATCTCAGACGGACTCGATGATGGTGAGATCAGATCTCCGTGTGGATCAGCTGTTGTCAGACTCCTTCTGCACACACACAAATCTCACTGGGATGGATTATTACAATTAATGGCTAAATAAATGTTTGAACATGTAAACTGATACTTCCCAATGACACACTATTGCAAAATATATAAATAACTGGCTTAAAAACTGTTTTGGAGGGTGAAAATACTAACTGTACATTCCGGTCATGAGTGTGAGGTAACACTGCTCTGTTTATCATATTAGACACATCTGAGTGTGTTTAAATGATGTTATGACGTTACTCTGTGCATTCGCTCAGCGGCTGCTGTGACTCTTGTTCACACTGAAGTGAGAGTAAAAAGCCCTTCTTCAAAATAAAACCCTAAACCGAGGGTAAGGCAGATATGATGTAATCGACAGGCCACGCCGTCACTCGTCCCGGATCCTTGTTTAAAGGGTTAGCTCACCCAAAAATAAACATTATTTCATTAATGACTCGCCCTCATGTCGTCGGACACCCGTCAGACCCTCGTTCATCTTCAGAACACAAATGAAGATATTTTAGTGTAAAGCTGAGAAAGGCTTCAGATAGGCCTCCATTGGCATTCAGTACATTTCCACTCACAAGACCCATAAAGGCACTAAAGACTTCGTTACAAAGTCCATCTCACTACAGTGGCTGTACAATCATTTTACCAAGCGACGAGAATAGTTTTTGTGCACAAAAACTATCGAAATAAGGACTTTATCCGCCAAGATATCCGTGTAGGTCTCTTGACGTAAACTCACACGATAGCGGCGCTCCTCCTCTTCCGGGTCATGTATTGAACGGTGGATCTGCGTCATATTCTTACGCATGCATCACGTCAATAACTTAGTAGATAAAGTCGTTATTTTGATTTTTGTGCGGACAATAACTAGCTTCGTCGTATTGTAAAATTATTGTACAGCCGCTGTAGTGAGATGGATTTTGTAATGTCGTCTTTAGGGCCTTTATGGGTCTTGTGAGTGGGAATGGACTGAATGCCAATGGAGGCCTATCTGAAGCCTTTCTCAGCTTTACACTAAAATATCTTCATTTGTGTTCTGAAGATGAACGAAGGTCTGACGGGTGTCCAACCACATGAGGGGGAGTAATTAATGAAATCATTTTTGGGTGAACTAACCCTTTAAAATAGCAATTTTCTCACGATTTACAAACAGTTGGAAACATTTGGGATATTGTAAGAACTCAACTGAACAAAATATATAACACTGGCCTGGTGGTTTTTGTATATTTTACTGTTTTTTAATTTATTTTTATTTACATATTGCACCTTTAACATGTAGTGTAAACATGTAGAACAGAAAAGTGCCTTAGTTTTTTCAGTGTTTTTCTCTAAAAGAGGGGCAAAATACTGCACATGGAAGAATATTGATATATCATTACATTAGAGTTTAAATGCAACTGCACTGTTAAATTCGGTTGCACTCCATCTAGCTTTTTTTTTGGTAGTGTTTTGCTTTTTTGTTTTATTTAGTTTTTGTAATGCTGGATTCTGTTATACACCTTTGCACAGTTTTTTTCCCTTCTTTCTTGAATATTTGTGTCATGCATAATAGAGCGCCTATAGATAGGCCGATAGATGTTTGGAAGCAGATGTGAGGTGTATTTTTAGAGTCCAGAGGTTTCGTGAGGCTGTGAGTGTCAGCGCAGGACTCGACGGGAGGATCTTACATAAGTAAACCCTACTGAGAAGACGGGCTTACGGGGCCACCAGCCTCTTGGCACCACCCGACCCAACTAAACCCCGTCTAAGTCAGAGGTTTGACAGCAGCGCGGCCGACCGCTTCAGTTTCCAGCATATGTTTTTTTTTTTTTTTGTGGTGAAGGGCGAAATATAAATTATGTTTTTTACTAAACAAGGTTCAGGAGGAGCATGATCAGATAATTGACACAGGTGGAGAGTACTCCGCTAATCAACAAAAGAGGTCTAAATATATGCAGCCGTCTTACCTCCATTTTGTTGACAGTTTATCAGCATCCCTCCACCACCCCTTCTCCACATTTTGCCTTTTTTAGTTCTAAACCACTTACATACGTGGGGGTATTCTGGGTTCGGGCCAAAGTCCAAGCTTGAAGCCCTCCCCCCGGACAGCATTTTGTCAGGATGTTTATAACTGGTGACGGCACAAAACAAATGTCTCTAGTCTTGTTGCTAAGAATGAATTAGCATCTAGCCGGATCACTGAGCGACATTTTACGATGAAACGAACAGTTAGCCAATCGTTGTTCTGCGTAAGTGCATGACACTTCAAATGGAGTCGGACAGTTATAGGTTATGATGATGGTTGCGTTTGAGACCAGCAGAATGATGGAGCGGTAAAGGTCAATGCATCGACTGTTGTAAACACAGACTGCCTCCAGGGAGGGCGTGGAGCCACGTTGCCATGGCGACTGAAAAGCAGCTGATGTTTCCATAGTAACAAGGACAGATGCTGAGAAAGTGGGCATAAGCGCTGCATGCCATGTGACTTGTTCAATCATAGTGTGCTCATCACTGACAGTATTCCTCACAGTATTTTCACAAATGTCTAAATTATGCAGATATGTAGATGAGGCACCTGGGGCCGGTTTCTGCAACAGTTGCTGGAGCTCATGCTTCGGTAGGCGGTAGAGAAGAGAACGGGCTGTGATCGCCAGAATAATTACTCTCCGTTCTCTGAAGCAGAATGACTTCACACACAGCCAGAAGTCCAGCTAATATGATATTATAGATTATAAAAATCCATATTCCCCGCTGACATGGAGCATTTCAGTCATTATTTTTTTGTTATTTTCATTGTTCCGTTTTTATTTCAGGATAAAAAAGATTGAAAGCAGAGTTGATGTAGTTAGACTGAACTATTTTAAACAATACTTTTGGGTATGAAAATAATTTTAAGTTTTTATAATCAACATTTCCCTCTCTGAGATCTTTAAGTGGCTGTTGCAGTGCATTTTGGGATTGCTGTGAAGGACACAAGTGATGCTGCTTCAAATTTGGCTCTAAAATATGTTTCAGAAGGCAGCATAAAAAGGCATATTTTTGTGGAAACTGGTTTATTTTTCAGGATTCTTTTGATGAATAGAAAATTCAAAAGAATATATTTTGTACCATTATAAATGTCTTTACTCTGAGTTTGCACACTTTCTCACACTACCATTAAAAGGTTTGGTGTCATTAATATCTATTTATTTATTTTATGAAATTAATAAATAATTTTATTCCGCAAGGATGTATAATTTAAAAGTGGCAGCAAAGACATTTATAATGCTACAAAATATTATATTTCAGATAAATGCTGTTCTTTTGAACTTTCTATTCATCACATAATCCTGAAAAATAAAATGTATTTTTGTTTTCAACACTGATAATAATCATAAATGTGTTTCAAATCTTCCTATGAGAATGATTAGTGAAGGATCATTTGACACTGAAGACTGGAGTAATGATGATAAATGTGCCACTGTTGGTGCTTTCGGTGGGGTCAGGAGTCAGAGGTCACCCTGACTGATCCATACGCCTCAAACTGAGCTGCTCTGTGTATTCTGACAGCTTTCTATCAGAACCAGCATTAACTTCTGGAGCAGTTTGAGCTCCAGTAGCTCGTCTGTTTGATCGGACCACACGGGCCAGCCTTCGCTCCCCACGTGCATCAATGAGCCTTGGCCGCCCATGACCCTGTGGCCGGTTCTCCACTGGTCCTTCCTTGGAGCACTTTTGATAGATACTGACCTCTGCAGACCGGGAACAGCCCACAAGAGCTGCAGTTTTGGAGATGCTCTGACCCAGTCGTCTAGCCGTCACAATCTGGCCAAACTCGCTCAAATCCTTACGCTTGCCCATTTCTCCTGCTTCTAACTCATCAACTCTGAGGACAAAATGTTCACTTGCTGCCTAATATATCCCACCCACTAACAGGAGCCGTGATGAAGAGATCATCAGAGTTACTCACTTTACCTGTCATAACGTTATGCCTAATCGGTGTATATATATATATATATATATATATATATATATATATATATATTTATTTATTTATTTAATGCTATGAATACTTGTGATTTAGTAAGATTAATAAATAACACTAATATATAGTAATATATTTAGAAATGTTAATTAATATGTTGTTATTATTATTATTAGTAGTGGTGGTAGTAGTACTCATAACATTTAATTAATTAATTTATATATTTATTAGAATAAATCACATACATTTATTTATTTATTTATTATAATAAGTTTGTTATTATTATTATTATTATTATTATTTTATGCATTTTTCCTCTGAATCGAAGATGTAGAACAGTGTTTTCTGGTCATCTGGCATTGCTCCAGTTTTGTTTATTCATCTTTTTTTCTCCGTCTCTTTTCCTTCTCTGATTGGAGGAATGATGATGTTGTGTCTTTCTACAATAGAGCCGCTTCACACTCAGACATGATCAGACAAATGTTGCTGTGGCAGGAAATGCTTCAGATCAGTCGCTGAAACGAAGACATTAACACTTAAATGGTGAGGCAGAGGTTCAGATTCAAACATCACATTCTTACGATCCTCCAGCTGTCTGTCTAAATTCAACACAGAGAACAAATGAAGATAATATATATCAGATCCATGCACACTTTTTTTTTCTCAATATTAACTCAAAGTTTAGTTTTTACTGTATATGATATATGTATATATTTTTATTTCTATATATATATTTGGTCTGATAATGCAGTAAGCAGAAGAGACTGTTTTAGAAATATTTGAAAACTGGGAACATGTCTTCAGATGGTTCACGCTGTTTTATTAGAAGATCTTGGCGTTTGAGTAACTCTCAATAGTGACAATAAATCAATGGAGAATTTGAGAATATTAATTGAAGCATTGAACGATTAAACGGCTCACGTTGAGTGATACCTGATGCCAAACAATGTTGTGTAAAAGACGCGACTGAACTGATCTGTCTCCCATTGAACATCATCCAGGGGATATTTTTAACCAGAGAGCATTCAGTGAGAGTGTGAAGTTTACTTCATCATAGCAGAGAAAGAGCAGCTCTCCAGGATGTGTGTTTGCTTGACCGGATGAGTGATCGTAAAGCCTGTGGCAGAGGCTGCGTGCAGCTGTAAGTCTCAGTGCATCAATCGAACACAACCAAAAGAGACATCTCAAAACTGAGGACCGGTGCTTTTGGCACAGCGTTAGTAGATCAGGTCGCGGTTATAGCGGCTTAAAGTAAAATTACATTTCTTTCATTAATGACTCACCCCAATGTCGTCCCACACCCGTAAGACCTCCATTCATCCTCTGAACACAGTTTAAGATATTTTAGATTTAGTCTGAGGCCTTTCTGTCCTTTGAATGTAAGTGTATGCCCACTATACTGTCCACGTCCAGAAGGTAATGAAAACATCATCAAAGTTGTCCATATGTGACATCAGTTAGCTATAGGGGTGTCCATGGTTAACCGATTAACCGTTAACAATTGCGTAACCGAGGGAAACATTTTGCTCTGTTAAGTGGCGTCATTGATGTGCTTTGAATTTAGTTGTAATATATTTTTGTACCACGAGACCGCCAGAGCGCTCCCAGACATTTGTAATATCCACAAGAAGTCATGGCCAGCTTTCTAACATGAAGTGGGCAAAGAAAAGTACAGCGTGGGAGAACTTTAAAATTGAGAGTGATGGGGCAAAATGCAAGTATTGCAATGCAGTGCTTACCGCATTTTTCAGGCTATAAGTCGCTCCGGAGTATAAGTTGCCTCAGTCAAAAAATGCGTCATGAAGAGGAAAATAACAAGTCGCACTGGACTATAAGTTGCATTAGGGCAGAAGCAGAGCGGGAGCCGCGCGCGCTGTGCATAACGGAGCAGAAGTGAGAAACTTGTGAGGGACTAGCGAAAAGCAGAGGTTACTTTAACTGTAATGAAGAAAACAATAAAAGCTAATCGCGGACTGAAAGCAAGATGGCCAGAGCTGAAGGAACGAGTCCACAGATGCTTGAGCTCTCTGCTGGGAGAGGCTCAGCCGCGCGAGTCAAACGCTGTGGGAATCTTTCTCCGCTGCATATTTTACTACATGCCCTAATCATGCAGGCGCCCTCGCGGCCACTCGCACTGTTCGTCAACTGGAGCGCATCTCATCCTAATTTAACGAAACTCAGCGTACGCCTCACAGACATGAAATAGATCTTAAGAAAGCTTGAAATGTCTTTTAACAATTTAAAACGAAAAGAAATAGGCTACTCTCTGATTATGTAATCCATGATGTGCATTTCTCTCTATAGGCTCGTTCACTACGGAGATGGCGGTTGTCAAATTAATAAACTAAAAATAACCCTGACGCACACTATGGTTAACCGAGTATTAACCGCTAAGGGCCTCGGTTAACGGTTAATGAAAAACTTGAAAACGTGCAGCCCTAGTTAGTTAGACTCTTTTGAAGTGGTGACAACACATTTTGGTCCAAAAATAACAAATTCGACTTTATTCAGCTTTGTCTTCTCTTCCGTGTTCCTCAAATAAAGAATCAAACGGTCATGTTTCAAGATTCGGATCTCCTGTCAATCTGGCAAACTGCTGAAATCACGTGACATTGGCGATGAATCACGAATCAATCTGCGGATTCACGACCGTTTGAATCTTTATTTGAGGATTGAACACAAACGCGGAAGAGAAGCCAATGCTGAATAAAGTCGTAGTTTTTGTTATTTTTGGACCCAAATGTATTTTGGATGCTTCAAGAGACTCTAATTAACCCACTGATGTCTCATATGGACTACTGTGATGATGTTTTTATTCCCTTTCTGGACATGGACAGTATAGTGTGCATACACTTGCATACGCTCTCGGACTAAATATAAAATATCTTAAACTGTGTGTGAAGATGAACGGAGGTCTTACGGGTGTGGAGCGACATTAGGGAGAGGAGTTAATGACTGACATTTCATTTTTGGGTAAACTAGCCCTTTAAAGTCATTTTTAGTGATGGAATTTACTAGGTAGGATAAAGCTGGTCCTCTATCGTTAAGGTTCATTAAATAAATGCTTATTATGTGAAATAAAATAAACAAACTGAATGTATCAATGACTCTAAAGTAACACTGGACCTCTGGCTTTTCCCATAATCCCACTCAACATCATTTATGCTGTATTTTTGGACATGCAGACCTTCACCTGCTCCTTCGTTGACAAGGCTCCTGTTGCCATGGCGACGGGAGGCAGTTGCTTTGGAGACCTAAGGAAGCAGGGCTACCAAGGAAACAATGTTGGCTCTTAGGAGGAGGAGGGGTGGTGTGCTAAAAATAGCATCTGGGTAGACGGTCTCAGTCGAGTTATCTGGCTTTATGTTCCCGCAGCTTCCCGACTTCATCTTTTTTTGACCACCTGTGTGTTTTCACCGTGACATTGATGAATGTTTTAGCCGCTCCACTGAAGGAATGCATCTCGTTCTTTGTTCTTTTTATATCCCTGTTTCTGCTGCTTCTATAAGTTTTGGATCCCTAACATCAGTTACTAGGAGAAGGAAAATCTTGTAGTGTAATTAAAGTGTGCATGCTTCAGCAGACTCAGCGGTTGCGTTTATTTGCCATTCAGCTGTCCGTTTCAATCTGTGGCCTTTCCGGCAGTGTGTTGCAAAAGTCGCTTGGAGCCTTATATCCTACACAACCAAACATTCAGGTCAGCCAAGAGACGCATGCACATACATGTAGGTCAGGCTGTATGTTGGCTCTGCTTTTTCTCATGGATGCTCCTGGCACTCGTTTCTATATATACAGGCAGAACGTTTGCTTGTCCTCACTTATTGGTAACACTTGACAATCCGGTCTCATTTGTTGTCAAACCTTTAATAATATTAGTTAATAAAATGTTCATTTGCATTGAATATTAGCATATATATCTTGAGATTAACATTTAATATGAATAAATTATGTAGAAATATTGTTCTTTCTTATTCATGTTACACAAAATCTACCCAAACACTGGGTTGTTACGTCTGACCCAGGATCTGAGTAACACAAAAACTACCCAAACACTGGGTTGTTACGACTGACCCAGGATCTGAGTAACACAAAAACTACCCAAACACTGGGTTGTTTCATCTGATCCAGGATCTGAGTAACACAAAAA
This sequence comes from Pseudorasbora parva, assembly GCF_024679245.1. Classification (NCBI taxonomy): domain Eukaryota; kingdom Metazoa; phylum Chordata; class Actinopteri; order Cypriniformes; family Gobionidae; genus Pseudorasbora; species Pseudorasbora parva. The sequence continues at coordinate 1,819,355 of NC_090195.1, forward strand.
CTACCCAAACACTGGGTTGTTACGTCTGACCCAGGATCTGAGTAACACAAAAACTGCCCAAACACTGGGTTGTTACGTCTGACCCAGGATCTGAGTAACACAAAAACTGCCCAAACACTGGGTTGTTACGTCTGACCCAGGATCTGAGGAACACACAAACTACCCAAACACTGGGTTGTTAGGTCTGACCCAGGATCTGAGTAACACAAAAACTACCCAAACACTGGGTTGTTACGTCTGACCCAGGATCTGAGTAACACAAAAACTACCCAAACACTTGGTTGTTACGTCTGACCCAGGATCTGTGTAACACAAAAACTACCCAAACACTGGGTTGTTACGTCTGACCCAGGATCAGAGTAACACAAAAACTACCCAAACACTGGGTTGTTACGTCTGACCCAGGATCTGAGTAACACAAAAACTACCCAAACTCTGGGTTGTCACGTCTGACCCAGGATCTGAGTAACACAAAAACTGCCCAAACACTGGGTTGTTACGTCTGACTCAGGATCTGAGTAACACAAAAACTACCCAAACTCTGGGTTGTTACGTCTGACCCAGGATCTGAGTAACACAAAAACTACCCAAACACTGGGTTGTCACGTCTGACCCAGGATCTGTGTAACACAAAAACTACCCAAACACTGGGTTGTTACGACTGACCCAGGATCTGAGTAACACAAAAACTACCCAAACACTGGGTTGTTACGTCTGACCCAGGATCAGAGTAACACAAAAACTACCCAAACACTGGGTTGTTACGTCTGACCCAGGATCTGAGTAACACAAAAACTGCCCAAACACTGGGTTGTTACGTCTGACCCAGGATCTGAGTAACACAAAAACTACCCAAACTCTGGGTTGTCACGTCTGACCCAGGATCTGAGTAACACAAAAACTGCCCAAACACTGGGTTGTTACGTCTGACCCAGGATCTGAGTAACACAAAAACTACCCAAACACTGGGTTGTCACGTCTGACCCAGGATCTGAGTAACACAAAAACTGCCCAAACACTGGGTTGTTACGTCTGACCCCGGATCTGAGTAACACAAAAACTACCCAAACACTGGGTTATGACTGACCCAGGATCTGAGTAACACAAAAACTACCCAAACACTGGGTTGTCACGTCTGACCCAGGATCAGAGTAACACAAAAACTACCCAAACACTGGGTTGTTACGTCTGACCCAGGATCTGAGTAACACAAAAACTGCCCAAACACTGGGTTGTTACGTCTGACCCAGGATCTGAGTAACACAAAAACTACCCAAACACTGGGTTGTCACGTCTGACCCAGGATCAGAGTAACACAAAAACTACCCAAACACTGGGTTGTTACGTCTGACCCAGGATCTGAGTAACACAAAAACTGCCCAAACACTGGGTTGTCACGTCTGACCCAGGATCTGAGTAACACAAAAACTGCCCAAACACTGGGTTGTTACGTCTGACCCCGGATCTGAGTAACACAAAAACTACCCAAACACTGGGTTATGACTGACCCAGGATCTGAGTAACACAAAAACTACCCAAACACTGGGTTGTTACGTCTGACCCAGGATCTGTGTAACACAAAAACTACCCAAACACTGGGTTGTTACGTCTGACCCAGGATCTGAGTAACACAAAAACTACCCAAACACTGGGTTGTTACGTCTGACCCAGGATCTGTGTAACACAAAAACTACCCAAACACTGGGTTGTTACGTCTGACCCAGGATCTGTGTAACACAAAATCTACCCAAACACTGGGTTGTTACGTCTGACCCAGGATCTGTGTAACACAAAATCTACCCAAACACTGGGTTGTTATTTGACACATGAGAGGGACAGTTTTTCTCCATACAATATTCATGGCAGATTGACCACACAGTGCTGTTTCCTCCTGGTTCAGTGCGAGTACAATAACAGGCAGGCGGCATCTTTCAGCTGTGCTTATGTAACGGGGCCGGTGGGTCTGAGGCTGGGGTCAGATGAGATCATCCCTACAGTCTCTGTCCCTGACGGCCTGGACAAACACTCGCACGGGGACACGACATTGATTTGACGCATTCAGTGGACGGGCATTCAGTAAACCTCACGGACAAACAGACATGAAGCACTTCTGAACTGTGCAAGCGCCAATTCGCTTTTAGGGTCAGTGAGATGAATGCACGGCGAAAATACTGTCTGTTCGAGTGAACCTACACTGAAAAAAATGCATTTCTTACTTAGTTTTTTTGTCTTGTTTCTAGTCAAATTCTTACATTAAGAAAAATGTATAGTAACACTTTAGTATGGGGAACATATATTCACTATTAACTATGACTTTTGCCTCAATAAACTCCTAATTTACTGCTTATTAATAGTTAGTAAGGTAGTTTTTGTAGTGTTTAAGTTTAGGTATTGGGTCGGATTAAGGGATGCAGAATAAGGCATTAATATGAGCTTTATAAGTGCTAATAAACAGACAATATCCTAGTAATTAGTATATGCTAATAAGCAACTAGTTCAAATGTAATAACTGAACCTTAAAATAGTGTTACCAAATGTACTAGAAAATTATGAATTATTGTCTTGTTTTGGAAAAATAACTAAAAATGTAGAGTTTTTACTTAAAATAAGGGATAAGCAATGGGGTGAGCAAAATAATCTTGTTTTCTGTTTGAATTAAGATTATTTTTCTCACCCCATTGGCAGATTATTTATCTTATTTTAAGCAAAAACTCTCTTCATTTTGAGTTTACAATTACTTTTGCTTGTCTAGTAAATACTTCTTGTTTTAAGAATTTTTAGATGTTTGGACTCGAAACAAGACACAAATACTGAGTAAGAAGAGCATTTTTTGCAGAGTATGGATTGCATTCCTTGACTAAATGTTTGTATTAGTCACATATATCTCTTTATAGCACTTTATACAGATTTATCCCTAACGCCATAGCATCATTGCAACAACTTTTGATTGGTTGGCGTACCAGATAAACCCCACTGATGAGATAAAGGGATAGAAGCACAACGAGATGTGCTATAGGAAGTTTAGATTGTGAGCTAATTCGTTTCCTGAAGAGTAGCATAATGTCACTGTTGGATGGGATTTGACACACCCTCCAGCCTAAATCTAATAATTGTCATCTCCAGCGCAGCGTAACGGTGGTTCATTCGCGGGTCACAGCTCATGTTTGGTGGGATGCATGTCCTACTGAAGCAACAGTTGCTGATGGAGGAAATTAGGCTCTGAAATGATGGCGCTTATATAACCGCAGTGACCGCTGTGATGCTGACGGACACTTCGTCTGCTTGCGTTAACACATACGGTGAAGATGTGCTGACAACGCGTCTCCAAGTTGAGAGTTTTTTCGTTTGAATTAGATAAGCATCAAATATTCATGACACAACTAACTTTAACAACTTTTTTTTCTTAAAGCTTAAAGGCCACAGTGACGTCTTTTAATGGCCAAAGTATGACGAGTTTCTATCGCAAATAATTTTCTGGGTTAACATTTGTTTTAATCCCTGAACATTGTGTTAATTTTGTGTATTTTTATATACTATAATAATATCAGGCATACTATTATGATATGTTCCTGGTCCCTCTTTTCTGACCCTTTGATGTCTTGTCAAGCTCACTCAAATCCTTACGCTTGCCCATTTCTCCTGCTTCACACACATCAACTCTGAGGACAAAATGTTCACTTGCTTCCTAATATATCCCACCCACTAACAGGAGCCGTGATGAAGAGATCATCAGTGTTATTCACTTCACCTGTCATAATGTTATGTCTGATCGGTGTATATATATTAATTTAATGCTATGAGTACTTGTAATTTAGTAAGATTAGTAAATAACACTAATATATAGTTATATATTTAGAAATGTTAATTAATATGTTATTATTAGTAGTTGTAATAGTGGTTGTAGTAGTACTCATAAAATTAAAATTATGCATTTATATATTTATTAGAATAAATCACGTACATTTATTTATTCTTTATTATACGTTTATTATTATTATTATTATTATTATTATTATTATTATTATTATTATTATTTTATGCATTTTTCCTCTGAATCGAAGATGTAGAACAGTGTTTTCTGGTCATCTGGCATTGCTCCAGTTTTGTCTCTTTTCTCTTTTCCTTCTCTGATTGGAGGAATGATGATGTGTCTTTCTACAATAGAGCTGCTTCACACTCAGACATGATCAGACAAATGTTGCTGTGGCAGGAAATGCTTCAGATCAGTCGCTGAAACGAAGACATTAACACTTAAATGGTGAGGCAGAGATTCAGATTCAAACATCACATTCTTACGATCCTCCAGCTGTCTGTCTAAATTCAACACAGAGAACAAATGAAGATAATATATATCAGATCCATGCACACATCTGCACCCCCGATAAGCTAAAACTGATACAGACTGTGTGTTTGGAGATATTGGTACCCAAAAATACTTCCATTAAGAGGTACGATAGATGTGTGCACTCTCTGAAATCATGTGTGCAAATGATTGCTCATTAAGCCGTTCCTCATTTGTCACGTATGATGCCTCAGGGGTGATAGTAGTGTGTCACTATCTGAGAGAGGAGGGAAGAAAAGATGGAAGCAGGGAGGACAACGTGGAGGAAACGAGAGAGGCAGAGAGGAGGAGGGGGTTGATTTTTGGGCAGCGAATGAACAGCCACATTAGAAAGCATGTGATTCCTGCCATGGCAAAAGGCTCACTGATAGAGAGACAGAGAGAGAGAGAGAGAGAGAGAGAGAGAGACGCTTGCAGCCAGATCTCAGTGCTGCTTATTCTGTTGTCGCCCGCAGAAGCAACAGCACCGACGGTTACGTTACACATCCATCCATCTCACTGAAACACATTTATAGTCAAACACAAGAAAAAAGGACTAAGACACAAAGACAGCAGAGAAAGGGGAACAAAAGCATGTCCTCTCTCTCGAACCAGCAGCCGGCTTCTCCGTTCTCAGAGTACAGTGAGCTATGTAAAGTCCCATCCATGTCCACATCTGGCACGCCTTCGGGTTGGGACTGGCAGCATGGAGACCTCGGGGCTCCAACGAGTTTTGGAGGTGGCCTTCGGGCTACGGGAATGACGGATGAGGACAAGTTATGCTTCTACGAATCGCCTTCTGAACTCAACGTACCCGGACGAGGAAGCGTTCCAGCAAGCATGTCATTCGGCAGTACCGGGGACAGTCCAGAAAGCTCCTCGTCACCATCGGCTGCATCTCCTGGAAAATTTGTGGCTTCGTTGAACCAATGCACGGCGGAGAGCAACAGAATGATCCTTTTGGGATCACCTGCAGGTCATGAAGAGATTCCGTCGCCATTTGAGCCCTTGAAACCGGCTTCGTTGATCCCGGAGCCACTCACGCCTCCAAACTATTGTGTCATTGGCGTGGTCAATGACAGCTACCTGGAGGGCCAAGATGAGCCGACAAAGGCTGAGGAAAGCGAGGAAGAAGGAGACCTTGAACCTTGCATAATGGGAAGAGCTGAGCAACAGAGGAAGGCGATGAGACGAGCAATGTCCGAGTGTTCGCATCTCTCCGTGCCGGCCAGCCTCAATCTCCCAGATAAATATCCCGGAGGAGGCGTGCTCGATGAGTTTTCGTCTCCCATAGGAGGACCTCGCCGCCCGCATGCCACGGCTATGAAACGCTCCCTAACCGTAGCTGATGATCAACCTCCGACTCCACCACCGACCCTATCATCTGGAGCCACGCGCAATGACCTGCGAAACAATAGCGAACTGCATTTTCCCTCATTCCCCATCTGCAAAGACCAAAGCAGCTTTCCCCTCTCGCCTCTTGAGGACCTGTTGGAAGGGCCGTTCATTGACAAGGATCAAGGAGTCGTTCTACCCGTGCCTGTGACAACACGTGCCCTTAATGGGACTTGCAACAACACCGGAGACAAATCCGACACTATTGCCATAAGAGTTGAGGGTAGGTGATGGTTAGCATCCATCAGTTTGACAGTTTATTGGTGTAACCTCGATTTTAGTATAAAAATTGCATTTTCTTGTAGCTCAGCATGGCGCTAGCAACGCCAAGGTCATGGGTTTGATTCCCAGGGAAAATCAATAATTGATCAAATGTATATGTGTACCTTGAAGGCATTGTAAAGTGATCTGAGTGGATGTTTTATGAAAGGTTTAAGGTGAGGACTTACCAAAAGAACTGCATTGAAACACTATGATTATGGACCAAGTGAATAATCATAGTGTTTCAATGCAATTCTTCTGGTTATGTGTGAATAAGTTGGATTTATTGGAGCCGGTATGGTCGGACAGGAGTCTCTTTCTGATTGTAAGCGGGTTAGCAGAAGTAGGTGATTCATATAGTGTCTCTGTTCTGTGTACGGCACTATCACGCCACTACCGAACGCATGCTCATTACACACTCCAGACGAGACAGTGCAAGTAATTTATGTCCTGATTTCCTAGAGTAAAACCAAATTGGGGTCATAAAGTCTCCTCAGTGTGCGCTACATTTTTAATGAGATTTAATGATCTTTAATGAGAACCGTACACTGGTTAATGCTTACAATTAAATTCCTTTTCTTTTTTTGTGGTTGTTTATGTAGTATTTCACAGTCTAGTTCAATCAATCAGTTGTACAGCTAGTGTAAATGCATGATACAGAATGTCTGAATGAAACATGTTACTGCCTAAAGGGGCAGCAAACAATGCCAGATAAAATCACTTGCAAAATGGAAAAGCAAGAGCAGATTTGTGCTAATGATGGTCAGTTATGAATGGATGTTTGTTGCACACAGACTGATGTCTAAGTTTTGTTTGAGTTGCAATGTCATGTACTAATAAGGGTTGGGATTGGTGTCTGTATAGTTTTAACTCAAATGGGCGTTAGAGAAGGTCATGTGCATTGATTGCATTTCAAATCCCACTTAATTTTACCATTTGAACATTTAACAAAGACTCAACACTACTTGAACTACCAACTGTTTGCCAGAAAGTTGGCAAAAAAGGTCTAAATCCACAATTAAATTGACCAGGCATAAATTTTGCATCAGCTATGCAATTTAAAAACGTCCAAGTGAAGAGAAGCATTGTGAAAAATACAGTATCTACAATTCTAGACAATATTTGATTCATTAGAAGATACCTGTAAAACGTAATGAACGTAATTTGCTCTATAATTTTTGCAGTAGTTGTGACAGTCCTGTCAGGTTTTTTTTTTTAGGCGTGTTCACGTTCATACACTGATTTTCTTCATCTTGAGCTGGTGTCGTTCTGCTCTCAGGCTTTACTGCATTTCTCGCTGACATACACACAGCATTTTCTCTGCTTTGATGTGTCATTGTGAAACTAGTGTGATTATAAATGCACCTGAGCCATGTGAAAACTGAACGGCTTAATGCAAGAGTTCTCAGTTGTCCACAGATATTTCTCACAAATATCTGAAATCCACGCTCTGTGGTGGCAGATTAACTTTAATACTGGATGCAGTATTTCTGCATGCTGGGAAGCAGCTTACATGTGCAAAAGAAAAATGCTGCTGGAATATCAATGATGTCTGATTTTATTTATTTCACGCTCACTGGATTCTCATTGCACAATGTGAAATAAGCATATAGGCTCCATTTAAACAAGGGTGTTAAAGTTTCTTTATTGATGTTTTTTTTCTTCTGAGAAAAGCGAGCGATTTGACTCAATGATGCTGTTGATCGTTGCACTTACTCCACTGTATTTGCAGCCTTTGTTTAGTTATGAGCTGCAGAACTCTGTTCTGTCCTTCAACACAAGGACATGCGGCTTCTCAAAGAGACAAGCGGCCTATTTCAGGGATCTGCCATTGAATGTGACGTGACCAGAGAGCTGCCTGTAAGATATATTACATTATATCCTGCCAAACTCAAGCCTCACAACAGCTCTTAGCAGTGGCGTAACTTTGTTTTAAAAAGTGGTTGGGACATAAATTGCGTATCATATCCACGCGAAAACTTCGTACTATATGCACGCCAAAGCTCATTTTGACGTATGAGGGGCGCTTATACATCAAAATGAGCTTTGGCGTGCATATGGTAGGCAGTTTTTCGCGTAAAATATGTACAATAACATTTGCAGAAAAAAATAGTATTAAGATGTCCGGAAATCAATTAAATAGTTAATTTATTGATATAGATCTCGTTTAATTATTGCATCTAAACACAATATAGCGTTGTGCCAAGAGTTTTCACGTGAATAAAGGCATTTAGATTTGCACACTTTGCTTAATCCCTGGTCTAGTCTGTTAAACTTGTCAGAAGTTCTCGTTTTTAATCTGCCCTCGTAGCCTATTTTTTCTCTCATTAAAACCGAATATCATCCGTACATCAAGAGCAGGGACAGTTTTTGTGCATTTTGTTTCGTGATCTGACCGGAACAAATAGAAAGTCTCTGCAACGGCGTTAAGCGTTAGATTAAAGCGCTCGTCTGTGTGAAGACTGCATGAGCCGCGAGAGAAATCTGCAGCACTGATAACAGCGGACACGAGCGCCAGATCGCCTCTTATTTAACTAACAACCTAAATTATAGTGCCTACTCTTCTAGTTAACCAGAGATGTTTTGTTTGTATTAGTTAGGTTCATCCGTGAAGCAAGATGTTTTAAAAAAAAAGTGGTGGGGACATGTCCCACCCGTAAATTACACCTATGGCTCTTAGCCTCATCCACTCATCTAGCTCTCATTTATCACACGGCTCTCTGGGATACTGGATTCTGATTGGGTAATGGCAGCATTCTCTGGTCAAATTATAACATTGATGTCTCATTGAAGTATTTTCCTACAATGTCATCATGTTATAAGCATCATGACCCTTTAGTGAACTAAATGAAAAGGTTTTTTACATGTTCACAGAACACCTGAACTTCAGAGTCGACTTACCCATATCCATGCAGCATATGCAGAACATAAATTATCAATACATGCATATGTATTTTCCCATGTGATGGCACAGATCCCAACAATATCCAAACCAGCGGTTTTTGGAAACTTGGTTAATGCTATGAAAGCTATGTTTTTAAGGTTTATTGATCCATTTTCTGTTTTAATCAAGTTCTTTCTCTACTATTCTATCACTGAAAGTGGCAAAAGTACCAGAAATATTTCACAATAGCTGTGTCCCAAAGTGAAGGGTGCGCACTTCGAAGGCCATGCACTTCGAAGGCCAGACCAGGCCACGCCTTCAAAGTGCACGAAGTGCACGAAGGGCGAACCGAGGGACAGGGTTGCCAGGTCTGAATAATAAAACCCCTCCAATTGTTATTCAAAAGTATCTGAATCACAGCCAGAATGGGCCAAAATATCCCAAAATGCGGGGCGCGGGCAGTAGAAATATTGCTTAAGTAAAGACAACTTAACCTGTGGACTATAGGCTACAAACACCCCAAAGCAACAGTAGCCTAAATGCAACCCCATTCCAGACTTGGCAACAATGAACCAAGCGCCGTTAATGGACTAGCAGGTTCTGATAACTGACAGCGGACGTTCGTGAGGAGATTTTAAAAAGAGAAATGGAGCATATATATATATATATATATATATATATATATATATATATATATATATATATATATATATATATACTTTTTTGAGCTTTTATTGGGTTTTGACATGCTTCAAAGCCTGCGACGATGGGCTGGACCATAAGCATGTAAATCTGTAGCCGGTTAAATATGGTCAAATTGCAAATATTAGTTAACAGTTTATTATGTAACTGTTACAATATATTTTAAACATTTAGCCTATATACGTCCAAGTTTTTTTTTTTTTTTTTTTTTTTTAAGTAGGCCTAGGCCTACTTATTTTTATTCAACTCATCATCTCAGATGCATTTTTTATGGCATGCCATGCAGCCGTCGACCGATTCGGCCCCGCAAAGCTGCGGACAGTGGAAATATGCACTCATCCCAGAAGATGATGTCCCGCTCAGGCCTTACCAGAGTCTCTATTGTGCATTATTCCCCATCCAGGTCCAGCTCCAGCTTCTCCCGCTCAGCGCAATGAAAGTGTAGAAAAGGGTTTTCTTCTGGTTTGGCTGATAATAAAAATTTGTTGTTTCTAATGTTAAACTTAAGTTATTTTATTGGTCTATAAATAGGCTATAGTTGTAAAAAGCCTACTTAGGCTAATAGACCAATTTATTTTCATTTACACATTTTAAATTACATGACAAGAAAATATATGTATAAACATAAATGTGTTTAATGTAGCTACAAATGATAACGTGCATTACAAAAATAAACAATAGCTAGAAAAAGCACTTCTCTTTAATTTAGCCTACGTTTGAAGTTAACGAAAATGAACAATAGACAGCAGTTCGTTTAATTTACAAATAACTTGCATAAAAAAAATAATAAGCTAGCCATTTAAATTGTTCTGTGTCGGCCACGCATTCAGTCGTCGTCAGTGAACATTCATTCATTCATTCATTCATATATATATATATATATATATATATATACTTTATTTTAGTAGATAAGTCAGCAGTTTTCGTTTGTTTGTATTTTTTCTTATAATTCTGAGTGACAGATGTCACATTTGATTTAGCCTATTTTTCTGTGATATTTGTTTTAGCTACGGTGTTGACATAGGCTACAGCCTAGGCTGTAAGAAAAATAAATGATTGCACGGACAATTCCTATCCAGTGTCTCTCTTTCTGTAAGGGAAATTTAAAAGATAGATTCTGGAAACAAAATTTAATTTAGCTGGGTCGGGAATAAAATAATTTATAGCGGGTCAGCACGGAGTGAATTTTGCGCGAGCGGAATGGTGCGGTGCGGAATAGCGGGAGCAGGACGAAATAACAGCACCGCGCAGATTATATTTTGAAGGCTATTTAAAGAAATTTTGTATGGGAAAAAAAGAAACAGCGAAAAGGGTGATAATGGACTGATTCCTCTTCTTGAGATAATGGTTGAGAAATAAATAGCATTTAAAAATTGGGAAATTAAAGTTTATCTTGCTCAGGGCAGGGAACTGGGAACTGTGTGAATGCACTAACGTTGGACGTTTTATTTACTTCTAGCGCTTGCGCTGTTGTGTTCAATAGTACCCAGGCTACAATTGAGTTACCGACCGCTACCGTCTTTAACTGGAATCTGATCGAGTGCCGCGGGAATGCGGACCAGTCAAATCCTGTAGTCACCACTGTGCTATGAATTCTGGGATAGGGAAGGCTGCGAAGTTATGTGAAGGTCCCATCTGCTGTACCCTTCCTTTGCCTGAGAACCGAAGGGCGCATTTTGAAGTCGCTCATGAATTGCGGCAGCCTTCGTCGCACCGCTGTGACGCATGCGCACTTCAAATGCAGCCTTCAGAGGTGCAACTCTCCCTTTGGGACAGCCTACGTAGTGCCGCTGTGACGTAATCGCACTTCAAATGCGGCCTTCAGAGGGTGCAGCCTTCACATTGGGACAGTCTTCGTAGTGCAGGTATGACGTAATCGCACTTCAAATGCGGCCTTCGAAGTGCGCGCACTTCACTTTGGGACACAGCTAATGTCTTGTCTTTGGTTTTGCTTTCATTTGGATTCAATAAGTAGAACAAATTAATGCTATGAATTGCTTATATTTTGTGTTTATGGTTGTAGTTGAATCTTTAAATTTCTCATGTTTTTTCAACCAGGAAACTCTGATAAGAACAAGCCGGAGGTGAACAAAATGGACAATGTCCTGAAGTTTGATGACTTTGATGTCTTCAGCAAGAAAGACAAAGATCAGAAGATGGAAACGGTGGAGGAGAAAGACAAAACTGACCATACAGACAAACAAACAACCAAAGGAGACAACACACAAACTCTGGACAAAAACAAAGACGTGGACAAGTCAGAGAAAACGGTCAAAGAGGAAACGGTTCCCAATGTAGAAACGCCAGCGAAAGTGGAGAAGGTTGAGTTGGGAAAAACTACTAAAGATGAGACTGAAAAAGCTGAGAAGACTGCAGACAAAAAAGACACAGCAGAAAAGATTGATTCTTCTCCAAAGATGGAGAAAGAGAAGGTGGATCCGGTGGAAAAGATCGAAGTGAAGACGGAGGAAGTGAAAGTCGTGGAAAAGAAATCAGACCAGAAAGTTGAGAAGGATAAAGAAGAAAATGTGAAGGAAAAAGCAGAACAGAAGACTAAACAAGACAAAACCGAAAAGGACAAAGTCGAACAAACAGAAAAGATTGAGCCAGCTGACAAGAAACCTGCCAAAGCTGAGAAGGACGAGAAAGCCAAAAAACCAGCTGCTAAACCCTCGACGGCCAAGCCTGCGGTGACCAACGGTGCGCCTGGACGAGACTTGACTAGTACTGAGAAAAAGACCAAGGTTTGTGAAAACGTTCTGTTGTCATCCTCCACTGACCATCCTGCTGTTGCTTCTTTTATTATGTTCTTAAAGCTTATTAATGCCAAAACCGAACCAAAATTCATTAATCTCTCATAGAGACAGAGCGTCATAATCAGCCACACCAACCGGGGGGTAAAACAAACCAGCCGTCCTTGTTATTTATGACTTATAACAAAAAAACGAACAATGTCTAAAAGCTGATATGTGACGAGGTGTACAGAAAACAAGCTCAAAAACACAGAACCAAAAACCCAGAAGTGTTTATAAGCTGCTGACTCTAAAAAACGAGCGTTTAAAGGCATAGAAGTGGATACAGGCACTAGAGAAAGAGCGGGACATGTTATATTACACTGAGAACTACGCCCACTGGAGGAGAAAGTAATCAGAGACAGGAAATATAATATATAAAACTGACATTTGGATATTTGACTAAATGTTTACTGCACACGTAGACATACTGAGACATACTGAGTGTCAGGATCCCAAAACTGAGCCATTCTTCCTGATGAAGCTTCACGTCTTACTGCCTGTGTCCACTTTTGTCTCCTTAAACGCTCGTTTTTTGGGTCGACAGCTTATAAAAACTTTAATCTTTGTTTTTTTTAGCTTGTTTGCTGCACACTTTGTCACATATCATCTTTTAGACATTGTTCTGTTTTTTGTAGTAAGTGCGAAATGACAAGGAGGCGCCTCACACAATACAAAGACAATGGAGAGCGTTGGATTGGATTCCCCCCAGTGTGGGCGTGGCCTAAATATGCTCTGACTCTATGTAGGGTTGGGAATAGTGTTGTCAAAAGTACTGACCGTGATACCAAATCGGTACTGAAATTTAAAAAATGTGCCGCTTAGAGCGCTGTAATCGTAAACAAAATCAAACAAATCTGACTGGCCATTGTGCTCACACGCTAATCAAGTATGTCTGTGATTGGCTACAACATTTAGCGCTTAACAAAGATGTTGTAAATATACATTAATGAAACTTTTCAAAGAGCGCTTACACAGATACACACGTAGCAGGCGTCTCTCATTTACCGGTCCGCTGGGATAGAACAACCCAATTGCTGGGTTAAAACAACACAAAACACTTTCAAACACATCTGTGTGTCGACCATTGTAGCCAATCACAGGCACATCCGATGAGCGTGTGAGCACGATGGCCAGTCAGAGGTGTTTACGATTACAGCTCAAAAGCGCTCAAAGCGTCAGATTTTTTAATCTCAGTACCGATTTGGTATTGCGGTCGGTACTTTTGACAACACTAGTTGGGAATCCTCTTCTCATCCCTACATGACCATCAAATTAAAGAGAGTTAAACTTAAATGTTTACTCTTAATATTATGATCCGGACCTGATCTTCTGCTTTTATCAGCCTGCTCTGCTCATGTCACCGTTATCATTTGTCCTTATTCTTTTTTTGTTCATCATTTGCCATCCATCCGTTGGGTTTGCTGTCCATCCATCCAGCCTGTCGCTGGGGCAATCAAACCTAGCACTGCCAAGCCCCGGCCAAGCTCCGCCTCCACCGCTCCAGCCGCCGCCCCCAAACGCCCGACCCCTACCTCATCCTCCAGCGTACCCGCCCCCCTCAGCAAAAGAGCCCCCGTGCCCAAAGCACCCACCCCGGCCGCTGGCATTAAACGGCCAGCTACGGCATCGACACGGCCCTCCACCGCAACAAACACCACAGCCGCGGCCAGAGAGGTCAAGCCCAAGGTGAGTCTCATCCATCTGACCGAGGAGACGTCCGAACGGTCGAAGGTCAAAGCGGCTCAATCCGGCTCTCATCTCTGCATGGATGTTATGTTTGTGTGTGCTGTCCATGCTTGACCACATCAACATGTGTTTTCTATTTATTTATTTTTATACATTTTTTTCTTGCTCACCAAAGCTGCAGTTAATTGATAAAAAATCCAGTAAAAATGTGAAATATTATTATAAAGTAAATAATCTGTCCTCTATGTGAATATATAGTAAAGTGTAATTTATTCCTGTGATCAAAGCTGGATTTATCATCATTACTCCAGTCTTCAGTGTCACATGATCCTTTACTAATCTTTCTCAGTTGAGGATTTGTGATCAACACACATTTATGATTATTATTGTTGATTTTTTTTATTCCAGGATTCTTTGATAAATCGAAAGTTCAATAGAACAGCATTTATCTGAAATATAAAGCTTTTGTAACATTATAAATATCTTAACTGTTACTTGATCAATTTAATGCATCCTTTATGATTAAATGTATTAATTTCTTTAAGTTTTTTCCCCCCAAAAATAATATATATAAATAATAATAATAATAATTTAAATCCTCATCTGAGAATGATTAGTGAAGGATCATGTGACACTGAAGACTGGAGTAATGATGATAAATTCAGCTTTGATCACAGGTATAAATCACACTTTACTATATATTCACATAGAGAACAGATGATTTACATTAGAAAAATATTTCACAATATTACAGCTTTTTTCTGTATTTTTAATAACATAAACGCAGCCCTGGTGAGCATAAGAGACTTCTTTAAAAACATAAAAAAGTCTTACCATTCTCAAACTTTTGACTGATAGTGTATGCCAGTTTTCCTGGAAAATCCTTTAGGAATTGCTCACGGCCATATGTTATCAAATTATTTTGATCTAGTATTTATGAACCTAAATGTAATATATAGTGTCTGTTAAAAATGTTTTGGAATATGACATCTCTTTAAATATGAAGGATATTCAGTGCAAGTCTTCCCTCTAGTGGCCGTTTGTTTAACAGCACCACTTTCTTCCTAAAATCAGCGTTTAAGTAGTGAAATTAAATGAATATCAGGGCCTGAAGTTTAACAATCAGCAAGCGTAAATGTGTCATGATTAAAGCACCGTGTTGCTATGATTATGTTAAGAAATATGACTAAATGCACAATAAGAAAAGACAGGTTTGTCACATGGTTAATAAATAAACATGAAGGGTCTTTTGTTGCTGTTTTAAGTTGATCTTAGTCGATTCTTTGAGGAAGACGGCATCTAAAGCTGGACTGCTATTTTTGGAGCAACAGTAACGGATATATTTGGATGACACTTCACTGTTTGATCATGATGCAGGGCTCGACATTAACTTGTCAAGGGGAAGTGAAAGAGAATTTGACTTGCCCGACCGGACAAGCGGATTAAACCGCCAATAACAAAAAATAACTAGCGAATCACCAAAATGCAAGAATGATTCTGCATTCATTTAGTGTAAGTGGGGATGGATAGTGGATAATAGTGTAATATATAATGAACTGAAGGTGGCGCTGTTGACGCTCCACAGCCTCGAGGAGAAATCACAACACGAGACACTGAGAAACTGAGCTAAACATTCAACATGTGCAGTTTTTATATTTATAACATATGAGACAGTTAAACAACATCACACAACCAAGAGTGTGTTTTCCTGAACACCATCACGACTGAAAATGACACTGATTTCATATGACCGCTCCATAAACAAGTAATTAACATTAAGTCAATTACATTTTAGATGCAATATTGACTGTTTTTGTTCTATTTTAGCAGCAAAAATCGTTCCAAACAGCAGAACCATAACGCGTCTCACAGCAACTGAGTGTTACTGAATGATTCAGTGTTTGGATGAATCGACTCAATGACTCACTCATTAAGACTCACCTGCTGCCACCTACTGGTGATTTAGTTTCATGTTTAAACATACTTTCCGACATTTTTAATTTGTTTATTCAAAAATACAAATCTCATAACATTATTTAATGCAGTTGTAATTTTTCAGTGTAAATTATTTAATTTGATTGGTAACAGCCCTATAGTGTCTTATTTTAATGTAATATATAGATCAAATTTAACAATATAATATGACACTTGAAGCATAGCCTATATTTAATAAGATTGGGGGAAAATGCCCTCTTTAAAAGTTTAAAATATCACAAATATGCTAAATTAAAATATTCCAAAGCTTATTGACCACTGGTGAGAATATTGCTTCAGAAAAAATTATATTTACAACACGCACACTTACAAAAAAAAAGCACATTTTTTACTAAGACAAGTGAATAGCCGATTTACTTGTAAAGGGCAAGCACATGAACATGATTAATGTCGAGCCCTGTGATGGGTTATTCACTACAGTAAATCCACTGTGAGAGAGTATTACAGTGAAACGTGTCGTATATTTGGACCTTTCCCTTCATAAAATATGTTTTCCTCCAACAGACGGCCACAGAAAAGCGCCCACTTGTGCCAAAAGCCACCGCCGCTCCGGCACGGCCCAATGCAGAGAAACCTGCGACAGCAACACGCACCGCAGTCAGCGCTCCTGCAGCACGACGCCCGGGTTACTACTCAGATCATATATTTAATCATGAGGCATTGCATTTATCAAATGCTAGAAATTTTCACATTGTGCATTTCTATTTTTGTGTTTAGCCACAAAGACTGAGAGCAAACCAGGAGACGAAAAGAAACCAAGCACACTGAAAACTACAGGTACAGCAAACACACAACCCCTCGGAAACATTTCTGATGATTATTTATGTGGAAACTGACTCACTACCATTTCAAAAGTTTAGAAAATAATACTTTTATTCATCACGGCGGTTAAATTGATCAAAAGTTACATTTATAATGTCACAAAAAATTCTATGTCAAATAAATGCTGCTTTTGAACTTTCTATTCATCAAAGAATCACTGAAAAATCACTCTTTTCACAAAAATATGAACTGTCTTCAACACTGATAATAATCATAAATGTGTGTTGATGATCAGATCCTCATCTGAGAATGATTAGTGAAGGATCATGTGACACTGAAGACTGGAGTAATGATGATAAATTCAGCTTTGATCACAGGAATAAATCACACTTTACTATATATTCACATAGAGAACCGATGATTAACATTTGGAATAATTTTTCACATTTTTACTGTATTTTT
The DNA here is from genome assembly GCF_024679245.1 of Pseudorasbora parva. NCBI lineage: Eukaryota > Metazoa > Chordata > Actinopteri > Cypriniformes > Gobionidae > Pseudorasbora > Pseudorasbora parva. Next base: position 1,836,618 of record NC_090195.1, read on the forward strand.
GATCAAATAAATGCGGCTTTGGTGAGCAGACGAGATAATAATACTAAAAATAAGAAAAATGAGAATATTTAAGTTAGTGGTTTAAAGCTTTAGTGTAAGTATTAACAGGTGAAAGATGCAGAGATGCTACACATTTAAATCCATGAAAAATCTCTTCAAAATCCTCAAGTGAATTGGGCTGCAGGAATGAGTATGGGATAATCCCGCACACGGAGCACACACTGCTTCTTTCCCCGTTTCCAGAGATTTGAACCGAACGCAGCGCTGCAGAGATTATTTTAATCTGACGCTTAAATGAGGGCTTTATTTTTCAAAACTGAACATTCAGATATCGCTCAGAAACTGTATCTAGTGCTTATGCACATCCTTTATTAACAGGACAAGTGCTTCTCTTAACTTTCTGTGAACTTTATTATAAAACTAGAGTTTTAAAGGTCAACCCAAAAGTTTTTACAAGGTAGTTAGCTGACTTTACATCTCTAGTTTCGTCATCTTCCTGTTAGACAGGAAGGCCACAAGTAAATATAACATTTATTATAATGAGTTTATGTAAAGATTGTTTTAAACTCACTCTTCAATTAAAAGTATTTTTTTAAAGCCTAATAAATGTTGAAATTGATATAGCTTTTAATTTTAATCTTTTAATATACAGTTTTTAAGTTCTTTCTACATTCATTGGGAGAGTAATTGTGAAATTATTATAATATAAAAATATTAATAACGATTAATTCGTAATTTTTTTTGATTTTCGATTGACAGCACTAATATAAAGTTTTTTAGAGTCTCTTGAAGCATCCAAAATACATTTGGGTCCAAAAATAACAAAAACTACGACTTTATTCAGCATTGGCTTCTCTTCCGGGTCTGTTTTCAATCCGTTGCTGTCGTGTTATCTGGAGTGCGCAAGCTTCGTTTATAGTCTGATGGAGACTGCGCAGTCATGAACACGGATTGAAAACAAACGCGGAAGAGAAGCCAATGCTGAATAAAGTCGTAGTTTTTGTTATTTTTGGACCCAAATGTATTTTGGATGCTTCAAGAGACTCTAATTAACCCACTGATGTCTCATATGGACTACTGTGATGATGTTTTTATTCCCTTTCTGGACATGGACAGTATAGTGTGCATACACTTGCATACGCTCTCGGACTAAATCTAAAATATCTTAAACTGTGTGTGAAGATGAACGGAGGTCTTACGGGTGTGGAGCGACATTAGGGGGAGGAGTTAATGACTGACATTTATTTTTGGCTGAACTAACCCTTTAACTGTCTGTGAACCTTATTATAAAACAAGAGTTTTAAAGTTCAACCCAAAAGTTTTTATAAGGTAGTTAGCTGACTTTACATCTCTAGTTTCAGACGCCGCCCGCTCTAAATCAGCTCCACTCAAAGCCTCCACCTCCATGAGCAGCGCCACCACCCGCCCTCGCACCACCAAAACCCCCGCCTCCAGCAGCACCACCAAAACCCCCGCCTCCAGCAGCACCACCACAGCCGGTGGGGCCGAGAAGAAGCCTCTGGTCCCCCGCACCGCCCGACCCAGCTCTACGACCGCCGGCTCCACGGCTCGACCCAGCTCCGCCCGTCCCAGCTCCACACCAGCGGCCGACATCAAAAGTGTCCGCTCCAAAATCGGATCCACGGACAACATTAAATACCAGCCAGGAGGAGGAAAGGTAATCACACACACACACACACACACGAGCCCTTCATAGAGGACAGCAGTTAGCCTTTACAGTCTGATTCATATTCAGTCCTGTAGCTTCTTTAGTTATATATTACAGTATTATTTATATTTCATTATCCAATAGTAACACTGTGGTATCTATATGTGAGTACTGTACAAATGACATGGTCATATAGTATGATGCTCCCAAAAATGTACAATAACAAACACCATTATGTTTCATTAGTGTCAGTGATACTGGCCTTTTTATGAAGACCAATATCACTGATACTTTACTGCAAAAAATGCTTTTCTTAATATTAAAAAAAAATGTATATGATATAATATTTATATAATATAATATTTAATAATATTAAAAAATTAAGAGAGTTTTTGCTTAAAATAAGATAAATAATCTGCCAATGGGGTGAGAAAAATAATCTTAATTCAAACAGAAAACAAGATTATTTTTCTCACCCTATTGGCAGATTATTTATCTTATTTTAAGCAAAAAACTCTTTATTTTTTCCAAAATATGACAATAATTTTTACTTGTCTAGTAAATGTTTCTTAATGTAAGATTTTTTTTTTGATATTTTGACTAGAAACAAGACAAAAATGCTAAATAAGAAAAGCATTTGTTGCAGTGTAATGAAACATTAATGATGGACATTCAACATAATTAAAAGCTAAAAAATATGCCATTGCAACAAATAATTAATTAAACTATACTGTTTTTAAGTTGTTTCTACATTCATAGAGAGAGTAACTGAAATGATTACAATATTTAAAACTATGCTATTAATTAGTTATTTTTTTAAATTGATTGACAGCACTAATATAACGTTTTTGGTACAAAAAGGTTTGATTAGTTAACATTAGTTCATCTTTGTTAACGTTAATGTTAACAAGATTTTGATAATGCATTAGTAAATGTTGAGATTAACATTAATAAAGATAAATAAATGCTTTATAAGTGCAGTTCATTATTAGTTCATGTTAACTAATAAACCTTATTGTAAAGTGTTTATCACATTTTTAAATGTATTTAGATATTTTCTTGATGCATCCACAAACCTAAATTAATTTATACATTTCTACTTTTAATAGCATTTCTAGAGAGAAATGAGCATGTCAGTCATGCCTGAGCGCTGCTTCCGGTTCTGTCCTGATCAGCAGTTTTTCTTTGTACACAGAGACAGGCGCGTCTGATGTGATTACGGCTGAAAGTCAGAATGATTGACTGTTTTCTCTGCTCATGTTGACTTCTGTATGACCCTGTATATTTAGCTCCAGTCTTCATAACCATTATTTATCACTCACGTCTTGATGTCACACTTTCACTTTCTGGTATTGCACCCCTGCCATGTTTGTTTTGTTGTTCATCCTGGTCTTTTTCCTGGCTGAGCTCTTTCTGTGACTCGCTAACACTCACACTGCAAAAAAATGCTCTTCTTACTCAGTATTTTTGTCTTGTTTCGAGTCCAAACATCTAAAAATTCTTAAATCAAGAAGTATTTACTAGACAAGCAAAAGTAATTGTCTTGTTTTGGGGAAAAATAACTCAAAATGAAGAGAGTTTTTGCTTAAAATAAGATCAATAATCTGCCAATGGGGTGAGAAAAATAATCTTGTTTTCTGTTTGAATTAAGATTATTTTCCTCACCCCATTGGCAGATTATTTATCTTATCTTAAGCAAAAACTCTCTTCATTTTGAGTTATTTTTCCCCCAAACAAGATGATAATTTTTACTTGTCTAGTAAATGTTTCTTAATGTAAGAATTTTTAGAAATTTCAGCTAGAAATAAGACACAAATACTTAGGCATTTTTTGCAGTGCGGCTGCTCCTGATATGCTTGAGAAACGTCTCCTGTCACCACACAGAGTTCAAGAGCGCCGTTTAGTACCAGAGTATCAGTGCGGTTGTAAAGCGAGTTTACACTGGTGTGTTTGGAGCATGAGGATGTTTTATCCCAGATCCGTGCATGTCCTGAGTTTGCCCGCGGATGTGAGACTCTCACGCCACACATACGAACGGTACTAACCCGCCCCCAGTTCTGCCTATTCCTGCATTTCCTCTGGTCCTGAAGTTTTCACATGCGAGTACAGTAGGATGTAGGCCGTAGATGAGTATAAAGAGCCCTTTGCACACATGTGAGTGACTCGAGGGGTGTATCTGCAGGTCACAGTGTCTCAGAGCAGGACGGACACTCACAGCTCGCCCTCCAAAGAGACCAGCCAGGGCAAAGTGAGTTCAACCCATCAGCCCTTCACACTCCTGTCTCTGTCTTCTCAAGCTCTCGCTCTCTTCTCAATACAGCCTACACAGATCTGACGTTACAGGAGCTTTAGTTAAAGAGTGATAGAGCGATATACACAGTGTGTGTGTGTGTGTGTGTAATTTTTTATATATATATATATATATATATATATATATATATATATATATATATATATATATATGTGCACACGCTAATTACTAATTAATATATATTATTCATATTTCATTATTAAACTGCATGCACAAATATCTAATAATACATTATTTTTTATTTGTAAATAATATTATTAATATTGTATATTTAATTTACAAATATATATTTTAATAGTAAACTTTAAATATATGTTATTTATTTATATATTCACATATAAATCATATTGTTAAGAATAAATAAATATTTAATATTGTTTTATATATTTTGGGTACATATTAATATGTAATATATTTATAAAATATAGTATTTGTAATTTTAAATATGTAATAGATTAATAATTTAATTTATATGGCAATAATAATAATATTACATCATAGTTGTATTAATAATAAATGCATAAATATTTAAAATAGTTTATAAAACACTGGGGAAAATTTTATTGTGATTAATTACATCCAAAATAAATTTGTGTTTATGTAATATGTGTGTGTATTGTATATAATTATGATGTATATATGAACATACACATGCATATATATATATATATATATATATATATATATATATATATATATATATATATAATTTATCTTGTATATAAATATATATATTTTGATAAAAATATAACATATTTCTCAAATATATACATATACATCTATATATATATATATATATATATATATATATATATATATATATATATATATATATATATATATATATATATATATATATATATATATATATATATATATATATATACATCATAATTATACACAGTACACACACATATTGCGTAAGCACAAACTTTTATTTTGGATGTAATTAATCAGGATTCATTTTTATTAAATGGTTTTATATTAATGTTAAACTTTATTATATTTAACAAAACATATTACATATATTCAGTGTTATATTTGTAATTTTGAATATGTAATGGATTAGCCATTTATTATTTAATTTATAATGTATAATTAATTAATGTTTTGTTAAATATAATACTGTTACATTTGTAATTTTGAATATGTAATGGATTAGTCATTTATTATTTAATTTATAATGTATAATTAATAGTCATATTAAATCATTCATATGTAAATAAATGTTAAACTTTAAATGTATTTTATATATTTTATAAAAAAGTAATGTTATATAGTAATTTATAATTTAATTTATCTATACTTAGTAATCATATTAAATCATATTTCTATTAAGATGATATACATCATATACAGTGTGTGTGTGTATATATATATATATATCGGTCGTATAATCATATAAGAACATCTGATCTTATTATCAGCCATTACAAACACATATCGTTCATCCATTCATCTTTCCATCTTTCCTTCTGGAGATCTTTGGAATACTTGCATTGGGTGTTTGTCATATTTTATCATATAGTGCTTGAACCTCATTAATAAATGCATCACTTTATACATCACAGCAGGGATCCTCAAATTGCATATTTCGGGGACCACTTAATGAGCCTGTAAATAAAAGGATAGATAATGCTCATATTTATTATTCCCTTTTCGGTTTTAAAATGTGCGGCACGTCTCACAGCCCATTGGGTAACGGGGACAAGATGGTCTACATTGGATTATCAATGAGGCGATAAAACAAACACGTCTATTGTGGGCGTTTGCAGCAGAGACAGTGCTTCATTGATTGTCATAAGAGCAGGATTGTTATGGCAATCAAATTAATTCTCCAAAAATGTCTGAGTTTTGGTGACGGGCCACTGAGACGCCTGTAGGATTTGAGCATCCCTGCAATATTTAATATTCATCAAACATTCATAATTCAAGAGCCTTTCAATCTAAATCAGTTTCACTTAAACATGGCTAAAGTTCACAGACGAGGGAAGGATCCATTATGGGCGGTCACACTAACATTGTCAATGCGCAGTGCATTAAATGGGGTGCTAGTTTGCTTTTAGTTGCTTCTGCTTGTGTCCTCTGTTGTCTTTCCTCTCTAACCTGGTCCTCCCTGGTGTCCCGTCCCTCCCTCCCGGCCCGCCGTGCTGTGTTATAGGTTCAGATAGTCTCCAAAAAAGTGGACTACAGTCACGTGACTTCTCGCTTGGGCTCCAAGGACAATATCAAACATATTCCTGGTGGAGGGAACGTAAGTAACGCTACTGCATGCGGTGTAGTCGATGTTCAAACAAACACCATCACTCTGTCCATTGTGCCACATGAGCGCAGACGCAACAATGAGACGCTTTCTTCGCTTATGAACAAATAAGAGCTGCTGATGCTCCGGGAGGAATGCTGCCAAATCCGTTTCCCAAAATCAATTGGTGCTGAGCCAACATTTCAAACCAAATCATGGTGACAGCAGAGGTTTGATTCCTGACGTTTGTTCATAATCTTCTCTTACTCGCCGCCTCGGCTCTCTGAAATCTCCCTTTCGAGCGTTTAGAGATCATTTTTGTGTTCCTCGTCACCTGGTGTTCAAGCACTGCATGTCACTTTATTCTTGATTTCAGCAGCTTTCGTTGGGCATATCGGATGATTGTGTTTGTTTGCAGGTCCAGATTCTCAGCAAGAAGGTTGACTTGAGTAAAGTGACCTCCAAGTGTGGCTCCAAAAGCAACATCAAACATAAACCAGGTATGATGAGTTAAGGCATTGTGTAGGGCTGTAACGATACACCAAACCCACGATTCGGTTCGTATCACGATTTTTGACCCACGGTACGATACAAACCTCGATATGGGGGGACAAAACAGTTTTATTCTGTACAGTATTCTGTAGCCTATTTTGCCGTCAATACCATATATCTGTGTGGTCAATAGGCTACTGCCGACGTTTTCTTTGCGGTACCAATAGGCAATATATATTTAACATGAAGTATAGGGCCTCCTGTACATCAATACCAACAGAAGCGCCGCGTCAGACACGCTTCTGGTGTGCAAAGAAAGAGAAAACGCCACGCAGCCGCCCCGCGGATGACACGCAACAGAAACGCCACGCTCACACCACGTTGCCAGCCGGTTGGGGAAGCTTCTTGAAACACTTACGGCGAATTGTGTGGGTCTTGTCAACTACACGATTGCCAGCCTTGTTCTCCACCGGGTAGCTGAAATGTTGCCATACTGCTGACTTAAAAGTTGGACCTGGACAGGAAGGATAATTCTGGGAGTTGGAAGGGGTGTGTCGCGATTCTGCCTCCTCACATCGCGATACAGGTTCGTGGACCTGCGTATTTCGATTTCATATCGCATATCGTTACAGCCCTAGCATTGTGTTTTCAGTTCCGTCTCAATCCGAGCTCAGATTGTTTGTGTGTTGATGACTGTCTGTAGGTGGAGGGGAAGTCAAGATCGAAAGCCATAAGGTGAACTTTAAGGATAAAGCTCAGTCCAAGGTGGGCTCGATGGATAATGTCAATCATGAGCCTGGTGGCGGTAACATCAAGGTGAGATTGACATGAAGATTTGCATCACACAGATGAACCCAGCACAACTAAACCTGGTGTAGAAGTCAAGTTTAGAAATCAGACATTTTTAAAGAAACATGTTTTGGTGATGTTTGGTGTTTAAAGGAATTATTCACCCAACAATTATTTTGCTGTGCTCTGCCCTCCAAAACCTTTTATTGAAAATATAAAGATGGTTCATAATGTTCATGAAGTATGATAACAGCAAGTTATTCTGTATAATAGAGTACAACAACACTAAAGGCACAAAAACACTTCTTGCAAAGTGTATGATTGCTAAAAAAAATATATATATATTCATAATGAACATTTATGGAGCAAGCGATTTTGTGTGAAAATAAATCACACAATTATTTTGTTTAAAAATCTCAATTAAATACTCAGCAGGTTCACGTTTGTCCACATATGAATATTGCACAAGAGTTTTGAATTGCATTCTTTAAACTGTTATTTTTGGGTGAACCTTTCCTTTAAGAGCTTAGTTTTTTTATATATCAGGGGTAAGTACAGTAAGCACATGAAACATCACGCTTGCATGGAGAGTTAAAAACATGAATGTCCTTGATTAATGCTATTTCATGTTTTTATTTGTTTTAAGTCCATGTGATTTTTACTGTGATCATTCCAACCCCAAAATAATCACTTATATGTATATTAAAAATAATATTAGTTTCTCTGCTATGTTAGGCAACAGAAAGACTTAAGTCCGATAGTAAAAGACTTAACTCCACATCTGAACGCATGTTATCATGGGAATGATGGTTCGGGACAGCTAGGGTTTCACTGGTGGCTTCAGGAGACGGTGTGATTGTGAATGTCACCTGCCCCTCAGCCTATGGCCATCCATTTCAGTCACATGACCACTCTCTGCACTCATTGTTCTTTTAAATTTGTACCCATCATCCATATTGAACACGTTTGTGATTATGATCACACCAAAACTGTTTATACACTTTAACATATACTTCTGAATCAATGTGAATTAAAGTGTTTGGCTACATCTGTAATTAATTTTAAACTACTTTTAGATATACACACCAATCAGGCATAATATTATGACCACTGACAGGTGAAGTGAATAACACTGATGATCTCTTCAACACGGCTCCTGTTAGTGGGTGGGATATATTAGGCAGCAAGTGAACATTTTGTCCTCAGAGTTGATGTGTGTGAAGCAGGAGAAATGGGCAAGCGTAAGGATTTGAGCGAGTTTGGCCAGATTGTGACGGCTAGACGACTGGGTCAGAGCATCTCCAAAACTGCAGCTCTTGTGGGCTGTTCCCGGTCTGCAGTGGTCAGTATCTATCAAAAGTGCTCCAAGGAAGGACCAGTGGAGAACCGGCCACAGGGTCATGGGCGGCCAAGGCTCATTGATGCACGTGGGGAGCGAAGGCTGGCCCGTGGGGTCCGATCAAACAGACGAGCTACTGGAGCTCAAACTGCTCCAGAAGTTAATGCTGGTTCTGATAGAAAGCTGTCAGAATACACAGAGCAGCTCAGTTTGAGGCGTATGGACCAGTCAGGGTGCCCTCTGACCCCTGACCCCGCCGAAAGCACCAACAGTGGCACGTGAGCATCAGAACTGGACCACGGAGCAATGGAAGAAGGTGTCAGCTTTTATTTATATAGCACCATTCAAACAGCACACATTGACCAATGTGCTTTACAACATCTATATATAAAAGAAATAAAAACAACAGTAATCGCAATACACATATGTATAATCATAAAAAAAATGATTATTATGTGGACCTCACACCTCAATGGAAGAAGGTGGCCTGGTCTGAGGAATCACGTGTTCTTCTACATCACGTGGATGGCCGGGTGTGTGTGTGTGTGTGTGGCTTACCTGGGGAACACATGGCCCCAGGATGCACTATGGGAAGAAGGCGAGCCGGCGGAGGCAGTGTGATGCTTTGGCCAATGTTCTGCTGGGAAACCTTGGGTCCTCCATCCATGTGGATGTTACTTTGACACGCTCCACCTACCTAAGCATTGCTGAGACCATGTTCAGCCTTTGATGGAAACGGTATTCTGGTGGCTGTGGCTCTTCCAGCAGGATAATGCTCCTGACACAAAGCACAAATACTTCAGGAATGGTTTGAGGAGCACAACAACCAGTTTGAGGCGTCGACTCGGCCTCCAGATTCCCCAGATCTCAATCCAATCGAGCATCTGTGGGATGTACTTAAAGGATCTGCTGCTAATATCTTGGTGCGAGAAACCACAGCACACCTTCAAGGGTCTAGTGGAGTCCATGCCAAAATGGGGACCAACAGAATATTAGGAAGGTGGTCATAATGTTATGCCGTATCGGTGTGTGTGTGTGTGTGTGTGTATGTATGTGTGTATATATATATAAATGCATTTTAATGATTGATAGGCATTTGCATGAGATTCTATTCATCGCACCCAGTTCATCATTATAATTATAAGTTATGTTGAAAGGTTAAGTCAGTTCCACATTTATTCATGAGGTTATTTAGTCATGTTTTGATTGATTACTTTGTTTAATGTTTTGCTTTGTTCGCTGCATGGACATACAGTACCAGTACCAGAAATATAGTGACCAAAACATACAGGACAATCAACCAGTCTAGTTAAAATTGTAATTTTGTAAAGCTACAGAACAAATTTAAGTCATTTAAAGGTTTAGTTCACCCAAAAATGAAAATTGTGTCATTAATTCAATAGTTTTTGTGGTCAAAAAAATGACATAACGGCTTATATAGTGATGGGCCGATTTCAAAACAAACATCGTTGGTCAAACTGCTAAAATCACATGACTGGCGATCCGAATCATGAATCGATTCACTGACTCATAACGGTTCGAAGCTTTGTTTTGTCATCTCTATATAAGTCGTTATTTAGTTTTTTTTTTTGTGCATAAAAACTGTTCTTATCTCTTCATCAATGATTGTAGAGCCGCTGTAGTGAGATGGGCTTTGTAACGACGTCTTTAGTGCCTTTATGGGTCTTGAGAGAGGAAATGACATTGGTGTCAATGAAGGCCTTTCTGAGCCATCGGATTTCAACACTAATATCTTCATCTGTGTGTGAAGATGAACGGAGGTCTGACGGCTGGCCAACCACAGGAGGAATTAATCACACAATTTACATTTTTGGCTGAACTAACCCTTTAATCTGAAGAAGATAAAACTTTTGAGTCCAAACTGGTCCTGTATGTCAGCCATATTCCTTCTCCATGCAAGTTTTTGATTTATATTGTGTTGAAGCACGCACTCCTGGCTCTGCTTCCATCACCATCTCACCCTCATCTCTCCTATTGACGCCCTGCTGTGTGTTTTTAGGCTGAGGGGGCGCAGGAGACTGCTGAGGGTAGCGGGGCTCCCTCTAGTGGTGTCCCGGCCACACAGCCCTCAGCCGGCCCTGCCCAGGAGAATGGGCTGAAGGAGGGCCTGGACTCGCTCATCCCCGAAACAAGTAAGTTTGTGTGTGAGACCCCGCGCCCCGGCCGAAGCCCCGCAGACTAGAGTTCCTGTAGATCCCACACTCATCTCCTCATTTACGACCACATATTATTTGTTTCTCCATCCTTTCATCACACTATTAGTTTTTTGTCTTAAGTTCTTAATTTTGTGCACCATGTAAATTGTGTTATTTCTTTGTCTGGTTTATTACTGTACAAGAGGTTGAGCGATTATGAATTCAAAACCAGTAAGAAAAAAATGATTGATTGGCTAATAGTTTTTATAATCAAAATATTTAATAAAAATCATCATTTATTTTTAGGGTAAATCATGATATTGAATAAAACATTAATCCAAAACATTCTAATGTAAAAGCTAAATATTACATAAAAAACTTAAATATACCATTTTTGTTTTTAAAGTACAATCAATATATTGAATAAAAACATTGAATTATATTTTTAAAATCAAATCAAAATGAATCAAAACATGCAATGTAACTTTTTAGTGAAGTAGAATCAAAAGATTGAATTTTACCTCTTTTGATTTTACCTCAAATATTACATTTAATGATTTTGTCATTTTTATTTCAATAAAATGTTACATCATGTTTTGATTAATTATTTTGATTTACTTCAAAAATATTATTCAGTTTTATTTAATCTTTTGATAATGTTACATTTAATATTTTATGTAATATTTAAGTTAATTCAATAAAATGTTACATTGAATATCTTTAAGTAACTTCAAAATATTGAATAAAACATTAAATAATTTTTTTATCCAAAATCTAAATATTGAAATAAAAACATTGAATGTAGTAACCTTTATTTTTTAATAGTCAAATCAAAATATTTAATAAAAAGCTTAAATGTAACATTTTTATTTTTAAAGCAATAACAAAATATTGAATAAAAGCATTGTAACATTTAATACTCAAAATACTATAAAATAGTATATTTTACTTTTAAAAAATAATGTTACATTCAATTTTTTTATTTAGTATTTTGATTTTACTTTTAAAAATGTTAAATTCAATGTTTTTTTAATGTAATATTTAGAAGTTACTTAAAAAATGTTACATTGAATGTTTTACTCAATCTTTTGGTTTAACTAAATATTAAATTCAATGTTTTTAATGTAATGTTTTAAAGCAAATTAATAAATATTGAATAAAACACTGACAGTAACATTTTTGAAGTAAATTCTAAACATTACACAAACAGTGAATTTAATATTTTTAAAGTAAAATCTAAATATTGAATATTTAATTGAATATAATAATGTTTTATCAGTTTAGTGTGAGTAATGAAAGTCCAGTTGTGATCTGTGGTGTGTGTCGATACATCAGTCGCTCGACCTCTGTGCTGAACTGATGATGTTTTTTAAAGGGCCTTTCTCTGATCACCAAACCGTCTTGACCTCTTCTTATTTTTCAGGCATCTAACTCGACTTTTTGCTATCACTCTGCCCTTTCCATTCCACCCCCGACCACTTCCTCTCCTCCCCTTGTTTATGTCCTGTTCCTCCTCTGTCCTGTCTTTCTCCACACTCTGATGCAGATTGAGTTTTTCAAGCTAAATTTCCGCGAGAACGCCCGCTCTCGCACGGACCACGGCGCTGACATCATCACCTGGCCCGTTTCGGGTGAAAGCCCCATTCACCTCCACCTGCTCCGCAGCAGCATCTCGCTCAACGACTCCCTCGTGGCCGCCGGCATCCCTCGCTCTCACACCACCCCGGAGCTAGGGGGCGACGTCGGCTCGCTCACCGAACTCCGGACATGACTGCTTTCTTTTCATTTATCCGTTGCTCCCTAAACCCCGCCTCCTACCATTGCTAGGACTCATATGATTGGTGTGCTCTTTGTTGACGTTCCTAATCGGTGCAGTCGTCAGGATGTGTGTGGATGGGAGTGACAAACTCGCCCTTAGAGACTCTGTCGGATTTGGTCAGATTACACTTAGACGTGGCGAAACTCATGCTAACAGTCACCACACCTGCTACGCCACTTGTTGTAGAGCATGAATCTAGTTTAGTTTATTTTTGTTTCTTTCTTTTTTTTTTATCAGTGTTGCAACTGTCATGATGTACACACACATCTGGATCCATCTGGACATCATCTCCGGCTGCCTTCAAGTCCTGCTGGGAAGTTCGTACTTATGAATCTCACATCAAATACTCATATAGGCAAGGCAAGTTTATTTGTATAGCACATTTCATACCCAGTGGCAATTCAAAGCGCTTTACATAGAAATTCATTAAAATAGTGGTAACATATGCATGTTAAAAATTAAAAACAAGGATAATTAACATAGTTGTAAAGGATACTTAAAATAAATAAATCAAATACACAATAGTGTTCTGAAATAAATAAATAAAACATCCTTCAGTTTACAGTCTACATACATACATCTTAATTAGAACACCTCTCCTTCTTTTCTCTCTCAAACACGTTTAACATCCATTTTAATCAACAATATCCATTGTAACGTCACATCCGATATGCTGGATGATGGAGGAAATCATGTTTTTTTCACTTTTTGACAAAACCAAGAAGCTTCTTTTAGCGGCAAAGCAACCAAAAGAAGAGCAAAGAATGTGCAGTTGATGCATTTTATCATTGTAATGATGCCACAGAGCATTATGGGAAATGTAGTTTGGCTGCATGACGCTTTAAGTCAAGAATACGCTATAATTTGGCAACGCTCCTAATCATTTTCTAAACCATAATTCAACATTTGATTCATTCAAAATGTAAAAAAACACACAATCTACTCAACTTTACAGCATTTCTGCAGATGTTTGCATTCTTTTAATTGACGCAGTGACGTTTCAGTCGTTACGTGATTCAGATTCGCCAAAGGTCAGTCAGGAGATTGTTTCATAAGCACGATCATTCCCACATGACTTCAAGGCAGCATCATTCAGTGTCATGTGACCCCTCTCACCTTTGACCTCCAGTGGAGCTGAAACCGAATCTAATCTCTCTTTCGTGCTGGTGTGTTTGAGTGAATACTGTAGCATAGAACTGTGTTGTTAACCGCTTTACTTTTAACTCTTCGTATTCTTTCGTTTTATTTTCGTGACCAGCGGATGTTTCCTTTTCCACGTTATTGTAAAGCAATATAACGTTCTCCTGAAATGCCTATAAGACATTAAACTCCACGCACAAGCACAGCGAACAGCGCTCATAGTGTCAAACACAGCTCCGGACGGGTTTGTGAACGTGTAGAGGGTCTGAGGTGGACGAGTGAATGAAGAGCTTTGTGAAAAAGACGTGCACTTCAAATCTTGTGTATATATGTATGTATTAGGGATGCATGATATATCAGCCACCATATCGCTATCAGCCAATTTAATTATCTGATATATTAAAGCCGATAAATACTGTAGTATTTTCTTCATCTGAGACGCTTCGGATGCTACTGTTCACCACAATGGTTATGAGTTGATTGAATCACTTCAAATAGGAAAATACAGTTCAGTGCAAGTCTGTCTCATCGGCTACATAATGTGACCCTGGAGCTCTTCAGCGGTCCTGCGTCTCACAGGAATATATCTGGAAATAGCCAACAACACACTTTATGGGTCAAAATTATACATTTTTCTTTCATGCCAAAAATCATTAGGATATTCAGATCATGTTCCATGTAAATGTCCTATCGTAAATATATCATAAATGTATTATTAGTAGTAATATGCATTGCTAAAGACTTCATTTGGACTACTTTAAAGCAGATTTGTTGAAGATATTGTCCTAACAAACCATACATCAAGGGAATGATTATTTATTCAGCTTTCAGATATAAATCTCAATTAAAAAAACAAACAAAAAAACCCTTCTGACGTTTTGTGGTCTAGGATCACAAATTATAACGAGAACATTATAATTTTAGTTTTTGTAATCAGACTCTAAAAATTATATTCAAATTTGAATTTATATCAATATATCGGTTATCAGTATCGGCCAAAATATTCATATCGGTCATATCTTCAAGTTTTTAATATATATATATATATATATATATATATATCTCGAAGATAATATTAATGAAATTAATGAAAGGCCATTTAAGTGTACTTAAAAAAGACTTTCCTAACACACTAAGGTTTGTAATGATGTCAAATGAAAAGTTTTACTTTATTAAGTTCATTATTTTGATCTGTTGACTCTCATTGTAAATCACACTTATAAGCACTTATCATTTTAACTGTAATGTGTTATTCAGTGTATTTTAGTTTAATTTAAATGTCTGTCATCAGTACTTTAACATGATTTCAGACACAACGTCATATAATTACACATATATCTAGATAAGTGGGTCAAAAACTGCATTTAAAATCATATAGTGCATTTTCGTTTAATTTCAGTGGACATTTAAGTGTAAGAGAGCCTATTATTTTGGTAGTAAGTACTCTTTTTAAGGTATGCAGAAGTGCGCTTCTTTTCCTCAAAGCTCTTGAATCTGACAGTGTGGCCGTGGATGTATTGAACTGATTTAAAGCGGTCTCTGTTAGGATGGAGTGTGTTGGTGTTTTGGGATGGTGTACAGTGTGTATTCATGTGGTGCCGAGTTTGTGCCTGGTGCCTTCGGAGGAGCGCAAAGACAGAATGTCAGCTTGAAACCTTTGACGTACTTTTAATAGTTGCTTTATGAGAATCCAGTGAAAGTGTAAGTGAGTGTGGTGGTGGTTTGAATATTATTGGATATGTTTCTGCAGGTCATGTTTTAAGAGTAAGAGCTTTGCATCGTGTGAGTCGAGCGGTTCCTGCGGGGTTTCGATGGTGGAGCTTTGTAGCTTATCTCTCTCGTTTCAGTTTATCAGTTTTCATCAGGCGGCTGGACAGACGAGCGCGCTTTCCTTTTTATGAGTATGACAAAATCTGCATATATCGCTTATTCTCGTCAGATTTAATCCCAGTACGTGCAAAGCAATAAGACTGACCCCAGATTTTGACATTTATAAATCTTCATCATGCATGAGAGCGTGAAGCATTAAGATAAAGACATGTTGTGTGATTGGATAAAATAATTGGCAAATGCATGACCATCTTAGAAAATCCACAGTAGCTTATTTTAAATAAGATTTGAATCTGTTTTCGATAACGAATAGAACGGTGTAACTTCATGTATTCTCATTACACTCTAAAAATGCTGCGGTTTTAACACAAGTTTGGGTCAAATATGGAAAACCTCAGACGTTGGGTTGAAAGATGTCCTTTAAACCAATGATTGGCTTTTGCTCATTTTTGACCCAAACTTGTGTTAAAACAACCCAACATTTCAAAATAATTCACCTATGATTGGGAAAATGCCAAAACAATGGTTATGTTAATTGACTAATTTATGATTTTGGGCAATAATCTATATAATTTATACACTTTAAAAAAATGCTGGGTTATTTTAACCCATGGTTGGGTCACATATGGGCACACACAATTGTTGGTTTAAAATTGACTTAAAATGTTATCCAATGGCTGGGCTTGTCCATATTTGACCCAAATTTGGGTTAAAACAACCCAGCATTTTTTTTTAAGTGTAGCAGTTTAAAGATAATGGGGGAAATGCCAAAACAATGCTTATATTAATTTACTAATTGATCATTTAGAGCAATAATGGATACTTTTTATACACTCTTAAAAAATGCTGGGTTGTTTCAACCTATGGTTGGGTCAAATATGGACGACCCCCCAAATGTAATTTAAACACTTCAACCAATGATTGGCCAAATTTGTGTTAAAACAACTCAGCTTTTTTTGTTTTTTGTTTTTTTGAGTGTTGCATTTTAAAGATGAATTGGTATTTTCATTTGGGAAAATAGCGAAACTGGTTGTATTAATTTACTAATTGATGATTTTTGGGCAATAATGGATATTATTTATACACTCTTAAAAAAAATGTTGGGTTGTTTTAACCCATGGTTGAGTCAAATATGGACAAACCCAACTGTTAGGCTAAATTTTCAAACCCAACATCTGTCCATATTTGACCCAACCATGGGTTGAAACAACCCAGCATTTTTTTTCAGAGTGTAGTCATTTTTTCTTTCCAAGAAATGAGAGGTGTGTAAATATTAATATTTGAGCTGTGTTTAGCTTTTGAACACTATGGGTTGCGTTCAGTAATCATGTTTAGAGGCAGTTTGGTCACGTTTGAATCGGTTCCCTGTGCCTGAATGAGCCCGAGAACAATCACAGGATCATTTATATCGCTGGTATTGCGATCTCTGCGAATGCATGTAATATTGGCTCAAAAGTGAAAGCAATGGTCAAAGAAAGTGAGGGCTGATATTATGCACCTTTAATGGCTAATATTCATATTGTTATTGGCGTTTTGGCAGAGATCAGACATATTAAAGCACATGTATCCGGCCGCCGTGTCTTTAATGTTGTGGCTCGCTTGCTATAGAGCTTCTGCCCAGATGATGCCAGGTGGGTGGATATTTAGCCCATGTCCTCTTAACGCCTACTAATGATGTTAATGAATCTCACATAACCCCTAATGAATCTTAGTCTTACCAATGCTCTGAATAACACTGTCAGAAGTAAAATGGGGGGTTGCATTGAATGCGTTTCAATTGCACAGATTTTATTGTGCCATGAAGGACCAGGGCATCCTGTTGAATCAGGGAGAGGTCCAATTATTGTTGTTATTATGATTTTTTTTTTTTCTTCTTTGTAATATCTGGGAGTAATCTGGGAGAGATGTTGCCCTGGAACAAAACGATGCACAACCCTAAAGTAACATGGAAGCTAAAGAAACGTGACATTAATGTGCGGTAGATTTGGTTTCTTGAGAAGCTGTAGAGCAGAAACCAGGTGAGACGTTCGCCAGACTCTCATCGTTTGCAAGGTTTTTGTTGGTTTGTTTCCTTTGTTTTTGAGTTTTTCCATGAAAATTGAATTTCATTATATTTTTGGTTTGAATGAGGTGTTTATTGTGGTTAATTGTTAACTATGATGTGATTATTAAACATTAAATAAAATAAAGTGTTTAAAACATGTTGGTGGTGTTTGTTCTTAATATATTAAAGCATTAATATTTTTCTCATGATCTTGTATATTTGGCACATATTGCATGTTTCACAAAAACATTTCTTTTAAGATGGTTATTAATTTCCTTTATTAAAAAAATATATATATATTATTAAAAAAATCAGAACATTGTTTTTATATTATGATTTTTTTTTCCACAGCATTTTTTGTTTTTCAGAAACTTTTTAACATTTTAGTTTGCAGGTTGGGTTATTCCTAGCATCTTGGGGGAAGTTGCCAGTGATGAGTTCAAACAGGAATCATGGAGGACATTAGGTTTGTTATTGCCTATACACAGATCAGGCGTAACATTATGACCACCTTCCTAATGTTATGTTCCCCCTTTTGCTGCCAAAACAGCTCTGACCCGTCGAGGCATGGACTTCACTATTAATATATTCTATCAGAACCAGCATTAACTTCTGGAGCAGTTTGAGCTCCAGTAGCTCGTCTGTTTGATCGGACCCCACGGGCCAGCCTTCGCTCCCCACGTGCATCAATGAGCCTTGGCCGCCCATGACCCTGTGGCCGGTTCTCCACTGGTCCTTCCTTGGAGCACTTTTGATAGATACTGACCACTGCAGACCGGGAACAGCCCACAAGAGCTGCAGTTTTGGAGATGCTCTGACCCAGTCGTCTAGCCGTCACAATCTGGCCAAACTCGCTCAAATCCTTACGCTTGCCCATTTCTCCTGCTTCTAACACATCAACTTTTAGGACAAAATATATATCCCACCCACCAACAGGAGCCGTAATGAAGAGATCATCAGTTATTTGCTTCACCTGGGAATATTGATTAAAATTTGGTTAAAGCAAAATTTCTATTTCAATTTATAAGCATATAAACATTCACCCTCAGTGAAGCTAAACAGTTTGTGGAAGATGGCATCTCTATATTCTGAAGCCACCCTGCGATGCCTACGATGACATTGCTGGAGAAGTCAGAGCCTACGTCAAAATTATATCTGAAAATATCTCGAGCAGATTCTTTTCTCAGAGGAGAGTATTTATCAAGGTGATCCTCATCATTAATATTTTATGCCTTCTACATATCCAAAAATATGTGAGGTCATACTTTATTATAGAGCGCAGATCTATCATAATTCAAAAAGGTATGTTGTTTAGTAACATCTCTTATTTAGTAGAAACAGAAGGCTGAATTGAAGTGAATTAATGGATTTAATCATCTTAGTGAATGCAAAGCATTACTGGCCTCACCTGTTGGTGTACCTAACTGCAGACTTTAGTGCTATGTCATCTCGTATTTTGTGTGCTGTGCAAATTAAATATAGAGAAAAAATAACATGGTATTTATTCCTATTATAACTTTAGAACTGTGTTCACCAAATCACTTATATTACGTGTTTAATATTAATATGTTTTCAGTACACTGTAAAAAAATGTTTGTTGTTTTTTGTTGGTTTAACTTAAAAAAGTAAGTAAGCTGGTTACCTTAAAATGTTGAGTTTATTGAAATAAATTTTTTAAGTTGATACAATGAAGGAAATGAGTTTAATAAATAGAAACTCAAAATATTTTTGTATCTGAACCACATAAATTTTTTTGATAAATCATGAAAATAGCACTATTTGGCATGTTTCACTGCGTCATCAGAAATAACACACACAATTACCCAATATGCTTACAAAATCTGTTAATAATATTTTAATGAAGGTTGTCGAATCTCAAAAAAAATTCATTGTATCAATTTTTTTTTATTTCAATGAACTCAAAATTTTAAGGCAACCAGGTAACTTTTTTCTAAATATTTTTTTACAGTGTACCTATATCCACCCACCATTATTTTTTCATTTTCATTTCTGTTTATATGACCAAATTAATATATCACCATAAGAAATAGTTTATTTCATGATAACAATGTACGTAGTTAATTTGCTGGAAATAAGGCCAGAACGTAGGCTATGATTTTAGACACCAATACAGTTTTACAGTTATCTGTACCAATGTCAATACAACATCTAAAATGAATAGCCTACTAGTCCAGATTTACTAACAGCTTGAGCTAGCACAAACCCTCTGCAAACTACTTTCAGGAATTGTTTTCCAAGACATGCAGTGAAAAATTTGTGCTGAAAAGGCTGGATTATTTTGTGACATTGCATATTCATTTATAGGAGTATTCCTTTCAGACGCAAGATTTAAGGGAGGAGTATTTAAATTAATCATGCAAGGTTATTTACTATGGTTTGCGCTAGTCAATTAACTGTTGTTTGTGCCATTATTTACCGACCCCAAGTCTTAAACCAGATGGCAGATGCTAACTGGTAGATTGTGTTGGTCCTTATGGATATGAAAACGGCGTCTTTGTTCATTAATTTGCATGTCGTCAGTAGATCACGCACTGAACTTTCCACTCACATCAGTGCTTTTTTGGGATTGTGCTCTCACTCTAATTTTAGACCGTTTAGTTAATCTGGCCACAAGGCTACAAAGGTTATTCAGTCAAGAGCAATGCAATTAAAAAAACAAACGCATTTTTTTTTTTTTTTTTTACATAAATGACATTAACAGTTCCAGTCTGCTGTCACTTTAAAACCTTTTCATCAGATCCCCCATTATATTGACACATCTGATTTTTTTTCCCCAACTGTATGTTTAGCCTACTTAAAAAACCGATTGTCTTTATGTGAGTAGGCTACTTACCAAGACATGTTTATAATTTTTTAAGTGCAGTAACTGCTTTATTCGTGTTCATTTTTGTACAGAATTAAAGCTTAACTCATTTATCTTCAGAAGATGCAGCAGACGTGATCATGGTATGTAAGGCCATTTTACATTGTCTTTTTGTCAAAAGCCTATAGAAAATGTCCTACTTTCCACTTCTGAAGTTATGAGCTTGTCACATTCAAGTGTGTTGTTGTCAGAATGAACATTAGGACGATAGGTTTGTTATTGCCTATGGAAAAATCTGTCCAAGCTGTCAAATTTTTAACTCCTAAATTCGTATTTACAATGATTCCGATAGATAGCACGTGAAGGCAGCATAAAATGATGGACTTTTTCCCCACA
This sequence comes from Pseudorasbora parva, assembly GCF_024679245.1. NCBI lineage: Eukaryota > Metazoa > Chordata > Actinopteri > Cypriniformes > Gobionidae > Pseudorasbora > Pseudorasbora parva. The sequence continues at coordinate 1,857,669 of NC_090195.1, forward strand.
TTTCAGGAAAAGTGAATAGTTTAGAGTAGCGGTGAATGAAAGACTACAATAAATATATATTTTTGTGTTCCCATTTGCCCAAAAAGCAAAAGAAAAATTCCTCAGTAGTGTTTTCACAACTTTCATAAAGAAGAAGAAAAAAATGTCACAACAGAGAAAGATGAAGATGACAACTTGAAGTCACTCCCACAGCCGTGTTAAGTTTTCATTTTATTGTATTTTTTATTTGATGCAAAGGTAATATAATTCAAAGTGTAATTTATGAATGTACAGACATAAATAAATAAAACGTTAAATATAAAAAAAACTATATAATTTAAGATGCCGATGACCGTTGAAACGCGTCATCACAGTAACGAGATCACGTGACGCCGCGGCCAGGCAGCAACCGAATTTTCTCCTCAGGTTTATTTAAAGATGATTTTCGACGATTTAATACTTTTTTAATGCTTAAAGTGTAATATCTTGTGTTGAAATTCAATTCAATTAAACCAAACATAGATATTTATCTTTGTACAGTTTTTAAGTTTAATAAGATACAGCAGACAATTGTCAGACGTGGTCACGGTAAGTTAACGAACTTTTACACCATGTCTCTGCTTAACAACTATGCTTAATACTAAATTAAGTGGGTAATAAAGTACTTAATTGCCTGGTATAAAGTTGCTAACAATGCTATTAAACTCATATTGTGAATTTTACTTCAATTGACCCGTGATTTGACAGTTTTATAGTATAACAATTTGATCTGAGAACATATTGTCTATAAACTATTATTATTAAAATATATATATTTATCATAGGCTATTTTCACTTTAGGAAAAGCCACAAATCAACGTAAAGGAAGAAACACGTCTCCTAAGCTACACACAGTAAAGCTCAGGAAACAGGTCACGATTTACAAAGGTGAGGTAACGTTAACGTTAACCGGCAAGAAATGTTGGACAATTAACTTATAGGTAAATCTAATGTTAACGTTAGTCACCAAGTGTGTTTCCAATCTGCAGAAAAGACTCTTGAACAGATTATTTTTGTTAAAATGATTCAGAAAACACCCTCGGTTTGAATCACAGGCTGTGCTCTGAAGGGCAATTGTTTGTGTCAAAATGGCGGAAACTTTTTTGTGTCAAAATGGCGTCAAAACTTTAAAGTTATTTTAAAGTTTTAAATATGGATATTTTTCCTTCCATTAACACTTCAGAAGGCCTTTATTCCCCCCCCCCCCACACACACACACTGCATATATGAGACTAAATTATGAAATAGAAATGAGAAGGAAAACCACAGACACAATAATTCATAATTGCAGATTTTATTACTACATCAGAACCAGTATGTGAACAGGGATTTATTGCACACAGAATCTTTATAGTGGAGGATTACTCTTCATCATGTCCTTTCTGTAATAAAAGAGCAAAAAGATAATGTAAGTGCCATTGTAATCTATGTTGTACTTAATTCCAATATTGAATATAAAAAAACAGATTACCTTGGATCCTGAATCGCGGCTCTTGGCTCTCAGTTTGTTGACCTGAGATTCAGCAATATCAGCCCTCTCCTCTGCCTCATCCAGCTCATGCTGCAGCTTACGGAACTTGCCCAGGTTAACATTAGCCTGTTCCTCCTAAAAACACAAGCATATTGTTAAAATAATACAGAGACAGCAGTACTTCAATATCCGAGTGACATTGTTTACTTACAGCCTCTTCAGAAGCTCTCTTGTAGGACTTGACCTTCAGCTGGAGTTTGTCCACCAGATCCTGCAGACGAGCCAGATTCTTACGGTCTTCTTCAGTCTGAAAACAGAGTACAAAGTGATCACAGTTATCTGGTATGAATTATGGTATAAATATGTATTTATTTGTATACAAAGAAAGTGACCTGGTAGGTAAGCTCCTTGATGCGTCTCTCATATTTACGGACTCCTTTCACAGAGTCACTCGCCTTTCTCTGCTCAAGCTCCACCTCATTTTCCAGGTCTCTCACCTACCAAAACAGAGAATGGTTTTAAATTGACCAAACTCTAAACATGAATATTCATGAATAACCATCTTAACAAAATGCATTATTAAGAACCGCGTTTCAGCAACTTACCCTGGCTTCCAGTTTCTGCACCTGCTTTTTGCCTCCCTTCATGGCGATCTGCTCAGCTTCATCCAGACGGTGCTGCAGGTCCTTGATGGTCTGCTCCATGTTCTTCTTCATGCGCTCCAGATGAGCACTGGTGTCCTGCTCCTTCTTCAGCTCCTCGGCCATCATGGCAGCATCAGTGATGGCCTTCTTGGCTTTTTCCTCAGCATTCCTGCACTCCTGCACTGCCTCCTCAACCTCAGTCTGAAGCTGATTATTATCTCCCTCCAGCTTCTTCTTCTGATTCAGCAGGCTGGTGTTCTGAACATGGACAATATTGACATTCATGTATTTAGTCTCTAGTATCGATATTGTGTACTGAGAGAAAGTTTAAGGGTTTTACTTGTGTTTGTCTAATGCAGATGTTTCATACCTGAGAATGCAGGAGCTGAACTCTCTCACTGACATCCAGCAGTTCCTGCTCGGCCAGTTTCCTTCCTCTCTCAGTTTGTTCCACCATGGATCTCAGCTCATCCAGTTCAGCCTGCAGCAGATTGTTGCGTCTCTCCACAATGGCGATGTTCTCTTTGAGATCATCACCACCACGAAGAGAGTCATCCAGTTGCAATTGGGCATCCTGTAAAGTACAATTTTCACAAATGGTAAGACTGAAGATCTATGTTGGATTTCATAAAATCTTGATTCGAAGATTCATCATACTTTGAGATGTCCATGAAGACCCTTGAGTTGCTTCTGGGCTTCTGATGCCTGCCTGTTAGCCTGGCTGAGCTGAATCTCCATCTCATTGAGGTCTCCCTCCATCTTCTTCTTCAGCCTGAGAGCTTCATTCCTGCTGCGAGTCTCTGACTCCAGTGAGCTCTGCAGGGTATCCACAATTCTCTGCTGGTTCCTCTTGGCCTGCTCCATCTCTTCGTCTTTCTCCGTCAGCTTACGTTCAATATCAGCCTTCACTTGATTGAACTCCAGTTGAGCTCTCAAAATCTTTCCTTCCTCATGCTCAAGGGAGCCCTTTTAATATGAAAGAAAGTTTGTAAGTAATTTGTCCAAAATCAGCTTTATGTGGACAAAATCAAAAAGAAATGCTAATTTAGGGTACCTCAGCTTCCTCCAAGGCTGTTTGGATTTCTGCTTTTTCCTGCTCCAGCTGCTTTCTAATTTTCTCCAACTCATGGATGCTCTTTCCTGACTCTCCAAGTTGCTCAGTGAGGTCAGAAATTTCCTCTGTTGCACAGAAAAAATAACTTAGGGAAAAATATGCTGAATATAACATCTGTTAACTCTGCAGATAACCAAAATATAGTTACCTTGAAGGTTCTTGTTCTCTCTCTTCATGGTCTCAAGATGATCCAGGACTTCTTCATAAGAGTTCTTCAGTTTGAAGAGTTCAGTGCTGAGAGATCTAGACTCCTTCTGGGCACTTTCTAGTTCAGTCTGAGACTCCTCAAACTTCTGCTTCCACTCAGACAAAACCTGTTTAAGCATTATTAAGGTGAATTAATTTCTGGATAAAATAACCAGAAATGACAAAAGTAATACATATTCAAATATTAATTCTGTGTATTACCTTGTCAAAGTTTCTTTGCTTCTTGTCCAGAGCAGCTGCAGCAGCATTAGATCTCTCCACATCCACCATGAGGTCTTCAATCTCATTCTGCAGCCTGTGCTTGGTCTTCTCCAGAGAGGAGCATTTAGCATTAACAGCTTCCACAGCTTCTTCTGCATCTTGGAGACGCTGAGCCAATTTTTTTCTGATTGTGTCAGAAAGGAGATTTAAAGGACCGATTAAAAATAATAAAAATAATTTATAAATCGAAATCTGAAAACAAAATAGTATTTTCACTGATTCTTACTTAGCATCCTCCAGCTCTTCAGTCCTCTGGATGGCATCAGTTTCATACTTGGTTCTCCACTGAGCCACTTCAGAGTTTGCCTTGGACAGACTCCGCTGCAGCTCAGCCTTGGCTTCCTGCTCCTCCTCAAATTGCTCCCTCAGCAGATCCGAATCATGACGAGCAGACTGAACTGCATGAGCCAGGGCATTCTTAGCCTGAAAGAAAAAAGTAGTCAGTTGCTTGGAGGTGATTTCTATTGCCCTTCTTTGTAACAAAAAGATTCAACTTCTAGAAAAAAAACATTATGGATTGCAAAACAAACTTTGATTTCTTCTTCGAGCTGTCTCTTGAGGTCTTCAATTTGCTGAGTGTAGGACTGCTTGCCTCTGGTCAACTGAGACACCAGGGAGTCTTTTTCCTCAAGCTGTCTGGAGAGTTCACCTAAAATGGCATGTTGGATGAAGTTAGAACAATTTAGCATTTCAAAGCTAAAACTTATTCAGCAAAAAATTGCTGTATATTGTCTTACCATTTTCAGTTTGCAGCTTGGCTTTCTGCATGGTGAAGTCATTGATGCTGCGCTGACCTTCCTCAGCCTTGGTTCTGTACTCACTCATCTGGTCTTCCAGAGTTCTGCACATTTTCTCCAGGTTGCTCTAATATAACAAAAATCAAGTAAATTATATTAATTTTATGTTTTAGTTTCACATCTGTCTTATTGACATTCATTTCTGTTTGGCCACAAACCTTTGACTTGACAATTTGTTCCATGTTGGAGACCACATCATCAAGCTCTAACTTCAGTTCACTCTTCTCTTTCTCCAGCTTCTGCTTCACTCTCTGGAGGTTGTCGATCTGCTCTCCCAGATCAGCCACACTGTCTGCATGTTTCTTCCTCAGTGTAGCCGCAGTGGACTCGTGTTGCAGAGTGGCCTCTTCAAGATCTCTGCGCAGTTTCTGGAACTCAGCTTCACGTTTCTTGTTCATCTCAATCTGGGCAGCAGTGGCTCCACCAGCCTCCTCCAACCTCTCACTGATCTCCTCCAGTTCTCTGGACAGATCAGCTCTCTGTTTCTCAACTTTAGCACGGGCAGCTCTCTCAGCCTCCAGCTCTTCCTCTAGCTCTTCAATACGAGCCTTGAAATGGAGTAAATTGAATATTTTTATATGAATCAAAGTAAATTTAATTTTAGATGATCTAACTTTGGTTTAAACATACCTGCAGCTCCTTTAGTTTCTTCTGGAGCTGGGCACCAAGGGCTTGTTCATCCTCGATTTTGCTGTTGAGCTGGCCAATTTCAAAGTCCTTCCTTTAAGATGATATCAGAAATCTTGATGAGATTTGATTTCTTATTCTATATATGTTTTTGTTTTTTTCAGAATGAAAAGTTTGACATGTTCTTACTTCTTCAGCTTCTCCTCCATTTGCTGTTTATCATTTTCCAAGTCCATAATGCTCTCCTGCGTCAATTTTAAATCACCCTCCAGCTTTCTCTTTGCCCTCTCAAGGTCCATACGCACCTTCTTTTCTTGCTCCAAGGATCCCTCAAGCTTATTATATAAAATATAATTGACATTTGTTTTGCCAAACATATCAAGCATATGTATATTGAAAATATTTTTTTTCTCCCAAAATGTTCTTAGTGAGATTTTATTGTACTCACATCATCCACTTGTTGCTCCAGCTTGGCTTTGGCTTTGGTTAGTGTGTTGACTTTGTCTTCCTCACTCTGGAGGTCATCCAGCGTTTGCTGATGGGCCTCCTGAAGAGCTTTCTTCTCCTTGGTCAGCTTAGAAATGATCTCATCTAATGCTGACATTTCCTCAGTGAGGTTTTTAACCTAAAAACAAGCCATTACATCAATAAACACTCCAAACACACCATGCATAATGCTGGGGGGGAAAAAAAACTCTTAAGGTATTACAGCCAACCTTATTCTCAGTGGCATGTTTCTCTTTCTCCACTTTGGCCAGTGTGAGCTCAAGATCATCAATGTCCTTCTTAAGCTCAGAACATTCATCCTCCAGCTTTCGTTTCTTTGCGACCAACTCTGCATTCATCTCCTCTTCATCCTCCAGTCTCTCAGTCAGCTCTTTAGCTTTGGCCTCAAGCTGGATCTTGCTCTTGATCAGACCCTCACATCTCTCCTCAGCATCTATAAGATTATCTTGCTCCTATCAGAGTAAAGAAAATAATGTATGAATAATACTTATTTTTGACTTGTGGAAAGCAGTTTTATTTATACATGTACTTACAGACTGCACTGAAAGTTGCAGATCGTTCTTCTCCTGGAGAAGAGAAACCATCTTTTCTTCAAGCTCCTTTCTGCGGGCTTCAGATTTGGCATAAGCCTCCTTCAACTTGGTGAATTCTTCCTTCATGTTGGCCATCTCTTTTTCAGTCTCCGCACTTTTCAGCAGAGGCTTGATCTTGAAGTAGAGCTTCATCCAGGGCCAATTCTTGACACCCATGAAAGCACGTACATTCCACTGGATCACCAACAAAGAATCTCTGTAGAGATTAAATTAGAATGTTCATTCTTGCATTTTAAATGTAAGTTCGAGAAAATGTTAAGATTGAAGAGCTAAAATCTAACCTTCTTTCCACAATTTTCTGGAACTCAACTCTTGATAGAAAACCACGAGCCCTGGCCTGAATTCCAGTTATAATAAGTGCAAGACGGTCATCTCGCATCTCTTCAAGAGTACCCAGAAGACCAGCCTTAAAAAAGACCTGTAAGGAAAGAATTTTGCATCAGAAAGGATGACAATGGAAAAGTGACTTTGGAAAAAGTTAATGTTAATATAAAAATACCTTAGTATGTCCTAACTTGTACTGGTTGTGATCGATGTCCAGAGAGCCCAGAAGTTTTTCTGCACCCTTTTTGTTATCAATGAACTGTCCCTCTGGGATAGCAGCAGGATTTAGGATGCGGTATCTACAAAAAAACAAAAAAAAACAAAAAACATTAACAATTATTTTAGCATTTATTTTTATTTCTAGCAAATGCTTAAATTTGCAAACTGAGTGTTGAAATGAAGCAACTTCAAATAACTTCAAATAAAATAAAATTATTTTGCAAGACACGAAACCCATATGGTTTCATACTACATACAACTACATACATACTACTAACCGTTGTTTTAAATCTCCATATTGGATCCTGTTGGGGAATCCCTTTCTGCAGATCCTGATGCCCTCCAGCACACCGTTACAGCGCAGCTGGTGCATGACCAGAGGATTCTCCATCACCCCTGGAGTCTTACTCTCGTTGGGGATGAGACAGCGCACAAAGTGAGGGTGAGTTGACCTCAAGTTGGTCATCAGTTTGTTCAAGTTCTCCTGTGATTAAAAAACAAACCATAACGTTGTAAGGTAAGCAGTTTTGTATAATTTTGCAGTGAACATTTTTCTTTTGATAATTTGTTGCAATATTCCATACCCTATGGAGAGCTGAAACAGTTTGGAAAGAAGAACCCTTCTTTTTAGCTCCTTTACCTCCCTTGGAGTCATTGGCTAAAGCCAGTGGGAAATGTAAAAGAAAATGTTTTAGCTTATATCATTCTGACCCAAAACAATATATGTACTGCAGGGCTCGACATTAAGCCTGTTAAGGTGCTTGTCCTTCTGACAAGTAAATCTGTCATTCACTTGTCCGATTTATTTATTTAAAAATAGTTTTAGTAAATATAATTTATTCTGAAGCAATATTCTCACCAGTGTTCAATCAGCTTTGACATATTTAAATCTGCATATTTTATATATTTTTGCCTTTTAAAAGGGGCATTTTTTTCTCTAATCTTAGGCTGTGCTTCAGCTTTCCTTTTATTTTCTTACATTTTATCAATAAATTAAATTAGAATAAGACAATATAGGGTTGTTTGTTACTAATCCAATTAAATAATTGACACTGAAAAATGTAAACTGCATTAAAGAAATGTTATGAGATTTAAAAAAAAAATATTGTTTGTATACAAATAAGAAATGTTGAAAAGAATGTTTAAACATGAAACTTAACCGCCAGGAGGTGACAAATCTTAGTAAATGAGTCATTGAGTCGATTCGTTTACACGGCTGATTCATTCAAGAATGAGTCAGTCGTTTAAGAACAGGTCACTGGACCTTTGATTCAAACGATTCATTCAACACTGAATCATTCATTAAGATGCTGTGCTGCGAGATGCGTTTTAGTTCTGCAATGATCTTTGTTTGGAGCTATTTTCCCGGCTGAAATAGAGCAAAAACAGTCAATATTGCTAAATCAAAAATTTAAGTGACTAATGGTAATTCATTGTTAACTGCTGCATTGCTTATGATATGAAAAAACTTCACTTTTCGAAATTTTCACCACAGTATGTTAACAGGGTTTTCTGCGTGAGAGGCACACATTGTTTTCAAATCATTGTTTTTATTTTTCCTTGAGAGGCTGCGTGAGCGTCATAAGCGCAACCTTGTTACCGTCAGTTCATTATACTAGCCTACATTATATATTATTATCCACTATCAATCGCCACTTACACTAAATGAATGCAAAATCATTCTTGTATCTTAGTGTTTCCCTACTTATTTTTGTTATTGACGATTTAATTAGCTTGTCCGTCGGGCAAGTAAAATTCTTTCACTTCAAATAAACCACTTGTCCCGGACAAGTGGATAAGCGTTAATGTCGAGCCCTGTAATTATTAATCTATACTGATGATCATTCACCTGAGTCAGCCCCAGAATATCCAGCAAACAGAACAGACAACAGCTTCACGGTAGACTTTTGGAACAGTCCGACCACAGTCTCATTGAGAGGGTCCTTGTTCTTCACCAGCCAGTTTGAAATGTTGTAGTCAACAGTGCCAGCGTAGTGAACCAGGGCAAAATGGGCCTCTGGTCTACCCTTGACAATCCTAGGCTTCTGGAAAGTAGGATTTTTCCCCAAATGGTTGTCATACAGCTTAGCTTTGAATGTTGCATCACTGGCTTTGGGGAACATGCACTCCTCTTCAAGGATGGACATGATACCCATGGGCTGCAGAGAACAAAATATAATGTAAAAAACAGTGTAACTAATATGCAAAACAGAGAGAACACAAAATGCAGCAGTATTTAAAGGAAGTACGCATGATAATGTTCTTAATATTCTGCACAATAACTTACCTTCTCAATGAGCTCAATACAAGCCGCCAAGTCCATGCCGAAATCAATAAATTCCCACTCAATGCCCTCCTTCTTGTATTCCTCTTGCTCCAGCACAAACATGTGGTGGTTGAAGAACTGCTGCAACTTCTCATTAGTGAAGTTGATGCACAGCTGCTCAAAGGTGTTGAACTGCAGGAGGAATAAACTGTATAATTACAATGGTCAAACAGGTTGCACTGCTTGTTGGATTTGTTCCCGATTAAGAATAATTTCAGCTTACATCAAAGATCTCAAATCCAGCAATGTCCAGCACACCAATGAAGTACTGGCGAGGCTGTTTGGTGTCCAGGGATTGGTTGATTCTCACAACCATCCAGAGGAACATCTTCTCGTACACTGACTTTGCCAGAGCACCAATAGAGTAGTACACCTGATAAAAGATTGAACGTACATAAAAATGGATTTAAAATATTGCATTTTTAAATTCTGTAACATAATTTCAAAGCTATAAATTTTTCATGATACAAAGTTTCTTCACCTGCTGGACACTCTGTCCCTTGGTGACCCACTCATTTCCTACTTTGACTCTTGGGTGGCACAAACCCTTGAGGAGATCAGCAGAGTTCAGGCCCATCAGATATGCGACTTTGTCAGCATCTTGTGAGGGGGGGAAACGTTTTTTTATTTTATTTAGAAGCATTTGTCAAAAAGTCACCAATGGCAGTGTGGTAATAATTAACATCACTTGCCTTCAGTCCCATCAGACTCAGCCTGCTCCTCTCTTTGCTTTTGCTTGAACTTCATGTTACCGAAATGCATGATGGCACCAGTCAGCTTGTAGATGCCATTCTTTTCATCTGTAGTGAAGCCCAGCACATCGAAGGCTTCCTGTAGTTTGAAAATAGCATGACAACGCAATAAGAGCTAAGTCTACTTTTTCATGTACATTTAGTGATACTTTTCAGTCGTTCAAATATATGTATATTTTCTTTGCGATATAGAAATGTCACTCACATCAGTGGCAATTAGCTCTTCAGAATCATCAATAGATGCCACTTGTGTTTCTCCTTGGGAGATGTAAGAGTAGTCATAGGGGTTGTTTGTGATGAGCAGCATTTCTGTAAAGATTGGGCATTACAGTTAGATACACCATGTAAACACATTTGGTATGCGTTTAAAATTGTACATCTAATTCTAGCACATCATAACTAACCAAGCAGTTCTGGTTTCTTCTGAGACAGGATCTGGTAGAAGATGTGGTAGTCTCTCTCAGCCTTGAGCTGGAAAGTCACACGAGACTTCTCCAGCAGATCTTAATAATGAAACATTCATAAAAAATGATTGCGGTTAAATGCATATGTATGCATTATAGTTGTCCAATCATAGTCAGAATAAAATAAAGCATACTCACAAGTCTCAATATCTGCAGAAGACAATTTTCCACTCACACCAAAGTGAATTCGGATGAATTTACCCTGTTTGGTTAGAAGAATAAAATAATATAAATATTAATGTTAATTATATTTAGTATACACTATTTGGACACAATACATTCTCCATTATAAGGGAAGGCTTACGAATCTGGAGGAGTTGTCATTTCTGATGGTCTTGGCATTGCCAAAGGACTCGAGGGCAGGATTACACTGGATGATTTGATCCTCCAGAGTACCCTATAAACAAACAATATCATCCCATAATCTCAAAATCTACAATACATGCAGGCTACCTACAAAAACATTTTATACAAAAATTGATTTGAAATCAATTTATAATCATATTTCAGTACAAGTAGTTTTGTGGCTATATTTACCTTCTTTTCAGAAGCTGCATCCTTTTTCCCAGATACAGCCGCAATGCTGGCAAAATACTGGATGACTCTCTTGGTGTTCACAGTCTTTCCAGCTCCAGATTCTCCACTGTGGATTTAAAGGATAGACATTTTTGTCATCTAAACACATTAAGCTGATTTAACCTTACCAAGATAAGTCTGAAATTACTTACGTGATCAGGACAGACTGGTTCTCTCGGTCTGTTGGGTGAAATTCACAAAGAAAAAAGTTTTATGTATATTTTTTTGTTAGTTTTTTGTTTAGTTGAATAGATGTAAAATACCATTCTAACCTGACAGCATGTACTGGTAGGCATTGTCAGAGATGGAAAAGATGTGAGGAGGAGCTTCAGTCCTTTTCTTGCCCCTGTAGGCTTTGACCACAAAGGGATCGTACACTGGCAGCCACTTATAGGGGTTGACAGTGACACAGAACAGCCCTGAATAGGTCTGTAATGTGACAGATGAATAGGTTCACTACAGTTATACACATTTTTACTGGCAGTAAATTGATTAAGACTCAATGTTCATCACTCACGTAGATCATCCAGGCTGCGTAACGCTCTTTGAGGTTAAACAGCACAGCGGGCTCATGCAGGAAGGTGAACATCGCCATGTCCTCAATTTTATCAAACTTTGGCGGGTTCTGAGGGTGAACATCAGCGTCCTTGAAAGTCAGAGTCTGTTGAACAGAGAAAATGAATTAGTGTCTTTAAATGATTGATGGTTATATCTTAACCCTCTTGTCGTTTTTTGACGCAAATCTAAAGAATTTTGTATTCTACATTGCTACTTTTATATGTTATATTACATATTTATCAACTTTTTCTGAAGTGTTGTTTGCCTTGGAAAAGCTACCTGATAACCAAGGCATCCTTACCTTTCCAAATTCAGTGTCAACAGTGACTTTGTCACCGTCTCTACTGGTGATGGTGCCTTTAACGTACTCAACCTCAGGGTCGGGCACAAAGCATTCTTTCTTCATGTCGAAGGGGCGAGTTTGGGCCTCCAGACGCTCCTTGTCTGACTTCCGCAGGAAGCATGCGGCAGCCCCAAACTCTGCCATTACGGCGTCACCCATTCTGAAATCTAGAAGTATATAGCCTCATAAATAAAAAAATGTCCTGCATTGACAAAAACTGCACTAAAGCACTCACAACTGCATCATAGTTACATAAATGATAATCAAATGCATTTCAGATCTATAGACACTTCTCACCTTGTGTTTGCCAAAACTGTACCCTAAAACTGCAGAGCTGGTGTTACGCTAAGGACAAAACAAAAGAGTCATTAGCATTTAAGATCACTGATGATCGTTACTGATCAGACCTACCCTACATGTAAACTTGTAATGGATTTATCTTATTGTGTCAGCTTTGGTAAAAGTGTTTATGTCATCCATCTTTGTGGTCTTTCTGTTTGGAGGCTCTTACCTCAGGATGTCCTGTGTGTTGTGTCACTCCAGAGTTGATGCTACCTTTTTAAAGGGAGTCACTGATCCCGAAATGGTGGTTTGTCGTGGATGCCCCACCCTGGTCCCGCTAAATAAACCTTTAAACGATTGGACGACATAGGATGTCCACGACAGTTGACATATATGGTGTGATGTAACAATAGGCTTCTGGGAGGAAGGACAAAAGAACACCCATGTTGCTTAAAAGATTCATCAACACCATCCTAATCGGGAAATCCTTTTACAACGTTGTCTCAGGTCAACAAGAACAACAGTTGGCTATTTTGGATCCCTTTGTCAATGACATCTGAGAAACGTGATTCTGTCATGGTATGCTACAAGAATTCTTATTGTCTTGCTCAGCCTCACCATTGTTTTTTCCCCCTCAGAAAGACAAAGAGCTGACATATGCATTGCATCCGATTTATATTAGAGCTTAATGCAGTGACAGATTTGAAAGTTTGTTCAAGAGGTCACCTGTTACTACTTAGGGACGTTATTATCTTGTATAATACCTTAATCAATTCCATTTATCTAAAGTAGGCCTACCTCTGTCGGCTCAATACCAAATGTTCTTTTGTCACACTTTTTGTGAGAGATGAGGTTTAATTTTTGCACACATTGTAGACGTTACAATATATCATGGCTTGAGTCATATTAGCTCAGTGGAGGCTTAAAAGAAGATGTGACAAATAATTCCGGTCTGTCTATAGATCGAGGTGATGGACAGCTAACAGTTGGTCTTCTGTGCTGTGAGGCAAGGTCGTGGAGATCTACTGCTCAATTGTCACGGATTGTACCGCTGGAACTCTTGCTCTTCTTGTTGACATCTCATTGTTTTTCCTATATCCTTGAGACAAAGATAACCATACTGCATTTTTCACCACTTCTTTACAGTCACTGATGAGGGCCTCAGACAGCTGTACTGTATATACGGGTCTCTGTGGTGTGAGAGTTTGCAGCAGCTGTTCTCAGTACTGCACATGTTCTGGTGTGAATTTTTGCAAGTGCTGCATCTTTTATTAGGAACCTTGGTCTCTTTTAATGTAAGGATTAAGATTCACATGTGACCCTTTTAACATCGTCAGTATCGAAGTAATGATGTTAGAACATGCATACTTGTGAATTATGTACACACTGTTGTTTTAGTCAGTTGTGTCTGGGTCCTTAAATACCAAATTCATAGCATGCTTCTATGGTGTTCACTTGACCCAGTGGTCATGCTAGGCTTTGAAGGTCACAGCTAAGTGTTGTTTTAAACCATTTTTTGTTTTAATTTTAGTATCCACAAGGTTTCCTGACTGACTTGCAAACCCACTAATGATAAAATGTGCTAGACAATATATAAAGATTTAACCATTAATGGGTCCTGCACACTGTGCGATTTTTCAAAATCCTTTGTGAATGTCCCTTGCCAGACTGTACGAACATGATCGCCATGTCACACTGTAAGATCGGAAACGGACGCGCGCAAGAAAACTCACCCGGACGCGTTCGGTGATGGTGAGCTGCATTACACACGGGACTGAAATGCTGGCTACGAAGAAATCTCTAGCTCTCGTTTTGGTCATAGTTTGTCTTGAAAAACGGAGATATTTGACTTTCGTCGTAGGAGAAGTCACACTGCAGGATTGTGTGGCAAATCTTCTGACACTGCCAGAATTTCGTCTGAGGTAAAATTTGATCGCAGCGCTCATTAATCGGCTGCCGGTGAACATGTCAAACTAACGACCAAAGACGTCAGATTTTACCCTAGGATCTGAGGAATCTTTTAGGATTTGCTAAATTTGTCTCAGACAGCCAAATCGTGGCCAAAATCGCACAGTGTGCACCCGGCTTAACAAGTGAAACTAAAATTAATAAGTTGACGAAAACAGGGCTGCATGATTTAGGTAAAAAAAAATCTAATTGCGATCCAAAAATATTGATTTAAAATACGATAAAAGAATTAACTTTGCTTGTTTGTTGGGCTGTAGGCAATTCTTTTTAATGATAAATCATATGGCTATAAAATAATAATAATATTACTAAATAAGAGTACAAATTACTGAATAAAAACAAAATAATAAATATATATAAGTTTTTTAATTTTTTAATAACACTGATGCAAATACAAACACTGGTGCATAATGAGCTGCTTGTGTGTAAGAATAATTAAATCACACTGAGCCATTTCTTGATTTTGGTTTTATGTCTTGCAGCTAAAGGTAATCGTTCTTAACCTGCAAAAACTGCGGTTTCCTGCTGTTTCTATTGTACAAAAAAATGTGGCAAACAACTTTGCGTATCAATCAGACATCGTCCTATAACACATCCTAATAATCAATAAATATTTGTATGCCAATAGGGATGTATAAGTTCATTCTACCTGTTTGTTTTTCTTATTAACAAGTCTTAAAGGTCTTAACATCATAAAGCCAGTTAGACCCATTCATCACTATGACCTTGAGGGGTCAGTGATCGTTTCTGATTAGTAACGCAGAGTGTTGGGTCAAGCAGATGTTTTTACAAGGTTTTGAGTTTGCACTTTTATTTTAGTGGTTAGCACGAGTGCCGCATTGAGGCCTTCACACTCTGGATTAACAGGAGATCTGGAGAACCTTCACACCCTGTCTCTCTTCCTTTAGCTGCCCGTTCCGTCTCTTGTCATGACGAGGTGGAACATTCCAATCCACACTCTTCCCTGAGACGGAGGTGGTTCATTCTCAGCTGTTTAGGCCCTTTGTCGTCTCAGCTCACAAAAAGGTCAATGACTTGACCCATTGTATTTCATGACCACTGAGCGGGCTATTAATGGAGACTGGGGGGGTCTGTTTGTTTGATTTACTTGGACAAGTGTCCACTGGACGTCACATGATGCTTCTGCTCCTTTGATTGAGTTGCTTGCCATTTCATCGTTATCCCTCGTTCGAGCCAGCTGTATGATGGAGACAGAGAACACAGGTATATCTATCTATCTATCTATCTATCTATCTAGCTATCTATCTATCTATCTATCTATCTATCTATCTATCTATCTATCGTTCTATCTATCTATCTATCTATCGTTCTATCTATCTATCTATCGTTCTATCTATCGTTCTATCTATCTATCGTTCTATCTATCTATCGTTCTATCTATCTATCTATCTATCTATCTATCTATCTATCTATCTATCTATCTATCTATCTATCTATCTATCTATCTATCTATCTATCTATCTATCTATCTATCTATCTATCTATCTATCTATCTATCTATCTATCTATCTATCTATCTATCTATCTATCTATCTATCTATCTATCTATCTATCTATCTATCTATCTATCTATCTGATTGTTCTCCACTAGAATACATTATGCTTCCTTAAGGCAAATTGGTGTGACTTTTGACCTCTGCTGTGCAAATGTTTCTTTTTCCCTCCCTCTCTTGACCCTTGTTTTTCTATTCCCACTCAGCCACACAAATACTGTGCTCCCTGCAGGAGAAGATCCAACACATCCACAGATGAAGGTAATGCAGTGCTTTTTCTTTCTTGTAATTGACAGAAAAATATGTAAATATCATATTTCATAAATATTAAACTGTTAGTAAACTAAAAACAATCAGCTGTTTTGCTGAACATTATCACAATTGCAAATACATTGTAATCATGAATTGTGCAATTAATTTTGAAGTTACTTACATTTTAGACTCAAACTACTATTTTTGTTCTATTTCACCAATGATTTAATCGACGGATATAGTTCCAGAAGAAAAGCAACACTTAGCGTGGTGTTTTGTACTGAATGATTCAGCGTACTCTACCTGGTAGGCCTGAAGTTTATCAATATCAAATCAAATTGTGAAATTTATGACAATCCCCAGTGCTATAGTGTAAATGTTTTTTACTTGAAGCAAATTTTACCTTTCAGGCCTACCTTTTCTTGTCAGAGTTCACCAAAATGTTTTGTTTACATGTTTAAAACACTAAGAATTTCTACTGGGAGGCAATGTCCCCAGATCCCGCTAAAAGTATTAAATTCGGATACAAGTCACCTTTTTCACCATTTGTCAGTTTGCAGGTATGCAGAAAAGTCAGCTGTCTTTACCACCAGTGTTCAACACCTGTTATAAGATGATCTGTAAACGCATGAATACATCATATACAAAGCTTTCTGCATGCTCTAATGATCCAGTGGTTCTCAAAGCTGTCCTGAGGACCCCCCACCAGTGCACATTTTGCAAGTCTCACTCGTCAGACAAACCCAACTCTGCGTCCCAATTCGGATACTATCCATACTAAATAGTATTCGAAAATAGAATTAGTATGTCCCAAATCATAGTGTGCTGAAAAGAGTATTCCAAAGATATCCGAATGGTTTACTATTTCCGGTCCGAATTCGCACTCTTAAAGGCTGATATTTCCCACAACCCATTACGAGTTGGACGAGGATTTGATTAGAACTACAAACGCGGATAAAACATGTTAAAAAACTACAAATATGACGGGCGTGCGAGTCCGACGGTTAGGTAGAGAGGTTTAGATAAAGGCGTTTGAGTAACCAATTATCAGTATTTAACCTGATGAATTATATTTCACCTGCAGCTGCATTGTGAAGTTTGACACGTTTGGCCATTAACTTTTAAATGCATCATTTAAACTGCAATCACATGAGAGGAGTCTCTGCATTAAAGACCCACACATGGCATATCAACGTGCGGCTACATTTCTCTCCGATACGGTGGGAAATGAAACTGAATGTGGAGGATTTGAACTGTGACGAACTGATGATGATTGACAGGGCAGTTAAACGGTGACTGAATGCATGTGACTAAGTGACTGAGTCCGTTAAAGATGACAAAGTAGTCCCGAAGCTTGCATACTCTTCTGCTACACACTCAAAAGTATGTTAATTTTCTTCACAAAAAGAGTACATACTTTTAGGACGTAGTATAAGTAGGCGAATTAGGACGCAGCATAAGGCTTGCAGTCTCTTCTAATAAGCTGATGATTTAAATCAGGTGTGTGATGAGTAAGAAATGCAAAATTTCATCTAATCTAGTGTAAATTATTTATTACTTGTAAATGTGTTTACTATCGTTTGTAGATCTTCCTTACCTATTACAAATTACATTTATATGTATGCAAATCATTTACAGCACTTTCTGCATCCCCTAATCTAAAGTGTTCATCACACATAAAAATGTTTTAAATCATTTAGATCTTCAGGTTGTATGTGTAACGTTGTCTCATGAGAGTTGGTCTAGAGTACGTACGTTTGCATGAGCACTAACAAACAAGGATGTACATGCTTTTAACTCACAGTTTTACGTATGAACAACTTAAAAAGTTTAGAACTTTTTTTAAACATATTTTTAGGAATATTAATTTCATTAAATTAGATGTATTCTATTTAACCAGTAAGATTGATCAAATATGTTCTGTCTCAACACATTTATCTTTTTTTAAATTTCTAATAATTTTATTTTGTTCTGTGTGAGATTTCTTGTTCCCTATTCAACTCGTTTAAAGACATTCCTTCACTTCACCTGAGCCTGAATTTTAAAACTTTAAATCATTCACCATTTAATTATTACGTCATCATTTCATTTATATTTAGTTTCCCATGGGACAGTTGCTGACTATAACATGAAAGCCCACTATAAAATGATAGGGCTAGGGTGATACACCCATCTCCAATTCAATACTATCATGATACTTGGGTGCCAATATGATATTTATTGTAATTTTTGTTTGCTTTTTTAACTGTAGACCCTGGGAAATGGTGTTTAACACTTAATGGTGCAGGTTGTAGGTCTCTCTGTCCACCATTTTTCACGTCTTCGTGTCCACTACTAGTAAGAGATGTGACGTGATGTAATACTCACAATGCAACATGTATCGCCAACACAGGGCTCAACGCTAAGACCATGTGACCACCAAAAGCGTTTTTATCCAGCTGAAAACGCCTTGCTGTGAGCTTGGGAGCATTTTTGCAGCACCAAGTTTTTTTTTTTCTTCAGTTGAGACTCTTTGCTTGTTATGATCCGTAGTATCATTTTTTTACTGATTGTTTCTGTATTGATTCAATATAAAATGCAGATACAATGTAAAGTATTTTTTCTCTGGCTCTTGTTTTAACCCTTTCATGCATGGTGTCCACATTTGGGAACAGTTCATTTAAGGTCATTTGTCATGGTTATTTTCTCCAAACCACTTGAGGGCAGTGTCAGCAGATTGACAGCAGTATTGTAAAAGTGGCTAGCTACTGTCTTGTATTCCAAATAGTAATTGCTTGATGACATGATTAATCCAAGATTTTCACAGATAGCCATGTGCCAAATGCCTCAGGCATATCTGTGAAAAACTTTTATACAAGGTGGTCAATTGAGGAAAAAAAAATGTGTATGATGAATATGTTAGTATTTTATAAACTAAAATTTAGAGTAAAATGTAGTTTTAATGCACCAAAAAATAACTGTCTACGTATGTGGACTTAAAGGCATAAAGTCTGATTTATGTAACCTGCCAGTATATCTGTTCTATTTTTGCAAAGATGTTATGATTTGTCTTATAAAAGAGACATTAAACAAATATATCAAAACAATAACCATTAAAAATGACATATTACGGCATTAAATGGCAACCTTACACATACATACTGAGACAGATTAGCATTTTGCACAGGTACCCTTACGCAACAAAAATATATTTCTCAATATATTAGTTGACAATATATTTCTCAATATATTAGTTGACAATATATTTCATGTGTCTCCATATATTGTGAAATTTACATGGTAATATATCATATGATATATTATATAATAATATATTATATATGCAAGTTATATATTGCAATATATGGGAAAATACTGCAATTATTGCCGTTTTCATATATTGAATAAATACATATCATTATACTATTCAATATATTGCTATGTATATTGAAATATATCCTACAATATATGAAATTATATATTGGAAGTCATTGTATATATATGTAAAATTATATGAGATAATATACCTCAATGTACTGGATAATATAATCAGATTTATATGGGAACATATGTCTTAAATATATTGATTTATATTACATAGTATATAATTATCATATATATTGTATACATGGTAAATATGAAATAATCTAATGTACACTGTCTGTCATATATTTTAAAATATAACAGATTAAAATATAATATAGAAATTAGGGCCGCGACTCGATTAAACAAAATAATCTAATTAATTAGAGGCTTTGTAATTAATTAATCGCATTTTAATTGCATATAAATATTTGACCTGAGAACAATGAGAAGTAATTTTTCACATGTATTTTTAGTATACCATTGAATAATGACTGAATACATAAGCTTAATCAACAAAATATTGTTTATTTATTTCAGTCCAGCAGACCAGTGCATGTTTGCCAGTTTAGCAAAAGCATTTTTGTGATATTTGAGGCTCAATGTGCTGCGGTGATACGCGAATTCCTTGTTGTATAGCTTGCACACAACCATGCTCTTGACGACGCTTCCATTCTTTCGTTTTTAAAACAAAATTTCCCATCCACGGGGCCATGCAAAGCAGTCTCATCAGCTTCTTCGTTCCATAGCTTCGTTCATGTTCACATGGTTCGTTGTTGTCGTGACTCCGGAGCCCTAGTTGGTGTTCCAGTATAATTGGTCTGTCGAAACTCATTCATTGAAAAACGTTCCGCGGTGCAAAAATAAGTGTGGTAAAAAAAATTTTTTTTTTTGCGTAATTAATTAACGCGTTAAAGTCACGTAATTAACGCGTTAAAGTCACGTAATTAATTAATCTTAATTAACGCGTTAAAGTCCCGGCCCTAATAGAAATATTTTCTAAATATAGAAAATATATTGAATGTCATGCACCATCTGATTTGGGCTATTGTTAATCAACCTCTGTAAACATATGCAGGAGCTTGCTTAACTCACAAAAAATACTTTGTTTCAATAAACATACATGAAATAATTCAGTTTTGTTTGTATATCAATGTATTTTAATATATGAATCAATATA
The DNA here is from genome assembly GCF_024679245.1 of Pseudorasbora parva. NCBI lineage: Eukaryota > Metazoa > Chordata > Actinopteri > Cypriniformes > Gobionidae > Pseudorasbora > Pseudorasbora parva. The sequence goes on from NC_090195.1 coordinate 1,878,008, forward strand.
TAGCAATAGGTTGTCCATCCATATATTGCTATATATTTTCAAATATATGAGGAAGTTTCTGATACATTGAAATATATTTTCTAATGTATTGCAATATAAATTCTAGTATATTGCAATATATTTTTGTTTCGTAAGGGTACAAGGACAGCACAGGTCAAGCACTCAGTCCAGAATAATAGGGAATATCCCAGAGGACAGTGGAAGGGACAGTAAGCGCAGTGATGACGAGTATTAGCCAGCAAAGCCCAGCTCTAGGTTTCCACATATATGTACCTACCAATATAATTACTATAATGTGTTTTATGGTTATTATATTATATATAATTTGTTTTTAACAACTGGGCTGATATATATATATATATATATATATATATATATATATATATATATATATATATATATATATACATATACAGGGAGTGCAGAATTATTAGGCAAATGAGTATTTTGACCACATCAAAATATCGTGGATCGTTATGCATGTTGTCTTACTCCAAGCTGTATAGGCTGGAAAGCCTACTACCAATTAAGCATATTAGGTGATGTTCATCTCTGTAATGAGAAGGGGTGTGGTCTAATGACATCAACACCCTATATCAGGTGTGCATAATTATTAGGCAACTTCCTTTCCTTTGGCAAAATGGGTCAAAAGAAGGACTTGACAGGCTCAGAAAAGTCAAAAATAGTGAGATATATTGCAGAGGGATACAACAGTCTTAAAATAGCCAAGCTTCTGAAGCGTGATCATCGAACAATCAAGCGTTTCATTCAAAATAGTCAACAGGGTCGTAAGAAGCGTGTGGAAAAACCAAGGCGCAAAATAACTGCCCGTGAACTGAGAAAAGTCAAGCGTGCAGCTGCCAAGATGCCACTTGCCACCAGTTTGGCCATATTTCAGAGCTGCAACATCACTGAAGTGCCCAAAAGCACAAGGTGTGCAATACTCAGAGACATGGCCAAGGTAAGAAAGGCAGAAAGTCGACCACCACTGAACAAGACACACAAGCTGAAACGTCAAGACTGGGCCAAGAAATATCTCAAGACTGATTTTTCTAAGGTTTTATGGACTGATGAAATGAGAGTGAGTCTTGATGGGCCAGATGGATGGGCCCGTGGCTGGATTGGTAAAGGGCAGAGAGCTCCAGTCCGACTCAGACGCCAGCGAGGTGGAGGTGGAGGTGGAGTACTGGTTTGGGCTGGTATCATCAAAGATGAGCTTGTGGGGCCTTTTCGGGTTGAGGATGGAGTCAAGCTCAACTCCCAGTCCTACTGCCAGTTTCTGGAAGACACCTTCTTCAAGCAGTGGTACAGGAAGAAGTCTGCATCCTTCAAGAAAAACATGATTTTCATGCAGGACAATGCTCCATCACACGCGTCCAAGTACTCCACAGCGTGGCTGGCAAGAAAGGGTATAAAAGAAGAAAATCTAATGATATGGCCTCCTTGTTCACCTGATCTGAACCCCATTGAGAACCTGTGGTCCATCATCAAATGTGCGATTTACAAGGAGGGAAAACAGTACACCTCTCTGAACAGTGTCTGGGAGGCTGTGGTTGCTGCTGCACGCAATGTTGATGGTGAACAGATCAAAACACTGACAGAATCCATGGATGGCCTTGCAAAGAAAGGTGGCTATATTGGTCACTGATTTGTTTTTGTTTGGTTTTTGAATGTCAGAAATGTATATTTGTGAATGTTGAGATGTTATATTGGTTTCACTGGTAAAAATAAATAATTGAAATGGGTATAAATTTGTTTTTTGTTAAGTTGCCTAATAATTATGCACAGTAATAGTCACCTGCACACACGGATATCCCCCTAAAATAGCTAAAACTAAAACTTCCAAAAATATTCAGCTTTGATATTAATTAGTTTTTTGTGTTCATTGAGAACATGGTTGTTGTTCAATAATAAAATGAATCCACAAAAATACAACTTGCCTAATAATTCTGCGCTCCCTGTATAGCTTAACATTCCAGAATAAAAAACACAATGTCCATATTGTCATCTGTGGCTTTGTCCCATTTTGCGCCTTAGTTGAATGGTGTCTACATACGTGGACAGTTAAATAAATCAAATAAAGCTAAATTTTGTAAAAATGAAAATGGATTTCAATTTTAGCATCATATTAAAGTAATAAAAATAATCTTAAAAAAATCTAGATAGTTTTTTTCTTTATTCATGCATTAAAGGGTTAAATTATTTTGTTCCGTAATTATGTTTGTTCATCTGCTGACGCTGTACATGCAGAATGTGGCGATTGGTCTGTGTTGTATTTGTCCCGCCCCTCCTCCACTCTTATTGGATGGCTGGGTGAAAAGTGACAGTGATGAGCTCTGCTTTTTACTCAAAGTTGAACATTCTTCAACTCTTGGCCTAAATACTCGCTCAGCGCCTCGTTACGCTCATGCCGTTCTAAAAACGCTTCGGTGGACTCACAGCCTAAGGGTTTTTTCTTTTGGCTTCAAATTTTTGGCCCCACCACAAAAAGTAGTCTTTCTTTCTTTTTTTTTTAAAGAACTAGTTATTGTTTTTAACCCATAACCTTAATAAAAAAGGCTGTGACACCAGCATCAGCATAACTATAATTTGAAATATTGTTAAAAGTCAACTGTCAGTAAAAATTACAAGCAATAGCACAAACACAATACAACACACATACAAATGAAATAAATAATTTATAAAGGTATAGTCATGTTTAGTTCTTTATTAATTAAAAACTCATAACTGACTATAAAGTGGTACTATAATAGGAAACACTTTACTTTCACAGTGTTTTCTAATTTGTTACAGTTACAATACGGTTCAGTTAATTTATACATTTGTGTATGCATTAGGTAACATAAACTTAAAACGAGCAAATTATGGTTTTACAGCATAGAAATATAGGTTAATGTTAATTTCAAACATTTCAATATTTTTTTATTTTTTTAAATATAGCACAAAAAAAAATTGTTCATGGTACTTAATGCATTAACAAATTTGATTAAATTGAACCCTAGTGTAAAGTGTAGCAGTGTTTCTTTCCTGAGCAATACCAGACTGTGTACATTGTGTATATATATATAAACTTGCACTTAGAAATGTATGCTTCATATGAGATTTAATAGGGGTGGTTCCCTCAAGTGGTGGTGACCGACTATTGCAGCTCTCACATTCACAGCATTGACAAGGTTACTTTAGGTTTAGAACTAATATATTTCTAATGTATTTCTAATAGAAAATGTATTTAGAACTAATATATAACTAATGTAATTCCAACACAATTGATAAGAAAGAGTTCTTCTAAATTTAGCTGAACTGTAAATTCTTAGTCTAACGATGATGGCTGTTCACATAAATAATTTATATCGACTATAATCCAAATCATAATTCACATTTACTATAGAGATATAGTACTGTATGTAGTACTCAAAATTGTTCCATACAATTATACTGCTCTTTCAAAACTGAATAAATCTAATTTAATGACTTTGATGGAGGCATTATAAGAGATCCATGTGCACTTTAAATTATAATGGCTTAGGGAATTTTATTCCCTGAGGATGAGCTGTGTCAAAACATACAGTAAAATGGGCAGTAGCTTTCAACTAAATCTGCATATATGTGGTTTGCAGTAGTTTGGTAAAATTGGTAAATATCATGTATCTTTGAATGGCTGACCATACTTCAAAGGACAGTTTAAGAAGATTTTAGCCTTGTCTGTGGCACATAAAGTACATTTAGGCAACTGGTTTACTGTTGTGTTCAGGATCATGTTGGGACATTGCAGTGTTTACATTGTTAAAAAAAAGACAAAAGGATAAGGTATTCATTTTCATGTCTGGTTTATTCTACAGAACTACAGAAGAGATTGTCATGGCAATCAATGTTTAGAGAGATCCATCTTAATATTTTCACTCTTCATCAGCCCCCTTCTGTTAAAGAGAATAAGGGGAAAAAATGTTAAAGGTAAGCTGATCCAGTTCAAAATGGCTTAAACTCTACACAGCTAATCAACATGGATGTTTTTGTTTTTAATAGCCACACTTGTTAAATAGCAAAATGCATTTCATCAAGTGTATTTGTTAATTTTTCACTAAAAAGTCACTAAAAAGTGCAGACCTAGAGTTGACCTATTAAGTCGACTAGGGCTGTCACAATTCCTCAATTAAATTTGAGTACTATATAAAAAAATAAAAATAAAAACTTGATTGCAATTTACCCGTTTCAATGAACCACATTATTACACAATTTTATCGCTGTGGGTTTAATAGCCTATATGTGCTCTTCCATGAGACGTGTGTCTCAGAGTGGCCCCATTCACAGTAAATGCTGCTCCACACAAACTCTTTAGTATCGTGTTTCCAATAATGTGCATTTGGTAATGCATATAAATCTGATGCACTTTGTGTTTCATAGCATTTCGTGTTACTCTGTTATCACTTACAAGTGTGGAGCGCATCTCAAACTTCATTTCTGCATTTGCTATGTTTGTGTTGCTTATTACAATAATTTGGGAATACAATTTGCGCCAGATTAAATCAGGTAAATAATTTATAAACCTACACAAACACAGGATAATACATCAATATCTTTCTAAATATACTAATTTACATTACGATTTTTAAAAAAAAGTTTAAACCCACACTCTGTTAGCATGTTTTCACATGTTCTTGTTCAAGAAATTACAGTGGCTGTAGCATTTCTATCATAAAGATGTGGCCCAATATTAAATATTAAGTGGACATTTGAATGAAATGTTGTTTGGCCAGTGTGGTGTGACAGGCAGCGGGGCGAGGGACCGCGAGAGCGGGCCGGTGATTAAGGTTCACAAGTGCCAGCTGCGTGGCACACCGGTCTCGTCTCGCGGCCATGTGACGGGAGCATAAAAGGAGGAATTGATTAAAAAAAGGAAAATGTTGTTTGTAAAGTTAACAATCACTAGGCTGTTGGTGCCCTCTGCAGGTTTTGTTATAATACATAATGGACATTGTCAATATTATGTATATTACATTAGGTATTTTAGCAGTGTTTTTCAATAAAACCATATGATTACATGCTTTTTGTACTTTTTTTTAAATCAATTATTATTGCCATATTGTTATTATATGTATTGAGGTTTTTTGTAAGATATTGTTCACCTTAGGTCTATTTTTATTACCATAAAAAATACCAGATTACTTGATTAAACGTCAAAATAATCAACAGATACTCAATTAACAAAATAATCTTTAATGACAGCCCTAAGGTCAACTTAACTGTGACACTTTATTTGTAGCTTTTCTGAGGTTTTTATTTTTGTGACCAAAATCACTTGTTTTAAGTGCCTGCTCTTACCTTGGATCCTGTATCACGGCTCTTGGCTCTCAGTTTGTTGACCTGAGATTCAGCAATATCAGCCCTCTCCTCTGCCTCATCCAGCTCATGCTGCAGCTTATGGAACTTGCCCAGATTGGAATTGGATTGTTCTTCCTAAAGATTACACAGAACAGCATTTGTGAAAATCAAAAGATACAATTACTAGAGAAGTCATATAATAAGATGGCACCAATGGGAGAAATTACTCACCGCCACCTCAGAAGCTCTCTTGTAGGATTTGACCTTCAGCTGGAGTTTGTCCACCAGATCCTGAAGGCGAGCCAGATTCTTTCGGTCTTCCTCAGTCTTTGCAAAGAAATATACGTTATATACATTTACATACTGCACTTTATGTATTTTCAACAAACAACATGATCAACTCAAGGAGGTGCAACATTTTTCATAGGCAATTTTTTTCCTACCTGGTAGGTGAGCTCCTTGATGCGTCTCTCATATTTACGAATCCCCTTGACGGAGTCAGTGGCCTTTCTCTGTTCTATCTCCACCTCACTTTCTAGCTCTCTAACCTAAAAGATGTTTAAAAAATTTAGTATAAAATTTAAAAAGTTCTCTCACTAAATAGTTTCTAAAAACATCAGCAACTTACCCTGGCTTCCAGTTTCTGGACCTGCTTCTTGCCTCCCTTCAAGGCGATCTGCTCAGCTTCATCCAGACGGTGCTGCAGGTCCTTGATGGTCTGCTCCATGTTCTTCTTCATGCGCTCCAGATGAGCACTGGTGTCCTGCTCCTTCTTCAGCTCCTCTGCCATCATGGCAGCATCAGTGATGGCCTTCTTGGCTTTTTCCTCAGCATTCCTGCACTCCTGCACTGCCTCCTCAACCTCACTCTGAAGATGAGTATTATCTCCCTCCAGCTTCTTCTTCTGATTCAGCAGGCTGGTGTTCTGAACATGGACAATATTGGCATTCATGTATGTAGTCTCTAGTTGTGTACTGAGAGAGAGTTTAAGGGTTTTACTTGTGCTTGTCTAATGCAGATGTGTCATACCTGAGAATGCAGGAGCTGAACTCTCTCACTGACATCCAGCAGTTCCTGCTCAGCCAGTTTCCTTCCTCTCTCAGTTTGTTCCACCAGGGATCTCAGCTCATCCAGTTCAGCCTGGAGCAGATTGTTGCGTCTCTCCACAATGGCGATGTTCTCTTTGAGATCATCATTACTACGAAGAGCATCATCTAGTTGCAGTTGGGCATCCTGTAAAGTACAAGTTTTACAAATGAAAAGACTGAAGAACTATGTTGGATTTCATAAAATCTTGATTTGAAGATTCGTCATACTTTGAGATGTCCATGAAGACCCTTGAGTTGCTTCTGGGCTTCTGATGCCTGCCTGTTAGCCTGGCTGAGCTGAATCTCCATCTCATTGAGGTCTCCCTCCATCTTCTTCTTCAGCCTGAGAGCTTCATTCCTGCTGCGAGTCTCTGACTCCAGTGAGCTCTGCAGGGTATCCACCATTCTCTGCTGGTTCCTCTTGGCCTGCTCCATCTCTTCATCTTTCTCTGTCAGCTTACGTTCAATATCAGCTTTGACCTGATTGAACTCCAGCTGAGCTCTAAGTATCTTGCCTTCCTCGTGTTCAAGGGAACCCTATGAAAAGTAAAATGGGTGTTTGTTATTATTGAGATTTAAAGCTTTGTTTAGCCCTGTGTGGGACGTGACTTCCCTTAAAAATAATCTGGAATGATCGATAGCCTTAAACAATAGCTTGATTTAAATCTAAGAGTTGTCAAATTAATAAGACTTTTTGGGGAAATAGTTGTTCGTCTTTTACCTCAGCCTCTTCCAGAGCTGTTTGTATCTCTTGTTTCTCCTGCTCCAGTTGTTTTCGAACTTTCTCCAGCTCATGAATATTCTTTCCACTCTCACCAAGTTGCTCAGTGAGGTCAGAAATTTCCTCTGTGTAATAGAAATAACTTGTGAGCTCACAAATACAAACAATTAACACACTTGTTTGGAGTTGTTTAATCACTCTTACCTTGGAGATTCTTGTTCTCCCTCTTCATGGTCTCCAAGTGGTCCAATGACTCCTCATATGAGTTTTTCAGCTTAAAGAGTTCAGTGCTCAGAGATCTAGCTTCTTTTTGGGCACTTTCCAGTTCAGTTTGGGACTCCTCATACTTCTGCTTCCACTCAGACAGAACCTGGTTAAATTTAAAAAATGGCTAATGAGAGCAGTGCCATTTTTGGTCAAGTAGTTTTTTTAGTAAATAATTTACCCTAAAGTACTAGACTCTATACATAGTTAGAAATTTGCATTTACTATCAATTTAACATTGAACATTTTTTATTTTACATGGTAAAATTTAACATGGCTAATTTTCCCAGCTAATGACAAAATACTTAGTTTCCTTACTTTATCAAAGTTTCTTTGCTTCTTGTCCAGAGCAGCAGCAGCAGCATTGGATCTCTCCACATCCACCATGAGGTCTTCAATCTCATTCTGCAGCCTGTGCTTGGTCTTCTCCAGAGAGGCGCATTTAGCATTAACAGCTTCCACAGCTTCTTCTGCATCTTGTAAACGCTGAGTCAGTTTCTTCCTGTAATAGTCAAAATACACTTTATTGATAAATGTTTTGGGATGCCTGCCTTTACATGCACATGAACTTTAATGCCATCCCATTCTTAATCCGTAGGTTTTAAATATGGAGTTGGCCCACCCATTGCAGCTATAACAACTTCAACTCTTCTGGAAACGTTTTCCACAAGGTGTATGAGTGTGTTCATGGGAATTTTTGACTATTCTTCTAGAAGCGCATTTGTGATGTCAGGCACTGATGTTGGACAATGCCTGGCTCTCAGTCTCCACTCTAATTCATCCCAAAGGTGTTTATCGGGTTGAGGTCAGGACTCTGTGTAGGTCAGTCAAGTTCCTCCACACCAAACTCGCTTATCAGTGTTTTATGGACCAACGCTTTTTGCACTGGTGCGCAGTCATGTTGGAACATGCCAATGGCATCCCCAACATTATAATCCACCATAACACCACATTGTAATCCACCAAACTCAGACAAACCCCATTCTCTTGGCAACCGCCAAACCCAGACTCGTGCATTGAATTGTCTGACAGAGAAGCATGATTGGTCACTCCAGATAACACATCTCCATTGCTCTACAGTACACCACTGCATCGGAAGCTTTGCATTGCATTTGGTAATGTAAGGCTTGGATGACTTATTGCACAGTTGGCAACATATCACGGTACTAGGGCTGGGATGTTATGGATTTTTTTTTTACCGCTATTTCAACGCAAGAAATTCCCGCAGTTCAACGGTAAACTGCTTTTAAACCTGTGATGCCACGCCCCCTGTTGCGCTTCTTGTTGTGAGTGTGACACACAGTAATCTTCTTCTATAGCTTGCTGTAGAAAAGTGTCATCACTAATGACCAAACTTTGAAATATTTAGTCAATAATTAAATGCAATATTTTCATACTTTGCTTCCTCCAGCTCTTCAGTCCTCTGGATGGCATCAGTTTCATACTTGGTTCTCCACTGAGCCACTTCAGAGTTTGCCTTGGACATACCACGCTGCAGCTCAGCCTTGGCTTCCTGCTCCTCCTCATATTGCTCCCTCAGGAGATCAGCATCATGACGAGCAGACTGAACTGCATGAGCTAGGGCATTCTTAGCCTAAAGACAAACAAAAACAAGCAAATGCGGCCAGTTGTTTATTACAACAGTGAATTTTTGTCTTTAGCAAACATTTTAGATTAGGATATTTTGAAAACCTTGATTTCTTCTTCAAGTTGTCTCTTGAGGTCTTCAATTTGCTGAGTGTTGGACTGCTTGCCTCTGGTCAACTGAGACACCAGGGAGTCTTTCTCCTCAAACTGTCTGGCAAGTTCACCTAAAATTAAATATTAAAAGATAATGAATTTGTTCTTATTATCATTATCGTACAGTAGGTACCATAAGGATTTTTTTTTTTAATCTTACCATTTTCAGTTTGCAGCTTGGCTTTCTGCATGGTGAAATCATTGATTGTGCGCTGACCTTCCTCAGCCTTGGTTCTGTACTCACTCATCTGGTCTTCCAGAGTTCTGCACATTTTCTCCAGGTTGGTCTAGAGGATAAATTATATCATAGTTGATTGCTTTCTGTGACTGACAACACATACGTTATAGACTCAACATTCATTTCACTCACCTTTGCCTTTGCAAGTTGCTCCATGTTGGAGACCACATCGTCCAGTTCCAGTCTGATTTCACTCTTCTCTTTCTCCAGCTTCTGCTTCACTCTCTGGAGGTTGTCAATCTGCTCTCCCAGATCAGCCACACTGTCTGCATGTTTCTTCCTCAGTGTAGCTGCAGTGGCCTCATGTTGCAGAGTGGCCTCTTCAAGGTCTCTGCGCACTTTCTGGAACTCAGCTTCACGTTTCTTGTTCATCTCAATCTGGGCAGCAGTGGCTCCACCAGCCTCCTCCAACCTCTCACTGATCTCCTCCAGTTCTCTGGACAGATCAGCTCTCTGTTTCTCAACTTTAGCACGGGCAGCTCTCTCAGCCTCCAGTTCTTCCTCAAGCTCTTCAATTCTGGCCTGGTAATGTGCATACATTCAACATTAAGTTTAAGTTTCCTAACTATCCAACTGTATTCATCTTATCTAGACATACAGTTTACCTGCAACTCTTTCAGTTTTTTCTGGAGTTGGGAATCCAAAGCTTGTCCGTCTTCAATCTTGCTATTGAGCTGGCTTATTTCAAAGTCTTTTCTGCCATTAGATAATTCATAAGACAACATTAACAATGAACAATCATTTGTTTCAGTATTTATTAAACTTTTCGCTGTAAGCTTGTGTCAGCTCAGTCCCATTTAACAATTTCAATAGTATTGACAATACTACATTTGATTTTTAATAATTTAATAAATGCTTAGTATTTTCATTATTAGTGTTTACATGTTAAATTATGTAGTTAACTAAAGTCAAATGGAGCCTTATTGTAAAGTGTTACCAAATATATTTTTAATATTAAATTAAATTTCATATTAGATTAAATATAATATATATTACTTCTTTAGCCGCTCATCCGTCTGTTGCTTATCATTTTCCAAATCCATCACATTCTCTTGAGTCAACTTCAAGTCACCCTCAAGCTTTCTTTTGGCTCTCTCAAGATCCATACGAATTTTCTTTTCTTGTTCCAGAGAACCTTCAAGCTAAGTTATATAAAAAATATATAAAATGATTTATGCAATTAACTAAAAACACTTCTCATTTTAATTCTAGTGTTGTGTTTTCTGGCTCTTACATCATCCACTTGTTGCTCCAGCTTGGCTTTGGCTTTGGTGAGTGTGTTGACTTTGTCTTCCTCACTCTGGAGGTCATCCAGCGTTTGCTGATGGGCTTCCTGAAGAGCTTTCTTCTCCTTGGTCAGCTTAGCGATGATCTCATCCAAAGCGGCCATCTCTTCTGTCAGGTTTTTAACCTGTAGAAATGTGTCATTGTATCAGCAGACTCTTAATGAAATCTTTCATCACAAACAGGTTCAGTGTTGAAAACTGACCTTATTCTCAGTGGCATGTTTCTCTTTCTCCACTTTGGCCAGAGTGAGCTCAAGATCATCAATGTCCTTCTTGAGCTCAGAACATTCATCCTCCAGCTTTCGTTTCTTTGCAGTCAGCTCAGCATTCATTTCATCTTCATCCTCCAGTCTCTCAGTAATTTCTTTGACTTTGGCCTCAAGCTGGATCTTGCTCTTGATCAGACCCTCACATCTCTCCTCAGCATCACAAAGATTATCTTGCTCCTATCAACATGAAACAAACTAAATGAAAACCTTTGTTTTCTGATGTGAAAAGTGCCGATTTGTAGTTCCATGAGAACTTACAGACTGCACTGAAAGCTGCAGGTCATTCTTCTCTTGGAGAAGAGAAACCATCTTTTCCTCAAGCTCCTTTCTGCGGGCTTCAGATTTGGCATACGCCTCCTTCAATTTCACAAATTCTTCCTTCATGTTGGCCATTTCTTTTTCGGACTCTGCACTTTTCAGCAGAGGCTTGATCTTGAAGTAGAGCTTCATCCAGGGCCAATTCTTGACACCCATGAAGGCACGTACATTCCACTGGATCACCAACAAAGCATCTCTGTAGAGATTAAAGAAAGTCTTAAATTGTCAAATGTAACTTGGAGAATATGTTAAAGACTGAAGAGCTCAAATCTAACCTTCTGTCCACAATTTTCTGGAACTCGACTCTTGATAGAAAACCACGAGACATGGACTGAATTCCAGTTATAATCAGTGCAAGACGGTCATCTCGCATCTCTTCAAGCCCACCCAGAAGACCAGCCTTAAAAAAGACCTTGAAAAGAAGTATAGTAAAGATTTTTTGCTTAAAAAAGGATAACAATGAAATGTTGCCGTGGAAAAAGTTAATGTTAATATAAAAATACCTTAGTATGTCCTAACTTGTACTGCTCGTGGTCGATGTCCAGAGAGCCCAGGAGTTTTTCTGCACCCTTCTTGTTATCAATAAACTGTCCCTCTGGGATAGCAGCAGGATTTAGGATGCGGTATCTACCAAAAAGAGAATTGTGAAGTGAGACTGTGGCATGCACTGAGATGTGAGTGTGGGACACCAGGTCCTTGGATCCAGGATGGTGTATAAATGAAAGCCTTCAGTGTCAGGCAGTTGTTGATAACTCCATTAAGGGGTCAGAGGGACAGTGGGAGCCATTAGAGGCAGAAGCTGTTAGAGTACTCCACCCTATTGAGGGGTAGGAGTGTCACTAGAAATACGGGAGATTCTACTTGCTTTGAATTATCATTGTTTGTGCTATATAAATAAACTTGCCTTGCCTTTATACTAACCTTTGTTTGAAATCTCCATACAGGATCCTGTTGGGGAATCCTTTTCTGCAGATCCTGATGCCCTCCAGCACACCGTTACAGCGCAGCTGGTGCATGACCAGAGGATTCTCCATCGCTCCAGGAGTCTTAGTCTCGTTGGGGATGAGGCAGCGCACAAAGTGAGGGTGAGTTGACCTCAAGTTGGTCATCAGCTTGTTCAAGTTCTCCTGTTGGTAGACCAAAGAAGATTTAGATTTGTATGCTATAAAATCTTATGAGACAAAATAGTGTTATAATATTTCATACCCTATGGAGGGCTGACACTGTCTGGAAGGAAGAACCCTTCTTTTTGCTACCTTTGGCAGCCTTTCCTCCAGAATCCGCAGCTGTGATATAAATTATAATTATTAAACAGTAAAAGTAGTGTATATTTTCACATCACACTTCAGTGTGTACTTACCGTCATCAGTTGCGAAATTAGCAAACAAAGTTGCCAACAGCTTAAGAGTTGACTTCTGGAAATACCCTACAACCGTCTCATTGAGAGGGTCCTTGTTCTTCACCAGCCAGTTTGCAATGTTGTAGTCAACAGTGCCAGCGTAGTGAACCAGGGCAAAATGGGCCTCTGGTTTACCCTTGACAATCCTAGGCTTTTGGAAAGTAGGATTTTTCCCCAAATGGTTGTCATAAAGCTTAGCTTTGAATGTTGCATCACTGGCTTTGGGGAACATGCACTCCTCTTCAAGGATGGACATGATACCCATGGGCTACAATGAATTGTAAATCGTTTGTAAATCAGTTAGCCACGAGTTAATACTGAAAAATATTATTTTTTCCCCTTACAGTATAATCATCAACGTAATATTCACCCACCTTCTCAATGAGCTCAATACAAGCCGCCAAGTCCATGCCGAAGTCAATAAACACCCACTCAATGCCCTCCTTCTTGTATTCCTCTTGCTCCAGCACAAACATGTGGTGGTTGAAGAACTGCTGCAACTTCTCATTAGTGAAGTTGATGCACAGCTGCTCAAAGGTGTTGGACTGCAGGAGGAATAAATTGTATAATTACAATGGTCAAACAGGTTGCACTGCCTGTTGGATTTGTTCCTGAATAACAATAATTAGGCTTACATCAAAGATCTCAAATCCAGCAATGTCCAGTACACCAATGAAATACTGGCGAGGCTGTTTGGTAGCCAGGGATTGGTTGATTCTAATAACCATCCAGAGGAACATCTTCTCGTACACTGACTTTGCCAGAGCACCAATAGAGTAGTACACCTTAAAAAGAAAAGTTTAATTTTTGCAAACTAGATGAACAAGTAATTTGTTTGTCATTCAAACGAAACATATGAAAACTCCCCATTCGATTATTGTTTTCATTTGTTACCTGCTGGACATTCTGTCCTTTGGTGACCCACTCATTTCCTACTTTAACTCTTGGGTGGCACAAACCCTTGATCAAGTCAGCTGAATTTAGTCCCATCAGATATGATATTTTGTCAGCCTCTATATGTTTTAAAAAAATTAAAAATACAGAGCTATGACTCTATATACAACATGTCTCCGTTATGAAGCTGAGATTCCAAATTATACGGACCCTCATTCCCATCAGCCTCTGCCTGTTCCTCTCTTTGCTTCTGTTTGAACTTCATGTTGCCGAAGTGCATGATGGCACCAGTCAGCTTGTAGATGCCGTTCTGCTCTTCTTGGGTGAAGCCCAACACATCAAATGCTTCCTACAGGAAATGTGCAGAGCATATTAAATTTCATGGCAAATTTTTGATATTCTACCCTTTGACACAACTACATTAGAAATCTTTCTTTTCTTTTTTTTTTTCTTTTTTAGACCAGCCAAGATAATCAATTATTCCCTTTCAAGTCGTTTTATACCAGTATGACTTAATTTCTTTTGTGGAACCCCAAAGGAAAACACAATTTTTGTGGACCTTTTATGTAGATTTTTTTTATACTTATTGACAGCCCCAGATCATTATAATTGTATTGTATGGAAAACCAGTGAAGACATTATAAATTCATGTTTCACAGCAGAAATGCAGTCATACATCTTGTCAAACAGGATAATATATTGTGCAGTAATGTTTTATGTACTGCCTTATGTTTTAACAAACACTCACATCAGTGGCGTTTAGCTCATCACCGTCATCAATAGAAGCCACTGTTGTCTCTCCTTGGGAGATGAAGGCGTAGTCATAGGGGTTGTTGGTGATGAGCAGCATCTCTGAGGAGAAATGGGAACATAGATCAGGAAAGACCCTTCTAATTAGAGCTGCTGGTGTTAATAGATATGATGGGTAATGTTACCCAGCAGTTCTGGTCTTCTCTGAGACAGGATCTGGTAGAAGATGTGGTAGTCTCTCTCAGCCTTGAGCTGAAAGGTGACACGAGACTTCTCCAGCAGATCTAAATTAATTGATAAATATATCAATATCAAAACACAATTACACAATTCATCAATGATTGATTTGTTGAAAGAATGTTGAGCAGTAAAGTACTTACAAGTCTCAATGTCAGCAGAAGCTAACTTTCCACTGTGGCCAAAATGAATACGGATAAATTTACCCTGTAAATAAAGCAATACATAATACAATACATAACATGCTCATATAACATATCATTGAAACCAATCTAGAATAACAAGACCAATGTAAACCCCACTTACAAATCTTGAGGAGTTGTCATTTCTGATGGTCTTGGCATTACCAAAGGCCTCCAGAGCAGGATTACACTGGATGATTTGGTCCTCCAGAGTACCCTGAGAATCACATTTTAAACATAAGTGTAAGTGTTTTAACAACACACTAAATAATAAAAATAATTAGGAGAACAAAAATGCTGTTTAAGTGTAAGTACATTGCTATATGAAACAAGGGAGTATCAAATTATAACAATTCGGGACTCTTAATATTTAATATATGAAGACATTAATTTGGTAAATTTTTGTAAGCTGTTATAAAGAAGGTATATTCATTCATCCATAATGAGTGTAATTTTTTGGGAATTAAGCACCTTTTTCTCCACTGATGGATCCTTCTTGCCGGTCGATGCCGCTGCAATGCTCGCAAAGTACTGGATCACTTTTTTAGTGTTCACAGTCTTTCCAGCACCGGATTCTCCACTGAGAATAAAAACAGTTCATTTAAAGGCTGATAAAATGCAGCATAGAAAATATTAGTGAAAGGAGTAATATTATGCTGTGGAATAATATGTATTGCGTACGTGATCAGGACAGACTGGTTTTCTCTGTCTGTGAGAAAATAGAACATAAGAAACTTAGCATTTGAAATTGCATTAGAAATCGCCAAAAAGTACAAATCAGATCATCACCTGACAGCATGTACTGGTAGGCATTGTCAGAGATGGAGAAGATGTGAGGAGGAGCTTCATTTCGTTTCTTTCCTCGATAGGCATTGACAACTTCCTGGTTGTACACTGGCAAAAACTTGTAGGGGTTCACAGTGACACAGAAGAGCCCAGAGTAGGTCTGTAGGAGATTCACAGAAGATTTAGATCTGCTCATGTAAGATAAAGAGAATGTGTGAGTGTTTTAAGCCTCGACTCACGTAGATCATCCAGGCTGCGTAACGGTCTTTGAGGTTAAACAGCACAGCGGGCTCATGTAGGAAGGTAAACATCACCATGTCCTCAATTTTATCAAACTTTGGTGGGTTTTGGGTGTGGATATCAGCCTCCTTCACAGTTACTGTCTGTTGAAAAATGCTTTGTCAGTCACACTTTACTCCTGTGTAGAATCTACAACAATGCAGAGATTAGATCTTACCTTCCCAAATTCAGTTTCAACAGTGACTTTGTCACCGTCTCTACTGGTGATAGAGGCTTTGACAAACTCAACCACAGGGTCGGGCACAAAGCATTCTTTCTTCATGTCGAAGGGGCGAGTTTGGGCCTCCAGACGCTCCTTATCTGACTTTCGTAAGAACGGAGCCGCTGCCCCGAACTCTGACATTACATCCACCATCTTTCAATCAGACTGAGGCATAGATGACAAAATTATAAGAACTTGTAAAACTTGTTTACAATTAAAAAAGTAGTTTAAAAAAATCCTTATTTGTAAAAGTAATAAATATAATGATTTATAAATACATTTCAAATTATTTATAGTTTTTTAAAAGAAATTATTTAATTCAAAAGAAAATATTGCATAAACATACATATACTAGAACATACAATATACTATAAAATATTGTGTTGACATTTATGAAAGCATGCCTTACCAGATGAAATCCCAAGAAAGTTTAAGTCCTTTCAATGAAAAAGAAACATCATTAATGAGAAATCATCTTATTCTATTGTCCTCATGAACAATTCAATTGAACCATGCTCTTACCTTTTAGATGGCACAATGATGTGAGCTTGCAATATTGTGCTGTAATGTATCTCTTTATATAGAGACAATGACTGTGACGTTGACCATCTGTATTTGGTTCGGGTCACTTGTCTGAGTCACATTAGTTTAGCATGTAGAGTGAAAATCAGAGTGGATGTAAATCACAATGGTGCTATTTTTGTCCTATATATATATATATATATATATATATATATATATTTATAAAATAAGATGATATATTTATATCTGAGCATTTTTTTATATTGAAATGAACTTCAGTTATATTCCAGTAATAATGCACTATGATGCTTTTCTTGAACTGTGTCATTTTCTGCCCTTAAAGAGAGACAGGCATGCACTGGGAATTTCACAGGTTTATCTTTGTGCTCAAGGATCAAGACAAGGTAACAATGCCTCATGAGCAAGACGGCTGTCACGGAACAGTAAAATTGTCCGTAGACAGCTGTAACGGCAACAATGAATATCTGCACTTGCGACCTTTTGTTCTCCACCAATGCAGAGACAGCTGCAACTCTTGCTTGTTCTTATTTGTTGCTATGACCTTTCTTGATTTA
This sequence comes from Pseudorasbora parva, assembly GCF_024679245.1. NCBI lineage: Eukaryota > Metazoa > Chordata > Actinopteri > Cypriniformes > Gobionidae > Pseudorasbora > Pseudorasbora parva. The sequence continues at coordinate 1,895,098 of NC_090195.1, forward strand.
CCAATGCTATATGATATCCATCATTTGTGTATTTACAGGTTGCATCAAGTAATGAACTTGATACAACCTGTAAAACACAAATCCTGGATATGAACAATAGCTTAATTCATGTTAATCCATGTTCATTCTGTTTAAAGAAGTTAATATATTCTGAATGCATTACAGCAGTGTTACTGTTTCTGAGCATAAGTTGACATGAAGGTGCTTATAATTATTCCTTCTTAACAGTTAGAATGTGGTGAGAAGGTTAAACTAACCATCTTAGCCCCAGATCTGGTTGTATACAGTGTTAATGTATTGTCAGCTCTATGGCGTTGATTTGTTTGGGAGCTCTGCCATCACTTAAGACCTTTACTGAGGTTTCTGGCCTGCCTTAACCTCTCCCCCCTCAGTTATTCTGCACTCTCTCCACAAGCACCTTACATAGTCTTAGCACTTGGGCAGTCTATCTATTCCCTCATCCTTTACAGAGCCTCATTATCACCTGTCTATTTGCCCTTGTTTATCAGAACTCAGGAGCAAGAATGGAAGAAATGGGGGCAACCGTATGTCTAATAAAGTGTGTCATGGGAGCTTCATTTTGTTACTGGTTGAATCTTTTGGGTTAAATAGGAATCCATTGTGTCTCAACTTCCTGTCTTCTGTCTTCAGACAATGCAGCTAGTTTTGCTTCTAAAAATGTATTTAACCCTCAATAATGAATAATGAATGAATTTCAGGTATGTGACTGAGATGGAGCTAAGCAACAGGACAAAGGAAATATATTTTGCAATGCCTATTATATTTCAAATTATCAAAAGATTTGACTACACTGCAAAAAAAATGCTCTTCTCTCAAATATCAAACAATTCTTAAATCAAGATTTGTTCACTAGTAATTTTATAAGTAAAATGACATAAGATATTTGTTCTTGTTTTCTGGGGGGTCCAATGGGGGAGGAAAAATAATTTTATTTCTGTTTGGGAAACAAGAAACAAGATCTCAATCAGAAACAAGATTATTTTTCTTACCTAATTGGCAAATAATTTAGCTTGTTTTAAGTAAAAACTCACTTAATTTGGATTTTTTTCAACAAAACAAGAAAAAATATCTTGCGTAATTTTAATGTAATTGTTAGGTATTTAGACTAAACAAGACACAAATAGTAGAAGAGCATTTTGGACTTGTACTATTTTGAATGTTTTTGAAAGAAGTCTCATGCTAACAAACAGTAGTATTGTGTCATTGCATATTATTCATTATTCAGTAAATACAAATAACTGAATAGTTGGTAATGATGAATGTTATAAGTAAAATATTTGGGATTTTAAACAACATATTGCAATGTGAGTATAGGGTAAAATTAGGTTGATTGGGACACTTTTTTCCCAGTCATTTCAGTAGCAACATTTTTCTAAATAATTTGATTTTGTAAACTACCCGATACACACAATACTCAAATATCACTGAGTTTCGGTTTATTTATAAGACACACGTGCAATACATGATTACAGCAGCGCTAAGTCTATGTCTGTTATATTTGCTTCTTATTAAATAAGAAGCGAATATATGAAAAACATTGATTTAAGTTTAAATTAAGATACAATTTATTCAAATGAAATTCACTTTAAAAAATCTACATATATTATATAAAAAAATACCATTAGGCTATAATATTTAAGCATCAATATGAAACAAAATACGTTTTACTGGTGCTATATTTATAGCATCTGAGCAGACATTTGCGAATAAAATCTGTCTTTATGTGACATTAGTCTATTTTAAAATAAACACTTCCTAATCAGGCCAAATAAATTGTCTAAAAAGTCTTGCATCTATGATATTTTATGTTGCAGCAGCATTCATATTTAAACGGTCTTTTTGCGTTTAATATTCACAGACACTCGAATAAAATTACCTCTTAATTCTCGCCTGGATCCATTACTCTTAGAAATAAACAGCTTTTTCTGAGGTAAATTATTCCATGATCATTCCTCACCACATCTATAAACGATGTAAAGTCAAGTGTTGATGTGTTTATTGAGTTAATGTTGAGTTGAGATGTGGGCGTCACTGCTCTCACAGGGAGTGCGTAAAATTTAAATTCCAAAAGAGTTTTTTTTAATTTAGCAAAAAGCAAAACAATTCGGTTTTTTTTTGGGACTGTACCCAGAAAATTATAGAGACTTGACAGATTATAATGACGTATAACACTTGCCTGAATGATAAAAATATTTTTTTAAAGAGCATTTATCAAAAGAGTTATAAGAGTCTCTTTGACACTAGGAAAAAAAGTCTATTGCGCCGACTCCTGGGCGTTAAATGCTGGAGTAGGTGTAATTCTTTAGCAATAAACAATGGAACATTGATTAAACACAACAGTGGCAAGAAAACATTTTTTGATGTGTGACCAGTAGAAGATTGATACGTCACAGCATGATCAGCAGTAAAGTTATAAAAAAAATATGCTGCTGATTGTAACGTCACATCAAAACAGTTGCAGTGTTGAAAGAAAATGAGCATGCTCATAGTCTAGTATGACTGCGGCTTAATGAGGAGATCGACAAATATTTTTACACAGCTTAGAAGAGCTGTAAATGTTAACAGGTGGATAGATAAGAAGCAATTGTGCTTTTAAAATGTAGAATAATAAGGTATCTTGTAGGGTTGGTACGGATACCATTTTTTGAGCTTCGAAGCTTCAGTAGTAATTAACACAAAATATTCAAAGTTTTGGAGGAAGGGGGCTGAACATATTCTTCTCTCTAATCCAGAGCCGGAAGCGGCGTACCTCACGCGGGCAGGGCTTATATTTCATTTTTTTACAAGAGTGAAGAGCTGAATTATATGATGATCATGGAAGATTTGGTTTCAAAGTGAAATTTGAAAGCGCCTATTGTACTGTTTTGTACTGTCTAAACCGAAAGTAAAATGTGCTTTGCCCAGCAGTTCTCAGCAGTCTACAAACAGACAGAGGCCATCAAACACATCTTGCCCCGTCGTGATGATAACCGCCATCAGGCCACTGAGGACTGGCCTCCAATATAAATACGTTAAATATTTTGGGTTAATAAACATTTTACTGGTTGTGTAAAATAGGCACATAATATTGAAGGATTAATTGATATACCCCTGAATCGAAGCGTATCGCAGAACTTTTTGAGGTATCAAAAAACATTGTAGTATCGATATTGTATTGAATCGTAATGAACCATCCAATTTAGACCCCTAGTGTCCAGGCTAAAAACTTGACAGATAGCTCCAATATGAAGCACTGGATCACATAGCATGCTTGAGGGGTATGGCCCCTCAGTCAGCACTCTGAGGGACAGCAACAGACTTCAAGTTGTCTTGTTTACATGGCATTGTTTCCTTTACTTTAGCCTTGAGGACAAAGATAACCTGTTACATTCCTTTGAGTGACTCTGTGTTAGAAGAGAGGGTGGTTTGAAACAGTATGTAGAACACATCTCATCTGTAGACGTCCATCACTTGCATGAACTCTTACTATTTAAGTTACATGAACTATTACATGACCTAATGCCTCCTCCGTGCTATGCTTATGATATTGTTTAAACACCTTGAACTTTCAAAAGCTAAGATGACCTCTCATTGAACAGTGCTAATCTGCAAACTGACTCCTATTTATTTCATTGCCTGTATGTCTAAGAAAAATTGTCAAGTTTATAACTTTTTTTAAGCTCTGTATGTGTGTCAGAGACTCCTCAAATAGTAATGTATGTGCTAAGATTTATGGAGCTCTTAATATAGCACAAGTGACTGAAGTTCAAATGTTGAAGTTGCCTCAATTTCCCTCCTCCTTTCCGACTTAATTTAACACGTCTGTTAGTACCACTGCATCATCTAATATCTTATATAATTTTTTTGTGCTATTTCAGTATAACTGTATAATTTACAAATCTAATACATATACAGACACTGGTGGATAATGAGCTGCTTGTGTGTAAGAACAATTAAATCACAGCCGTTGCAATTTGATAATTGCACTGAGCCATATCTTGTTTTTTAGTTTTATGTCATCCAGCTAAAATCAAATGTTCTTAACCAGCATTTACAGTGGCAAACAACTTTGCGTATAAACCAGACAACATACTATTATATCCTAAAACAAACCCGATTTCAAAAAAGTTGGGACACTGTACAAATTGTGAATAAAAACAGAATGCAATAATGTGAAAGTCAAATTTTTATATTTTATTCAGAATACAACATAGATGACATATCAAATGTTTAAACTGAGAAAATTTATTTTTTTTAAGGGAAAAATAAGTTGATTTTAAATTTCATGGCATCAAAAGTTGGGACAAGGCCATGTTTACCGCTGTGTGGCTTCCCCTCTTCTTTTTACAACGTTCTGCAGTGTTTCCCCCTACAATGTTGGATTTTTAGTGCCGCTGCTAGTTCTTCACATAATGAGTAATATTTTTGTGGAGAATCTGAATCTGAGAATCTGTAATCTGTATATCAGTGAGCTTGCAATCATTTGCTATAGCGACTGACACTTATATACAGTCTTGTTCAAAATAATAGCAGTACAATGTGACTAACCAGAATAATCAAGGTTTTTCGTATATTTTTTATTGCTACGTGGCAAACAAGTTACCAGTAGGTTCAGTAGATTCTCAGAAAACAAACAAGACCCAGCATTCATGATATGCACGCTCTTAAGGCTGTGCAATTGGGCAATTAGTTGAATTAGTTGAAAGGGGTGTGTTCAAAAAAATAGCAGTGTGGCATTCAATCACTGAGGTCATCAATTTTGTGAAGAAACAGGTGTGAATCAGGTGGCCCCTATTTAAGGATGAAGCCAACACTTGTTGAACATGCATTTGAAAGCTGAGGAAAATGGGTCGTTCAAGACATTGTTCAGAAGAACAGCGTACTTTGATTAAAAAGTTGATTAGAGAGGGGAAAACCTATAAAGAGGTGCAAAAAATGATAGGCTGTTCAGCTAAAATGATCTCCAATGCCTTAAAATGGAGAGCAAAACCAGAGAGACGTGGAAGAAAACGGAAGACAACCATCAAAATGGATAGAAGAATAACCAGAATGGCAAAGGCTCAGCCAATGATCACCTCCAGGATGATCAAAGACAGTCTGGAGTTACCTGTAAGTACTGTGACAGTTAGAAGACGTCTGTGTGAAGCTAATCTATTTTCAAGAATCCCCCGCAAAGTCCCTCTGTTAAAAAAAAAGGCATGTGCAGAAGAGGTTACAATTTGCCAAAGAACACATCAACTGGCCTAAAGAGAAATGGAGGAACATTTTGTGGACTGATGAGAGTAAAATTGTTCTTTTTGGGTCCAAGGGCCACAGGCAGTTTGTGAGACGACCCCCAAACTCTGAATTCAAGCCACAGTACACAGTGAAGACAGTGAAGCATGGAGGTGCAAGCATCATGATATGGGCATGTTTCTCCTACTATGGTGTTGGGCCTATTTATCGCATACCAGGGATCATGGATCAGTTTGCATATGTTAAAATACTTGAAGAGGTCATGTTGCCCTATGCTGAAGAGGACATGCCCTTGAAATGGTTGTTTCAACAAGACAATGACCCAAAACACACTAGTAAACGGGCAAAGTCTTGGTTCCAAACCAACAAAATTAATGTTATGGAGTGGCCAGCCCAATCTCCAGACCTTAATCCAATTGAGAACTTGTGGGGTGATATCAAAAATGCTGTTTCTGAAGCAAAACCAAGAAATGTGAATGAATTGTGGAATGTTGTTAAAGAATCATGGAGTGGAATAACAGCTGAGAGGTGCCACAAGTTGGTTGACTCCATGCCACACAGATGTCAAGCAGTTTTAAAAAACTGTGGTCATACAACTAAATATTAGTTTAGTGATTCACAGGATTGCTAAATCCCAGAAAAAAAAAATGTTTGTAAAAAAAATGGTTTTGAGTTTGTACAGTCAAAGGTAGACACTGCTATTTTTTTGAACACACCCCTTTCAACTAATTGCCCAATTGCACAGCCTTAAGAGCGTGCATATCATGAATGCTGGGTCTTGTTTGTTTTCTGACAATCTACTGAACCTACTGGTAACTTGTTTGCCACGTAGCAATAAAAAATATACTAAAAACCTTGATTATTCTGGTTAGTCACATTGTACTGCTATTATTTTGAACTAGACTGTATATCAAAAAGGGCTTAAAAAAGGATTTAAAACAGACATCAGAACGGTATGTTATACACTACAGTTGACCATGCTTAACTATCACTATAAAGTAATTAATTTGTTGACTAGAGGCTGTATTAAAGGGATAGTTCACTTTGAAAAAAGCGTCCAGATGGATATAAAATAATGCAAATAAAGTTAGATGGTAACAAACGTGACATTAAAAGTTTAGGTCAAACTTGCGTGCGTTTTTGTTGCATTGTTTTAACTGCTTGAGGTAACAGTTACTAATGTTAGCATCAGCTTTGACTGCATTAAAGGGATAGTTCACTTTGAAATTAAACTTTGATATGTTTTAGCTTACCTCATGGGCATCCGAGATGTAGGAGTATTTGTTTCCCCAGTAGTTTCAATTTTGAAGTCCAAATTAAACAATCCCCCATCGTAAGTACACACTGATGACCTAAGACACGAAACGAGTGGTTTGTGTGAGAAAACGAACAGTATTTATATCGTTTTTACCTCTTGTACACCACAGTAAACACGCACGCGCGCCCTCGGATCAGTCGGACGTAGTGAACTATCCCTTTAATGCAGTCAAAGGTGATGGTAACATTAGTAACTGTTACCTCAAGCAGTTAAAACAATGCAACAAAAACACACACAAGTTTGACCTAAACTTTTAATGTCACGTTTGTTACCATCTAACTTTATTTGCATTATTTTATTTCCATCTGGACGCTTTTATGCAGCGATGTGGCATATTTGAAGCAAGTGACATGAAGAATCAAACTGTATCCCTACAAAGCTGACAGAAACATATGAACAAATAAGAAACTCATTCTTGTTTATTTAACATCACTGTAGCATATTTTAATTAGATAACCTTCAAGTGTTCTACAGTAGAAGCAAAAAAAAGGTGTAAACGTGACTTTTCCAAACTGAATTGGGTGATTTTAATCAGATGAATTATTAATTTATTAAGACATTAACGTGTTATCTGTATACCTTTAGCTCCAGCCACATTAAAATCTCTTCATGCAGTGTTTGTATTTGCTTTATTTCTAAGTGAAGACAGACCTGAAAAATAAGCTACAAGGACAGCACCTGGCCACATGCATGTGTGTTAGTATTAATGCAGTGCTGTCTAAGGGCCCGAAGATCACGGGCATCCAGTATGGTTTTCCGGCTTTTGACCCTTACTCACAGAGATTGTTCCAGATTCTCTAAATCGTTGGATGATAACTTAAAACTCTTTGCAATTTTTCTCTGAGAAACTCCTTTCTGATATTTTGGTCCACTATTTTTTGCCATAGAATTGGGGGAATTGGTGATCCTCTGCCCATCTTGACTTCTGAGAGACACTGCCACTCTGAGAGGCTCTTTTTATACCCAATCATGTTCCCTTTTGACCTAATAAGTTGCAAATTGGTCCTCCAGCTGTTCCTTATTATGTACATATAACCTTTTCAGCCTCTTATTGCTACCTGTCCCAACTTTTTTGGACTGTGTAGTTCTCAGGAAATCCAAAATGAGTTAATATTTGTCATGACATTTCAAAATGTCTCACTTTTAACATTTAATATGTTATCTATATTCTATTGTGAATAAAATATACGTTTATGAGATGTGTGAATTATTGCAATCCCTTTTAATTCACAGTTTGTTCAGTGTCACAACTTTTTGGAATTGGGTTTGTAATTATAATTGTATACCTATATTAAGGGATGTGTAAGTTAATTCTGCCTGTTTGTTTTTCAGGTCTTCATAAAGCCAGTTGGACTCATCCATCATTATGACCTTGAGGGAGTCAGGAATCATTTCAGGTTAGCATCTCAGAGTGTTGGGGCAAGCAGATGTTTTCTTAAGGTTTTGAGTAAAAAAAAAAAAAAAAGAGAGAGTGAGAGAGAGAGATTAATTATTTGTGGCATTTTGCTTGCTTGATTTTAGTGGTTAGCATGAGTGCCCCATTAAGGCCTTCACTCTGGATTAACAGGAGATCTGGAGAACCTTCACACCCTGTCTCTCTTCCTTTAGCTGCCCGTTCCGTCTCTTGTCATGACGAGGTGGAACATTCCAATCCACACTCTTCCCTGAGACGGAGGTGGTTCATTCTCAGCTGTTTAGGCCCTTTGTCGTCTCAGCTCACAAAAAGGTCAATGACTTGACCCATTGTATTTCATGACCACTGAGCGGGCTATTAATGGAGACTGGGGGGGTCTGTTTGTTTGATTTACTTGGACAAGTGTCCACTGGACGTCACATGATGCTTGAGCTCCTTTGATTGAGTTGCTTGTCATTTCTTCGTTATCCCTCATTTGAGCCAGCTGTATGATGGAGACAGAATCAGAGAATACAGGTATTATATGATGCACCCCTATCTTTGACTGTAGAACTATCTGAATTTGATTGTGCTCCACAGTTTTGACTTTTGACTTCTGCTGTTCAAATGTTTCTTTTTCTATCCCCACTCAGCCACACACAAACACTGCAGGAGAAGATCCAACACATCTACAGATGAAGGTAATGTAATGTCTTTTCTTTCTTGTAATTGACAGGGGAAAAGTTTTAAGTCATAAATATCACGTCTGCAAAATGTAGTTACTCACCCAAAACATTTAATTCATGCTTCAAAATCTACTATGTACTTGTATTAAAAAAAAAAGTTATGGACAGATTTGGTAGTATGAGTATTTTAAAGGGTGATTTAAGTGGTAATGGAATAAAGGGTCTACAGTGTAATTTTTATATATTTAAAAATAAATAAAATAAATGCAATGTAAAACATTAAATGTAAAAATAAAATTAATGAAATGAATAATGTTAATGTTAGTACATTTACAGTAGTTAAAGACACCTAATAGTAAGGGGGACCGTGTTATATATATATATATATATATATATATATATATATATATATAAACTGAAATTCACAGTTGCATTTTTACACTCTCTATTATGTCTTCATAACACCACCACACATTCTTACATATCTTCCTATTGCTCTTCAATGACAAATGCTACAAGGAGTCCATATAATTAATACATTTATGCACATCAAAGCACTTATGGAAGAAAAAAAAAATTATAGAAAAAAAAAATCATTTCAGAATTCAGTGTACAGAATGTGTACAAAAGAGCATGTTCAAAGCCATTTACTGATGGTTTACCTTTTAGACATGCCAAGTTGCAATACTGAGCAGAATCACACGGTGATGTCAAAAACAACCCTAAACCAACCACCTTCACTTGACATCATTAACCTACTGACAGCAGAACCGATTCAGATCCTTTCAGCAACTAAACACATGACAGATACAAACATGATCCTGAATGTGTGGAAACAACATGAATGTACTAAAATGTGCCAGTGCATGAATACAATGTGCAATCAAGGCATCATAGAGAGCGCACATGCACGTTTTATTTCTGCCTCAATAATAATGGACTTGTCAATAATAATTGCTACTTGTGGACTTGTGCTACACGTGCTACTTTGACTCCTGTACATCACTGCAAACTGTCTTTGCCTTGATTACAATCTGCATCCATCCAGGCATTACTAGCGAAATGCAGGTTTGTTTTATCCCGCAGAGAAACATGGTATGTGTATAATTTGACTGGCGGTGAGATGATGGTGCAGGTATGACGTCAGAACCTAGATGTCTAATTCACCGCTGATTCCTTTGAGATTTTCCTATAGGGTTTTATAATGTGTTTTTTCAATTTATGAGTAAAATAAAGCATGTGGTAAACATGTGTATTGACGATTCTTTGACTCATATGTTAGGAGTGCTATCTATTTTGGTCTCAAACTATAAATTAAGACAAAACCATTTAATTGTGTCCTCCAAACTACATATCTAATATCATTCATTTGAATGGCTTTTGGTTAAATAAGTGAATATAATAGACACTGACATACATTAAGATCAAAGTCAGTTTCATGATGTAAATTTGTACGGTGTTCTCAGGAGTATTTTTCATTACACCAGGTTATTGCGAGAGTAATCACGTTTTATTCTCATAAACTAACAATCAACAGTACAAAAGAAAAAAGAAAGCTATATATATATATATATATATATATTTTTTTTATGCTTTGTACCAATATCTTAACCACACCCACAAATTAACCAGCTGTCTTTGATCCATAATCACCACTAGTTTAAGAATACCTGTTTGAGCTGTTGATGTGTCCTGAAGAAGGCTGTGTTGCTGAAGCATGTAGATCTACTTGTAACTGGTTTTAATGGTTTAACCCAGGTCATTAAAGGCTGTTTATTTCTCCAAGTGAGTGCCTTGGAATATTTTGTGTACATAATTTCATGCTTACCTCCAGTTTATCCAGTGAGCGCCAGTGGTTATTCAAACTTGGTTATTCAAACAAAAAGACACCCTTGTAGCACTCTTATCTTGTTTTATGCATAACATTGAACAGTGTTTTTTTTTTCCTTCAGCATAGAAATATAGGTTAATATAATATAATTTCATTTTTTTTTTCATTAGTTAGCAATGAAAATGAGTGTATTTGAATATAGCAAGAATCAACATTTACATAAATTGAAATAGTTTTGCTGAACCATGTTGTAAAGTGTAGCAAATGGTTAACCAGTTCATGTTTTTTTCTTAAGCAATACCAGTGGAAATGTGAAATATATTTTTGATCCTTAAATTGTGTATACATAAATTTATGTTCAAAAATAAACCTACACTGAGAAATTAAAGGAATAAAACACTGTGACAACGTGCCCCATCCTGCTTCACATGGACACCTATAAAGTATGCTTCACATGAGATTTAATGGTGGTGGTGCCCTCAAGTGGTGGTGACTGACTATGGCAGCTTTCACATTCACAGCATTGTGGAGGTTACTTTAGTTTAAGAATTAGGGGTGTAACGATTCACTCGGATCCGGTTGAAAATCGATACAAATGTGTGACGATTCAAGTCGGTGGAGATGTTAAACGAATCGTGATACACGTTTTAACCAGCAGGGATGCTGAAACCATACTGTGAGTTGTTTTCAGTAACAGTTCATTCATATGGAAGTAGAGTGCAAGCGCACCTGTGTGCACGCATCGTCAAACAGAAGCATTGTGATAACATCATTCTGATAATAAGCTGATAACATCAAAGTTTTCTCCTGAACGAATGTACAGCCAAATCAAATTGTTGCATTATTTCCCTTTTTAAACTGAAAAGGGATCCCCTGGTGTTGAGACTTGTATGGCTTAATATAACAAATGATATGTCTTACTGAAAAATGTAGTAGAAAACCCATGAAAGATCTACGTCATTTAAAAAAGTTGATTTTATATTTGGACCATGGGCAGCGCCATTTTGTTTGCGTTCTAGGTTGATGACGTAGAATGGTTGCACTCCTCAATCAGCTGGCGTTACCTGTAGCTATTTTTACCACAACGCAACTCGAAAATTGTTTCAGAGTTAATCAAAACCAAATAATTGCTTTGTAATTGTACTTAAAACACACTCAAACATACATGTGCACACAAACTCTCTCTCTTACAGACTCTCACACACCCCAACAGATCGGCGCGAAGACGCACAAACGCACTGCTTGCACACATACATCACCCTCATTCACGATTCCCTGTGTTGATATCATAGATAGACTGTAGATATGCAGTAGATTAACTGTAATACCTAATGTGACCAGCAGAGGGAACTATCTAGGTATAGGACCATGGGATAGGGGAATGTGGGGAAGAGAGGCAGGATGTTTTGGTGATGATGCATGGGATGTTGGTTTGTGCATTAAAGTTTGAGCACAAGCTCAGTGAATTAACCTCAATCTTTAAACTTTTATCTTTAAGACACGAATAACATTCCCTACTTTAGTTCACTAATACAACTTGAAGGAGTGAATGAAAACGAGTGCGTGAAGTCGGACCGCTGTTGTTTGTAAATCGGCTGTACACTCGTTTTGCGGTGCAACGTGAGACTGAATGAGTGCACTAGGTTTTCGGACACCACTACAAATCGCTGTCCCTTCAAATAATGCCCTATTTTAGGGTATAGGGGGTCGATTTCAGATTCAGTCCCTGTCGTGGAGTCTGTCAGGTGTGTGTGCCCACTCGCCGATCTGTTTGTGACTTTGTGTAGGTGAGTTTGTGTGCACATGTATGTTTAAGTGTGTTTTAAGTAAAATTACAAAGCAATTATTTGGTTTTGTTTAACTCTGAAACAATTTTCGAGTTGCGTTGTGGTAAAAATAGCTACGAGTAGCGCCAGCTGATTGAGGAGTGCAACCATTCTATGTCATCAACCTGGAACGCAAACAAAATGGCGCCGCCCATAGTCCAAATATAAAATAGATTTTTTAAATAAATCTTTCATGGGTTTTCTACTACATTTTTCAGTAAAAGACATAATTTATGTTATATTAAGCCATACAAGTCTCAACACCAGGGGATCCCTTGTGAAGCTGCTTTGAAACAATCGTCATTGTAAATGCGCGATATAAATAAAGTTGACTTGACTAATAAATCACCACAGAGGCTCCAGTTACCCCCGTCTGCATGTAAAAAGATAATAGGCCCAAACCCTGACCGGTGGATTCCTCCTCTTTTCTTCCACATGAATAAAAAGACCAGCGCGAGGATGTACAGGAGAACTCTGCTGTTGCAGAACCAGGTGTTGTGTTTATTTTACTACCTCTTTCTCTAAATGTGTACATGGATTTCTTTTAAATAATTTTTTGAATATTATGGCATATTTATCAATGTGTTCTGTTTTTCTAACTCTTGCAAGTGTAACAACACAAATTATAATGAAAATCTTGCCTTTATAACAATGTGAAACGCCTGTCACTGTTGTACTTTATTTGACCCAGTCTTTTATTTCTGCTCTTCCTCAGGATGTGGGTGAAGAAGCTGAAACACCTTCTCCCAGGAAAACCACTTGAAGATCTCCTTAAAGGAACTTTGTGAGGATTTGTTTTAAAATTATTATTTAATAATGTCAAATATAAATATAAGTATTTGACCTAAAATATATATTTAATGTATTTACGAGGAAATATGCAGAATTTTGTCTGAGAAATAAAAGGACACTTTCATTTCATAAATTGTCTTAAATTTCATTTGGTTAATTTTTTTTTTTAGAAAATCATATTGTGAAATTGTGCATCGTGAGATGTTATATCCCTAAATAATTATATAATAATATATTGTCTGTACTTTAAATCATAAAATAAAAAACTCATATCGTTTAGTATATTTTCATGTTTTATGTCAGTAATGTTTCCTGTTTTGCCATGTGGTTCCCTGGTCATGTGTTTAATGTTGTCATGTTCTCATTGGTTCATTGTCTTAATCATTGTTCACAGGTGTCGCTTGTCTCATCATTATTAATCTGTATTTAAGCCCTCATGTTTGCCATCGTCTTTGTCTTGCTTTGTCCCTGTTTGTAACCACTGTTGGTGAGTGTCTGTTCACATTAAAGTTCTGGTATAGTTTATGTGAAGTCAAGTCTTTGTATCTGTTCATGATTTAAATAAACTGCACTTGGACTCTTCAAATTCACCTACAGTGGACTCTGAATTTCCCCCTGTTTTTTACTGTGCTGGAAAAACTGAATAAATCTAATCTAATGGCTTTGATGGAGGCATGATAATAGATCCATGTACACTTTTGATCATAATGGCTTAGTTTAATTTTATTCCCTGAGGATGAGCTGTGTCAAAACACAGTGTAACGGGCTATGGCTTACAATTAAATCTGCATTATGTGGTTTGCAATAGTTTGGTAAAATTGGTTAACACCCATTCACTTTGGACATGTTACAACCTTCACAAGTACTTCTCAAGAGATTGTTCCAGATCCAGTGATTGCCATTTTTTATTTATTTTTGTAACATTTGAGTAAATTTGAAAATGAAGTGTATTTTCTTGTTATGGTTTTTGCTAAGCGATTGTTTCTAAAGAGGTGGAAACTGGACATTGTTCCAACATTCAATGTGTTGCTGAGCTAGTTAGCTATATTCAAATTGAGAAGTTATGAACGATGACAGACTAGATATATTTTGGAAAATATGGAAGCCTGTTTAAGATCACTTAGGAATATGTTAATTTTTATACTGCATTATATCTTTGTAACTCTTTATTTACCTAACTAGTATGTTTTGGCGGCAGGTGAGCATGTATTGGCTCAAATAAGCCATGTCCTACTGTATTTTTTCCTCATGTTTTGCGTTTGAATAAATACTAAACATTATAAATTCACTATGGTTTAAAAAAAATAAATGTCAATATGAAGTATTAACGTTTTCTTGTGACTAAATTACACCGAACACAAGGACCGCGCTCTCACTTTAATCACAAAAGCTGTCAGTGCTGTGCAAGCTCTTAGATTTCGGCACACTTTTAAAAACTCAATGAATCTAACTAAAGTCAACAAGAAATCTTTAATTTACTGTGTGTTGGCACTCTTTTCTCTCAAAAGTGAAAACTGTTGGTCAAATTGAATTTAGCTGGCGAGGAACACGGATATTTATGTTTTACATTTGAATAACTAAATTAATGCTAGGTCAGATATTTAAGTGGCTGTATTCTGATTATACACTAACTATTACCATTGATGTTATTTAAGCTACCTCAGGAGATCGGAGATACTGACACATCCCAACAAGTGACATTTCTTCTGAGGTTTTCCCGCTGGGAAGTTTTATTATATCTTTGGGAAGTTCTTAAGAACGTTCCAAGCATATGGTCCATTTAATAACATTTCAGATTTAGTTTGAATTAGAACTTAGACTAGACAGCCTAGTCTGTGGCAACACAGTACATTTAGGCAACTGATTTACTGTTGTGTTCAGAATCATGTTGGGACATTGCAATGTTTTCATTGTTAAAAAAAAGACAAGAGGATAAGGTATTCATTTTCATGTCTGGTTTATTCTACAGAACTACAGAAGAGATTGTCATGGCAATCAATGTTTAGAGAGATCCATCTATTTTCACTCCTCATCAGCCCCCTTCTGCTAAAAAGAAAAATGGAAAAATGGTTAAAGGTAAGCTGATCCAGTTCAAAATGACTTCAACTCTACACAGCTAATTTTAATAGCCACACTTGTTAAATAGCTAAATGCATTTACATCTAGGCTAGTTGTCGAAACTAGTTGCTATTTATTTGTGGATTTGCTAAGGCTTTTATTTTTGTGACCAAAATCACTTGTTCTAAGTGCCTGCTCTTACCTTGGATCCTGTATCACGACTCTTGGCTCTCAGTTTGTTGACCTGAGATTCAGCAATATCAGCCCTCTCTTCTGCCTCATCCAGCTCATGCTGCAGCTTACGGAACTTGCCCAGATTGGAATTGGATTGTTCTTCCTAAAGATTACACACAACAGCATTTGTGAAAATCAAAACATACAATTACTATAGACGTTGTATCATAAGATGGCACAAGTGGGAGAAATTACTCACCGCCTCCTCAGAAGCTCTCTTGTAGGATTTGACCTTCAGCTGGAGTTTGTCCACCAGATCTTGAAGACGAGCCAGATTCTTTCGGTCTTCCTCAGTCTATGCAATCAAAAATGTTTTTAGTGTATGCAATATACTACATTTAAATACTGCACTTATTTAAAAAAAAAAAAATGTTCTTTTTTTTTTTTTACACATAACATGATCAAATCAAGCAGGGGCAAAATTGTGTATAGACAATATTTTTTTCTACCTGGTAGGTGAGTTCCTTGGTGCGTCTCTCATATTTACGAATCCCCTTGACATAGTCAGTGGCCTTTCTCTGTTCTATCTCCACCTCACTTTCCAGCTCTCGCACCTAACAGATGTGTAACAATTTTAGTATAATGTGTTAAATGTTAGAATATGTAATTTCTAAAAACATCAGCAACTTACCCTGGCTTCCAGTTTCTGGACCTGCTTCTTGCCTCCCTTCAAGGCGATCTGCTCAGCTTCATCCAGACGGTGCTGCAGGTCCTTGATGGTCTGCTCCATGTTCTTCTTCATGCGCTCCAGATGAGCACTGGTGTCCTGCTCCTTCTTCAGCTCCTCGGCCATCATGGCAGCATCAGTGATGGCCTTCTTGGCTTTTTCCTCACCATTCCTGCACTCCTGCACTGCCTCCTCAACCTCAGTCTGAAGCTGAGTATTATCTCCCTCCAGCTTCTTCTTCTGATTCAGCAGGCTGGTGTTCTGAACATGGACAATATTGACATTCATGTATTTTCTAGTTGATATTGTGTACTAAGAGAGAGTTTAAGGGTTTTACTTGTGTTTGTCTAATGCAGATGTGTCATACCTGAGAATGCAGGAGCTGAACTCTCTCACTGACATCCAGCAGTTCCTGCTCAGCCAGTTTCCTTCCTCTCTCAGTTTGTTCCACTATGGATCTCAACTCATCCAGTTCAGCCTGTAGCAGATTGTTGCGTCTCTCCACAATGGCGATGTTCTCTTTGAGATCATCATTACTACGAAGAGTGTCTTCTAGTTTCAGTTGGGCATCCTGTAAAGTACAAGTTTTACAACTGAAAAGACTGAAGATCTATGTTGGATTTCACCAAAGCATCATAAAATCTTGATTTGAAGATTCGTCATACTTTGAGATGTCCATGAAGACCCTTGAGTTGCTTCTGGGCTTCTGCTGCCTGCCTGTTAGCCTGGCTGAGCTGAATCTCCATCTCATTGAGGTCTCCCTCCATCTTCTTCTTCAGCCTGAGAGCTTCATTCCTGCTGCGAGTCTCTGACTCCAGTGAGCTCTGCAGGGTATCCACAATTCTCTGCTGGTTCCTCTTGGCCTGCTCCATCTCTTCCTCTTTCTCTGTCAGCTTACGTTCAATATCAGCTTTGACCTGATTGAACTCCAGCTGAGCTCTAAGTATCTTGCCTTCCTCATGCTCAAGGGAACCCTTTGAAACGTAAAATGGGTGTTTGTTATTATTGAGATTTAAAGTTTTTGTTCAACCCTTTGTTTAAGGGTGGGAGGTGAAAATAATCTGGAATGATGAACCAATGATCAATTGCCTTAAACAATAGATTGATTTAAATCAAAGAGTTGTCAACTAAATAAGTATTTTGGGGGAAATTTTGTTCTTTTTTTTTTACCTCGGCCTCTTCCAGAGCTGTTTGTATCTCTTGTTTCTCCTGCTCCAGTTGTTTTCTAACTTTCTCCAGCTCATGAATATTCTTTCCACTCTCACCAAGTTGCTCAGTGAGGTCAGAAATTTCCTCTGTGTAATAGAAATAACTTGTGAGCTCACAAATACAAACAAATAAAGTGACGGTTTGGAGTTTTTAAACCACTCATACCTTGGAGATTCTTGTTCTCCCTCTTCATGCTCTCCAGGTGGTCCAATGACTCCTCATATGAGTTTTTCAGCTTAAAGAGTTCAGTGCTCAGAGATCTAGCTTCTTTTTGGGAACTTTCCAGTTCCGTTTGGGACTCCTCATACTTCTGCTTCCACTCAGCCAGAACCTGGTTAAATTTAACAAATGGCAGTGTCGAGAGCAGTCCCATTTTGGTCAAGTGGTTTTGTAGTGAAGAATCAACCCTAAAGTACTAGACCTTATCCGTCTTTAGAAACTTACATGTACTATCAATTTAATATTGAACATTTTTGATTTTACATGGTAAAATGTAACATGGCTAATTTTCCCAGTTAATGACAAAATACTTAGTTTCCTTACTTTATCAAAGTTTCTTTGCTTCTTGTCCAGAGCAGCAGCAGCAGCATTGGATCTCTCCACATCCACCATGAGGTCTTCAATCTCATTCTGCAGCCTGTGCTTGGTCTTCTCCAGAGAGGAGCATTTAGCATTAACAGCTTCCACAGCTTCTTCTGCATCTTGTAAACGCTGAGTCAGTTTCTTCCTGTAATAATCAAAATACAAATTATAGTGAACATCTGAAGCATTATTCATTAAAATGTATTTGAATGTGTTTATTTTGCCACACACTATAGCAGATACGTAGAAAAGTGTCTAATGGATAAAGACCCAACTTTTAAATATTATTAGTTTCTTACTTTGCTTCCTCCAGCTCCTCAGTCCTCTGGATGGCATCAGTTTCATACTTGGTTCTCCACTGAGCCACTTCAGAGTTTGCCTTGGACATACCACGCTGCAGCTCAGCCTTGGCTTCCTGCTCCTCCTCATATTGCTCCCTCAGGAGATCAGCATCATGACGAGCAGACTGAACTGCATGGGCCAGGGCATTCTTAGCCTAAAGACAAACAAACAAATCAAACAAAAAAAGTTAAAGACAAACCAAAACAACCAAATATTTTTGTCTTTAGCAAACATTTTAGACTAGGATATTTTGAAAACCTTGATTTCTTCTTCGAGCTGTCTCTTGAGGTCTTCAATTTGCTGAGTGTTGGACTGCTTGCCTCTGGTTAACTGAGAGACCAGGGCGTTTTTCTCTTCAAACTGTCTGACAAGTTCACCTAAAATTAAATAGTAAAAAATATTGACTTTGTTCTAATTATCGTTATGGTACAGTTGGTGCCATAACACAATATTTAGTTTTCTTACCATTTTCAGTTTGCAGCTTGGCTTTCTGCATGGTGAAATCATTGATTGTGCGCTGACCTTCCTCAGCCTTGGTTCTGTACTCACTCATCTGGTCTTCCAGACTTCTGCACATTTTCTCCAGGTTTGTCTTGAGGATAAATTATATCATAGTTGATTGCTTTCTTTGACTGACAACACATACATTATAGACTCTCAGCATTTCTCTCACTTACCTTTGCCTTTGCAAGCTGCTCCATGTTGGAGACCACATCGTCCAGTTCCAGTCTGAGTTCACTCTTCTCTTTCTCCAGCTTCTGCTTCACTCTCTGGAGGTTGTCAATCTGCTCTCCCAGATCAGCCACACTGTCTGCATGTTTCTTCCTTAGTGTAGCTGCAGTGGCCTCATGTTGCAGAGTGGCCTCTTCAAGGTCTCTGCGCACTTTCTGGAACTCAGCTTCACGTTTCTTGTTCATCTCAATCTGGGCAGCAGTGGCTCCACCAGCCTCCTCCAACCTCTCACTGATCTCCTCCAGTTCTCTGGACAGATCAGCTCTCTGTTTCTCAACTTTAGCACGGGCAGCTCTCTCAGCCTCCAGCTCTTCTTCAAGCTCTTCAATTCTGGCCTGGTAAATGTGCATAAATAAAAAATGACGAGGATTATAACTATTCAAATGTATCCGGTTTATTAAGACATAAAGTTTACCTGTAACTCTTTCAGTTTTTTCTGGAGTTGGGAATCCAATGCTTGTCCGTCTTCAATCTTGCTAACGAGCTGGCTTATTTCAAAGTCCTTTCTGCCAAGTAAACAGGATGACATATGAATGATTATATGAAAATTTTAATTAAAATATCTGGTAACACTTTACAATAAGGTTCCATTAGTTAATGTTAAACAACATTAGCTAACAATGAACAAGACATTTAATTAATAAATAAAAATAAAATTTAATTGTTAGCTTGTCAGCTCAGGGCCATTTAATATTATTAACGGTAGTAACAATATAAATTTTGATTTTAATAATGTGTTAGTAAATCTTTAACTTTACATTAAGTTTAATAAATGCTTAGAAGCATTTTCATTATTAGTGTTTACATGTTATATTATGTGGTTAAGTAAAGTCAATTGGAACCTAATTGTAGTATTACTAAATATATGTATTTAATATTAAAATTTGATTTGATTTTGTAATATATATTACTTCTTTAGGCGCTCATCTGTCTGCTGCTTATCATTTTCCAAATCCATCACATTCTCTTGAGTCAACTTCAAGTCACCCTCAAGCTTTCTTTTGGCTCTCTCAAGATCCATGCGAATTTTCTTTTCTTGTTCCAGAGAACCTTCAAGCTAAATTTCATCCGAAAAATATAAATAATTACATTAAAGCTTCTCATTTTAATTCTAGTGTTGTGTTTTCTGGTTCTTACATCATCCACTTGTTGCTCCAGCTTGGCTTTGGCTTTGGTGAGTGTGTTGACTTTGTCTTCCTCACTCTGGAGGTCATCCAGCGTTTGCTGATGGGCCTCCTGAAGAGCTTTCTTCTCCTTGGTCAGCTTAGCGATGATATCATCCAAAGCGGCCATCTCTTCTATAAGATTTTTAACCTGTAGAAATGTGTCATTGTACACTGTAAAATCGAATTATTCAGACTTACCTAAAAAAGCATGCAACATAATTTGCAAAGTCAAAAGTAAAATGTAATAGTTTGTTTGAAGCATAGTCAATTGCAAGATGTCACAAATATAGAGGAATTATATCCCATTAAACGTTCCACAAGGTGTTAGCAATAAAAGAGATGAAGACATGAAAAATAGATTAGTTAATAAATGAGTTTGGTCATCTTTAAAAAAAACTGCTAACGCTAATCACCATAATGGTGAATTCAAACTAAAACATTTTAGGAAAATCAACATCAATGTATTAAGTCAGCTTTTTTCAGTTGTATTGGCGATTCAACATTCAGTATAACTTTAATTGTGATAACTGCAGATGTGGAGGAAATTAGTGATTTTTGCAACAAAATGGCACTCAAACCAATCAATTAATCTTAACTTGGGTTTTCTGAGTATGTGAATAGTACACGTTACTATAATTTTTACAATGAAGTTAAGACATTAAGTAAAGTTGACAGAACTGTTGGATTTTACAGTGGACTCTTAACACCGGTTCAGTGTTGAAATCTGACCTTATTCTCAGTGGCATGTTTCTCTTTCTCCACTTTGGCCAGAGTGAGCTCAAGATCATCAATGTCCTTCTTGAGCTCAGAACATTCATCCTCCAGCTTTCGTTTCTTTGCAGTCAGCTCAGCATTCATTTCATCTTCATCCTCCAGTCTCTCAGTAATTTCTTTGACTTTGGCCTCAAGCTGGATCTTGCTCTTGATCAGACCCTCACATCTCTCTTCAGCATCACAAAGATTATCTTGCTCCTATCAACATGAAACAAACAAAATGAAAACCTTTGTTTTCTGATGTGAAAAGTGCCGATTTGTAGTTCCATGAGAACTTACAGACTGCACTGAAAGCTGCAGGTCATTCTTCTCTTGGAGAAGAGAAATCATCTTTTCCTCAAGCTCCTTTCTGCGGGCTTCAGATTTGGCATAAGCCTCCTTCAACTTCACAAATTCTTCCTTCATGTTGGCCATTTCTTTTTCGGACTCTGCACTTTTTAGCAGAGGCTTGATCTTGAAGTAGAGCTTCATCCAGGGCCAATTCTTGACACCCATGAAAGCACGTACATTCCACTGGATCACCAACAAAGCATCTCTGCAGAGATTAAAGAAAGTCTTAAATTATCAAATGTAACTTGGGCATTTTTTAACACTGAAGAGCTCAAATCTAACCTTCTGTCCACAATTTTCTGGAACTCGACTCTTGATAGAAAACCACGAGACATGGACTGAATTCCAGTTATAATCAGTGCAAGACGGTCATCTCGCATCTCTTCAAGTGCACCCAGAAGACCAGCCTTAAAAAAGACCTTGAAAAGAAGTATAGTAAAGATTTTTTGCTTAAAAGGATAACAATGAAAAGGTGGCTTTGAAAAAAGTTAATGTTCATATAAAAATACCTTAGTATGTCCTAACTTGTACTGGTTGTGATCGATGTCCAGAGAGCCCAGAAGTTTTTCTGAACCCTTCTTGTTATCAATAAACTGTCCCTCTGGGATAGCAGCAGGATTTAGAATGCGGTATCTACCAAAAAAAATAAAATAAATCATATGTATTTTTTATTTCTAGCAAATCCTTAAATTTACAAACAGAGGGTTGAAATTAACTTGTATCCATAAAATTTTGTAAAACATGAAAACCATTTGGTTTCATACTAACCGTTGTTTGAAATCTCCATACAGGATCCTGTTGGGGAATCCCTTTCTGCAGATCCTGATGCCCTCCAGCACACCGTTACAGCGCAGCTGGTGCATGACCAGAGGATTCTCCATCGCTCCAGGAGTCTTACTTTCATTTGGGATGAGGCAGCGCACAAAGTGAGGGTGAGTTGACCTCAAGTTGGTCATCAACTTGTTCAAGTTTTCCTGTTGGTAGACCAAAGAGGATTTAGATTTATATGCAATAACACCTTATGAGACAAAATAGTGTTATACTATTTCATACCCTATGGAGGGCTGACACCGTCTGGAAGGAGGAACCCTTCTTTTTGCTACCTTTGGCAGCCTTTCCTCCAGAATCTGCAGCTGTGAAATAAATTATTTTTGTTATTATTAAACAGTAAATGTAGTGCTTATATTTTCACGTCACACTTCAGTATATACTTACCGTCATCCGTTGCGTAATTAGCAAACAGAATAGACAACAGCTTAAGAGTTGACTTCTGGAAATACCCTACAACCGTCTCATTGAGAGGGTCCTTGTTCTTCACCAGCCAGTTTGAAATGTTGTAGTCAACAGTGCCAGCGTAGTGAACCAGGGCAAAATGGGCCTCTGGTTTACCCTTGACAATCCTAGGCTTCTGGAAGTTTGGATTTTTCCCCAAATGGTTGTCATAAAGCTTAGCTTTGAATGTTGCATCACTGGCTTTGGGAAACATGCACTCCTCTTCAAGGATGGACATGATACCCATGGGCTACAATGAATTGTCGATCGTGACAGTCAATATATCAGTTTGCCACAAGTTAATACTGAAAAATAGGATCCCCCCCCCCCCCCACACACACACACACACACACACACTATGAGCATCATAATAATATTCACCCACCTTCTCAATGAGCTCAATACAAGCCTGCAAGTCCATGCCAAAGTCAATAAACACCCACTCAATGCCCTCCTTCTTGTATTCCTCTTGCTCCAGCACAAACATGTGGTGGTTGAAGAACTGCTGCAACTTCTCATTAGTGAAGTTGATGCACAGCTGCTCAAAGGTGTTGGACTGCTGGAGGAATAAATTGTATAATTACAATGGTCAAACAGGTTGCACTGCCTGATGGATTTGTTCCTGAATAACTATAATTAGGCTTACATCAAAGATCTCAAATCCAGCAATGTCCAGCACACCAATGAAGTACTGGCGAGGCTGTTTGGTAGCCAGGGATTGGTTGATTCTCACAACCATCCAGAGGAACATCTTCTCATACACTGACTTTCCCAGAGCACCAATAGAGTAGTACACCTGATAAGGGAAATAGTGAATTTTGCAGAATTTGACACCGTAAACTAGATTTTGCAAACTAAAATTTTTACAGAGACATGAAAGATTTTGATTTGTATGTTTTGGAAAGTGAACATGATGCTGAAAACTATAATGTGCATTAGATTATTATTTTAATTTGTTACCTGCTGGACACTCTGTCCCTTAGTGACCCACTCATTTCCTACTTTGACTCTTGGGTGGAGCAAACCCTTGATCAAATCAGCTGAATTTAGGCCCATCAGATATGATATTTTGTCAGCATCTAGAAGATAAAAAATAATAATACAGAGATATAACTATATGTAACATTTCTCCTTTATTAAGCTGAGATTCCAAATTATACTGACCCTCAGTCCCATCAGCCTCAGCCTGTTCCTCTCTTTGCTTCTGTTTGAACTTCATGTTGCCGAAGTGCATGACGGCACCAGTCAGCTTGTAGATGCTGTTCTTCTCTTCATTGGTGAAGCCCAAAACATCAAATGCTTCCTACAGCAAATGTGCAGAACATGTTAAATTTCATGGCGAATGTTTGATATTCTAAGTACTTTAGAAGTCTTTAAAGAAAAGACTAGACAATATAATTCCCTTTTAAGTCATTCTATACCTGTATGACTGAATTTCTTCTGTGGAACACATAAGTAGAGCATATTCATGCTGTTCTTTTCCTACAATCAGATGGCTTCTGTTGTGTGGATACAAAGTTGTGTGCACCTTTTATGGTGCTTTTGCATAGAAATGCTTTTATGGACCGACCTTATATTAGGTGGCCTTAACTACTATGTACTAACATTGTAATTAATAATTTGATACGATGCACTTATTGTGTACATACATGTTTTTACATTGTACAATTTACATTTAAAAAATAAAATAAAAATCTGCATGTAATTACTTCTGTAATTAATTTCTGTAGTTACATTTGTAATTTCACAGTTGGCACTTCCCTTAAACCTAACCCTACCCTTAAACTTGCCCATCCCGCCACACCTGTCCCTAACTCTACCCGTATCCACCTTAATATGGGCAAAGGTGTTTTGCAATACAATTTGAACACAGTAAGTTCATTGTACTTAAGTCCACCTAATATTTAGTGGGGCCCGGTTTTATTTTATGGAAAAGAGCCAGGACATTATCAGTTCATATTCTTCAGCAGAAACGCAGCCATACAGGTTGTCAAAAGTGCTAATGGTGACTTAATTGCAAATGCTGGGTTTACTATTCCTTACAATATTTTATGTGGTTCTTGCATTGTGAACTGCCTATGTTTTAACAAACACTCACATCAGTGGCCATCAGCTCATCACCGTCATCAATAGAAGCCACTGTTGTCTCTCCTTGGGAGATGAAGGCATAGTCATAGGGGTTGTTGGTGATGAGCAGCATCTCTGAGGAGAAATGGGAACATAGATCAGGAAAGACCCTTCTAACTAGAGCTGCTGGTGTTAATAGATATGATGGGTAATGTTACCCAGCAGTTCTGGTCTTCTCTGAGACAGAATCTGGTAGAAGATGTGGTAGTCTCTCTCAGCCTTGAGCTGAAAGGTGACACGAGACTTCTCCAGCAGATCTAAATGAAATGATAAATAGATGAATATCAAAACAGTTTCACATTTCATCAATGAGTGATTTGTTAAAAGAGTGTTGAGCAGTAAAGTACTTACAAGTCTCAATGTCAGCAGAAGCTAACTTTCCACTGTGGCCAAAATGGATACGGATAAATTTACCCTGTAAATAAAGCAATACACAATAAAATACATAACATGCTCGTATAACATATCATGGAAACCAATATAGAATAACAAGACCAATGTAAACCCCACTTACAAATCTGGAGGAGTTGTCATTTCTGATGGTCTTGGCATTACCAAAGGCCTCCAGAGCAGGATTACACTGGATGATTTGATCCTCCAGAGTACCCTGACAATCATATTTTAACAATAGAGTAAGTATTTTAACAACACAACAGAAAAATAATTGGGGAAAAAAATGCTGTTTAAGTGTAAATTCATTGCAATATGATACAAGGGAGTATCAAATTTAACAGTTTGTGACTCTAATATTTAATATATGAAGACATTAATTTAGTAATTATTTTTGGGAATTAAGCACCTTTTTCTCCACTGATGGATCCTTCTTGCCGGGCGATGCTGCTGCAATGCTCGCGAAGTACTGGATCACTTTTTTAGTGTTCACAGTCTTTCCAGCACCGGATTCTCCACTGAGAATAAAAACAGTTCATTAAAAGGCTGATAAAATACAGCATAGAAAATATTAGTGAAAGAAGGAACATTATGCTGTGGCATAATATGTATTGCGTACGTGATCAGGACAGACTGGTTTTCTCTGTCTGTGAGAAAATAGAACATAAGAAACTTAGCATTTGAAATTGCATTAGAAATCGCCATAAAATAACAAATCAGATCATCACCTGACAGCATGTACTGGTAGGCATTGTCAGAGATGGAGAAGATATGAGGAGGAGCTTCATTTCGTTTCTTTCCTCGATAGGCATTGACAACGTCCTGGTTGTACACTGGCAAAAACTTGTAGGGGTTCACAGTGACACAGAAGAGCCCAGAGTAGGTCTGTAGGAGATTCACAGAAGATTTAGATCTGCTCATGTAAGATAAAGAGAATGTGTGAGTGTTTTAAGCCTCGACTCACGTAGATCATCCAGGCTGCGTAACGCTCTTTGAGGTTAAACAGCACAGCGGGCTCATGTAGGAAGGTAAACATCACCATGTCCTCAATTTTATCAAACTTTGGCGGGTTCTGAGGATGAACATCAGCCTCCTTCACAGTTACTGTCTGTGGAGAACACACAAAAATGCTTTGTCAGTCACACTGTACTCCTGTGTACAATCTACAACAATGCAGAGATTAGATCTTACCTTCCCAAATTCAGTTTCAACAGTGACTTTGTCACCGTCTCTACTGGTGATGGAGGCTTTGACAAACTCAACCGCTGGGTCAGTCACAAAGCATTCTTTCTTCATGTCGAAGGGGCGAGTTTGGGCCTCCAGACGCTCCTTGTCTGACTTTCGTAAGAACGGAGCCGCTGCCCCGAACTCTGACATTACATCCACCATCTTTCAATCAGACTGAGGCATAGATGACAAAATTATCAGACCTTGTGAAACTTGTTTACAATTAAAAATCTATTGTAAAAAAAAAAAAGAGAGAGAAATAAATATAAAATATGTATAATTATTTATTTGTCTTTCAACAAAAAAAATTGCAATCAAAAATAAAATATTGCATAAACGTACATATACTATACTATAATATACAATATACACATTGTGTTGACCTTTATGAAAGCATGCCTTACCAGGTGAAATCCAAACCCAAGAAAGTTCAAGTCCTTCCAATGAAAAAGAAACATCATTAATGAGAAGTCATCTTATTCTATTGTCCTCATGAACAATTCAATCTAAATGATGTGTGCTCTTACCTTTAGATGGCACAATGATGTGAGCTTGCAATATTGTGCTGTAACTTATCTCTTTATATAGAGACAATGACTGTGACGTTGACCATCTGTATTTGGTTCGGGTCACTTGTGTGTGTGGCTCTTTTTGGGTGCTTGGAAAAAAATATTTGTGTGAGTCACTGTAGTTTATCATGTGATGTTTTATGGTAGCACGAAAGATTAGATAGTCACAATAGTTAAGCATGGTGTGGAAAGATAATTTTCTTCTTTATAAAGATATCCAGTCTTTACTAAAATGTTTATATTGAAATGTACGTCTTCACATTCATATTTTATAGTTAGTTTTATATGCCAAATTTACAACATTTCAGTTTTTTTTTTTTAATGTATGTAAAGCATTATAGAGGCAGAGACTCTTGTATATAATATATCTGAACCATAGTTGAACATTCACACAATCCTTTTAAAAGAAAAATTGCTTAATTGACATTTATGTTCCAGCAATAATGTGCTATGATGCTTTTCTTGAACTGTCATTTTCTGTCCTCACAGAGAGACAGGCATGCACTGGGAATTTCACAGGTTTATCTTTGTGCTCAAGAATAAAGACAAGGTAACAATGCCTCATGAGCAAGACGGCTGTCACGGAACAGTAAAATTACAGTAGACAGCTGTAATGGCAACAATGAATATCTGCACTTGCGACCTTTTGTTCTCCACCAATGCAGAGACAGCTGCAACTCTTGCTTGTTCTTATTTGATGCTTTGACCTTTCTTGATTTACCAATGCTATATCCATAATTTGTGTTTTACAGGTTCATTAGCAGTCATTCAAATGATAGCTTCATTCATATTCATCCATGCTCACCCCATTCTTTCTTCAAAAAGATTTTCCAGTTTTACAAATGTTCCCAAAACAAATCTGTAATCATTTGTATGTTTACAGAAGTTAATATATTCTGAATGCATTACAGCAGTGTTACTGTTTCTGAGCATAAGTTGACATGAAGGTGCTTATAATTATTCCTTCTTAACAGTTAGAATGTGGTGAGAAGGTCAAACTAACCATCTTAGCCCCAGATCTGTTTCTATACGGTGTTAATGTATTGTCAGCTCTATGGCGTTGATTTGTTTGGGCGCTCTGCCATCACTTAAGACCTTTACTGAGGTTTCTGGCCTGCCTTAACCTCTCCCCCCTCAATTATTCTGCACTCTCTCCACAAGCACCTTACTTAGTCTTAGCACTTGGGCGGTCTATTCTAGGCCTCTCGTCCTTTACAGAGCCTCATTATCACCTGTCTATTTGCCCTTGTTTATCAGAGCTTAGGAGCAAGAATGGAAGAAATGGGGGCAACCGTATGTCAAATAAAGTTTGTCATTGGAGCTTCTTTTTTTTTACTGGGTGCACTAGAATGGTCTTGCATCTGTTGGGTTCATTTGGAATCCATTGTCTGTCTACTTCCTGTTTTTTGGCTTCAAACAATGCCGCTAGTTTTGCTACAAAATTTGCGCATAATCGCAAGAGGCTGCAGTGCATTTCAGAATATGGATTTTAGGGTATATCACCCATCCCTAAGTGTGCATGTTTATTTCTGTTTATAATATATGAGCAGAAGGTCTGTCTAGCTTTGCCTAGTTCCACATTGAAAGCATGATGTTTTTATAGATGTTATAATGGACTAGAAGTTTTGTCTTCCGCCACATACTCTCAGCTTTTCTGCATTCTTTTCATTATTTGCACTGCTGTTGAGTTTCTCCAAAGTGCTTTGTGTCTACCACTCTTTTCCTGACTTTCACAGGAGCAATATCATCAATTACACTCTTAACTTGAGTTATAGTAGTCAAGGAGAAAATCAGCAGAGTCTGCAGATATGCTTGGTGTTAGAGATATAGCCTTCATAAACAGCACATTAGTGTTCTCATTTAAGCATCTCTTTTTGACAGAGACCGATCTAGCTTCAATGGCAGGAGAGATAAATAGGCAAAGAAAATACAGAAATGATTACACACATCCTCAATAACAGTCGATGAAATGTTTAGACCTTTGCTAATAAGGTAATCTAGAGTGTTTCCACGATCATGTGTGGGTCCATGTACATGTTTTGATGCACATGTACAGTCAAATAAAAATAAATAAAAAATCAACAGTTTATTTCTTTTGCCATATTCATTTCTGGATTATCTATGTGAATGTTAAAATCCCCAGAAATTGCACAACAATTAAATTCTGAAGAAATTGTTTAATTGTTTATAACAGCTCTGTAAAGTCCATCCGCATGTCCATTCAAGTGCTTAAATTAAGTCCTGTGGTCATCCATACTCTGTCCAGGTGTGTGTGTGTGTGTGTGTGTGCGTGCCATCCAGGTTGAGTTGGTTGGCACACACTGCTGAAGGATGATAAAGGGAAAAGTAAATATGGTCCTTTATGTTGGAAACTGCAGTGCTTTTCAGTATTTTCAGTTTCAGTATTTTTTTGATAAATAAGCTACGGCTGATGAAAATTCACCTTTGCATCACATAACTAAATTATTTTGTACAGTAGGCTATATTAAAATAGATGGAGGAGGGTGTGGGCCCTGGTGTTGTGACCGCAAAAATCTCGGAGGAGGAGGTGGAGGGCGAGCCTGGCCCACAGGCTTTCGTGGTTGTAGGGCTCAATGCTTTTTGGTTGCTATCTGGGGCCTCGCAGTGAACGAGTGTGATTGTCTGGTTACAGCATTAACCAATTCCTCCATTAGCGAAGAACATTAGGAGAACATTAGGAGTGTTTCAGTTCTTTCTTGTCCAACTATTGTTTGCTATATTACAACTACAAGTGATACCAACATGCATCGTATATTGCAGCCAATCAGCTTGTGTTACTGTCAAGAGCCTCTTTCTGATTGTACCCCACAGACGCATAAAACTGCTGACAGTTCTTCCAGTTCCGCGATTGTGAAAGTGAAGGCGAAAAAAAAAAAGTAACTTATATATGTGTGTGTGTATGTATGTGTACAGTACAGTACAGTCCAAAAGTCTGGACACATTACTATTTGTAATGTTTTTGAAATGATATTTGATGAATAAAAGGTTCAAAAGAACTGCATTTATTCAAAATAAAAACATATTTTCAAATAATATAAATTTCGTTTACTATAAATTTTTATCAATATAACATCCTTGCTGAATAAAATTATTGATTTATTTCAACAACAAAAAAAGCAATAAAAAAATGACTGCTTTTTTATTTTATTTTGTTTTTTATTTATTTTTATAACTTTTTATTCATCAAAGTATTATAAAAAAAGTATCACAGGTTATGCAAAAAATATTAACATTGAAACATTGAAAATGAATCCTCATTAGAATGATCATTTAAAGTAATAATAATAATAATAATATATTTTATTTGTATTGCACTTTACATTTGTAACAAATCTCAAAGTGCTACAGTTAAGGTAATTTAAAAATGGGAAAATACAAATAGAAATGGCTAGTATAATAAGTATAATAAATTGAAAACCAATTATTTTAATGTGTATGTATGTGTGTATATATATACGTTTACTTAGTAATTTAAAAAAAGTCATTTTTAAAAATGCTGGTGATTCTGCATTTCTTTTGCATGTTTTTTTTTTATTGCACGATATAGGTAAATTTAATACATTTACTTCCTAACGGCCTTAAAAAGTCTTAAATTTGACTTGTTGAAACCTGCAGATACCCTGTCCAATATGCTTTGAAGCACTGGATCACATAACATGCTTAAAGTCTGTTGCTGTCCCTCAGAGAGATGACCGAGGGGCCATACCCTTTAAGTTGTCTTGTTTACATGGCATTGTTTCCTTTACTTTAGCCTTGAGGACAAAGATAACCTGTTACATTCCTTTGAGTGCCTCTGTGATTTAAGATATCTGATGTGGTGGCATAGTATGTCAATGGTCATTGTCAAGTTTATAACCTGTTTTTAAGCTCTTTATGTGTGTCAGAGGCTCCTCAAATAGTAATGTATGTGCTAAGCTTTTTGGAGCTCTTTATATAGCAAAAGTGACAAGTGTTAAAGTTGACACACTTTCTTCATCCAGTGTTAATTAACCCCCTCCTTCCCCGACTCCTCCTTTATTTAACACTTCTGTTGGAGCCACTGCATCATCTTGAGCAGCGACAGACACTTGTCACATCTCTCCTACCCATTGAGTAGGTCTGTAATGGATGTTTTCAAAAATGTTTTTTGTTTTTTTTAAGATTTAATTTAAGATTTAAAAATACAGGTTTGTTGTGCTTGTTTGTAGGGCTGTAGCCAAAATTATGTGATTTATATATTAAAGCAAAAGTTCTTAACCTGCATTTACTGTGGCAAACAACTTTGTATATAATCCAGACATATTATCCTAATAAGTAATATTTTTATATAATATATCTATATTCAGGGATGTATAAGTTAATTATATTTGTTTTTCAGGTCTTCATAAAGCCAATTGGACTCATCCATCACAATGACCTTGAGGGAGTCAGGAATCATTTCAGGTTAGCATCTCAGAGTGTTGGGGCAAGCAGATGTCTTCTTAAGGTTTTGAGTAAAAACAAACAAACAAATGAAATTATTTGTGGCATGTTGCTTGCATGATTTTAGTGGTTAGCACAAGTACCTCATTAAGGCCTTCACTCTGGATTAACAGGAGGTCTGGAGAACTTTCACACCCTGTCTCTCTTCCTTTAGCTGCTCTTCGTCTCAGCTCACCAAAAGGTCAATGACTTGACCCATTTTACTTCATGACCACTGAGCGGGCTATTAATGGAGACCCCCCGTCTGTTTGCTTGATTTACTTGGACAAGTGTCCACTGGACGTCACATGATGCTTCTGCTCCTTTGATTGAGTTGCTTGTCATTTCTTCGTTATCCCTCGTTCGAGCCAGCTGTATGATGGAGACAGAGAATACAGGTATTAATATTTATAGGATTCACCCCTAACTTTGACTGTCTGTCTATCTAAATTTGATTGTTCTCCACAAGAGCACCTTATGCTTCCTTTAGGCAAATTTGCATGGCTTTTGACCTCTGCTGTGCAAATGTGTATTTTTCCCTCACTCTCTTGACCCTGTTTTTTCTATCCCCACTCAGCCACACACAGACACTGTGCTCCCTGCAGGACAAGATCCAACACATCTACAGATGAAGGTAATGCAGTGCTTTTTTTTCTTTTTGATTTTTAGTTGTTCTGTGTTGTAACTCACAGGATGTTTTTTTTTTTTATATCACATTTTTAAAAATACTCAATTAAACTGTTTAATAAACTAAAAACAATTAAATTATCATAATATGTAAGAACCATTATAGTTTTTCTCAATCACTTTACCTAATTTTTCGGAACAATCATAACATTCTTTAAACTAAAATGTAACTGCCACAACAAGTTACAACTTATAAACAAGTTACAAAACATGTAATTCATGCTTAAAAACCTAGTGAATGTGTCAGTAAATCAACCAATGCTCTAACCATGGAAATATTTTAGTTCACCATCTGTTTCCTACATGAATGTCAGTTTTGTCAAGGTGAATGCTCTTATACCACTGAGCTTTATCGATTCCAGTAGTAGACCAAATTTACTAGGAAGAGTCAATATTGTGGTAAATGAAAGAATGTTCTTACTACACAAAGAAAACGGACATCGGGTGTCCTTATCTACTATGTACTTACATAGAAAATTACAGCATATTTGTTGTGTTCATTTTGTATTGCAAAACAATTTTTTTGCTAGTGAGGAAGATACAGGTACGGTTAGGGACATATTTGGAGGTATGTGTAGGTTAAAGGGTTTTATTTATATATATATATATATATATATATATATATATATATATATATATATATATATATATATATATATATATATATATATATATATATATAAAGGCACAATGTAAAAACATAAACACAATAAGTGCATTGTATCAAATGACTGTGTAGGATCGTGTTAAATGTAAACTGAAAATTAACAGTTGCATTTTTATATACTCTATTATGTCTTCCCATAACACCACCAGCACCACCACACATTCTTACATTTCTTCCAATTGCTCTTTTACGACAAATGATAAAAGGCGTCCATATAATTAATACATTTATGAACACCAAAGCACCCATGTATAGTGGTATAAACTTTTAGGCCATTATGCAAAATTGATATAATGTTAGCAGTGCTATCTATTTTGGTCTCAAACTTCAAAATAAGACACTACCATTTGTTAACTGTGTCCTCCAAACTACCTTTATGATATGTAATGGCTTTTGGGTAAATAAGTGAATGTAATAGACACTGACGTACATTAAATTCAAAGTCAGTTTTGTCTAAATTTATGCTGTGTTCGCAGGAATATTTTTCATCAACACCAGGTGTTACTAGTTACAGGTAATTAATAAAAAATGAAAAGTTACTGAGTTAAAAGTTATTGAGTAATTCATGAGTTAACAATGAAAAGTAGGGTATTTAAAAATAGCATGAATCAACATTTACATAAATGTATACATTGTTGTTGAACCCTATTGAAAAGTGTAGCAAATGGTTAACCAGTGTATAATGTAATACCAGTGGAAATGTTAAATAGATTTTTTGTTTTTGAAACCTGCATAAATTGTGAATACATTAATTTGTTAAAAAATAAACGAACACTAAGAAATAAAAGGAATAAAATGTTGTGACAACTTGCCCCACCTTGCCCCCCTGCTTTACATGGACACCTAGAAGGTATGCTTCATATGATATTTAATGGTGGTGGTGACTGACTATTGCAGTTTTCACATTCACAGCATTGACAAGGTTACTTTAGGTTTTTAATTAATATATTGCCAAAAAAAATTGACAAGAAAGAGATTGTAAATTCTAACATTGATGTCTGTTCACAACAATAATTTTATATTGACTGTAATTATCAAAATTCACATTCACCTTAGAGATGTAATGGCATTAATACTTGAATTTCCCCCTGTATTTTACTGTGCTGTAAAAACAGAACAAATCCAATTTAATGGTTTTGATGGATGCATGATAATAGATCCATGTGCACTTTAAATTATAATGGCTTAGTTTAATTTTATTCCCTGAGGATGAGCTGTGACAAAACATACAGTGTAATGGGCAGTAGCTTACAACTAAATCTGCTTTATGTGGTTTGCAATTGTTTGGTAAAATGTAAACACACATTCACTTTGGACATGTTGCAACCTTCACAAGTACTTCTCAATAGATTATTTCAGATCCAATGACTGCCAATTTAGGGTTCTGTACCTTCTTTTAGTAAATTTGAAAGACGGTGTATTTCCATATTTATGTTTTTTGCAGAGATTGATAACTGGACATGGTTCCATTGGAGAGGTGAAAACTGGACATGTTCCAACACTCGATGGGCTGCTGAGTGAGTTAGTGAGTTTTATTCATATTGAGAAGTTAAGATTTATTAACAATGCTAGATATATTTTGGGAAATATGGAAGCCTGTATTAGATCACCCAGGAATGTGAACTTTATACTGTTTTTTATGCTGCATTAAATCTTTTTAACCACTAATTTATTTACTTAACTATTGTTATCTTGTTGATGTAGTATTTTTTTACCTTTCAATGTTACCACTGTGATCAGTTTGAAACTCTTTTATTTTATGTATCAGGGATATTTATCTGTAACTAGACTTTCCTTATTTTTATACATTTGTTTCTTTTTGGACCATTGTTCAGTAAAAACAAATGTCATAGGTAAACGCTCTTAGTATGGTTGACCCTACTTCAAAGGAACATTTAAGAACATATTGAATTTAGTTTGAATTAGATCTTAGACTAGACAGTCTAGTCTGTGGCACACAGTACATTTAGGCACCTGATTTACTGTTGTGTTCAGGATCATGTTGGGGAAAAAAAAAAACAGCAAAAGAGGATAAGGTATTCATTTTCATGTCTGGTTTATTCTACAGAACTACAGAAGAGATTGTCATGGCAATCAATTTTTAGAGAGATCCATCTAATATTTTCACTCCTCATCAGCCCCCTTCTGTTAGAAAGGAAAAGGGAAAAATGGTTAAAGGTAAACTGATCCAGTTCAAAATGGCCTAAACTCTACACAGCTAATCAACATTTTTTTATTGTCAGTAACCACACTTGTTAAATAGCAAAATGCATTTCATCAAGTGTAGACTAGTTGTTGAAACTGCTTGCTATTCATATCCTAAAGTCACTAAAAAGTGCAGATCTAGAGTTGTTTTATTTATTTCCACATTTATTTGTGGATTTTCTGAAGTGTGTATTTTTGTGACCAAAATCACTTGTTCTAAGTGCCTGCTCTTACCTTGGATCCTGTATCGCGGCTCTTGGCTCTCAGTTTGTTGACCTGAGATTCAGCAATATCAGCCCTCTCCTCTGCCTCATCCAGCTCATGCTGCAGCTTACGGAACTTGCCCAGGTTGGAATTGGATTGTTCTTCCTAAAGATTACACACAACAGCATTTGTGAAAATCAAAAGATACAACTACTAGAGAAGTCGTATAATAAGATGGCACAAGTGGGAGAAATTACTCACCGCCTCCTCAGCAGCTCTCTTGTAGGATTTGACCTTCAGCTGGAGTTTGTCCACCAGATCCTGAAGGCGAGCCAGATTCTTTCGGTCTTCTTCAGTCTTTGCAAAGAAAAAAGGTTTTTAGTATATGCAATATATTACATGTAAAAACTGTACTTTGTCTTTTACAAATAACATGATCAAATCAAGCAGGGGCAAAATTGTTAGTAGACAATATTTTTTTCTACCTGGTAGGTGAGCTCCTTGGTGCGTCTCTCATATTTACGAATCCCCTTGACATAGTCAGTGGCCTTTCTCTGTTCTATCTCCACCTCACTTTCCAGCTCTCGCACCTAACAGATGTGTAACAATTTTAGTATAATGTGTTAAATGTTAGAATATGTTGTTTCTAAAAACATCAGCAACTTACCCTGGCTTCCAGTTTCTGGACCTGCTTCTTGCCTCCCTTCAAGGCAATCTGCTCAGCTTCATCCAGACGGTGCTGCAGGTCCTTGATGGTCTGCTCCATGTTCTTCTTCATGCGCTCCAGATGAGCACTGGTGTCCTGCTCCTTCTTTAGCTCCTCTGCCATCATGGCAGCATCAGTGATGGCCTTCTTGGCTTTTTCCTCAGCATTCCTGCACTCCTGCACTGCCTCCTCAACCTCACTCTGAAGCTGATTATTATCTCCCTCCAGCTTCTTCTTCTGATTCAGCAGGCTGGTGTTCTGAGCATGGACAATATTGACATTCATGTATTTTCTAGTTTATATTGTCTACTAAGAGAGAATTTAAGGGTTTTACTTGTGCTTGTCTAATGCAGATGTGTCATACCTGAGAATGCAGGAGCTGAACTCTCTCACTGACATCCAGCAGTTCCTGCTCAGCCAGTTTCCTTCCTCTCTCAGTTTGTTCCACTATGGATCTCAACTCATCCAGTTCAGCCTGGAGCAGATTGTTGCGTCTCTCCACAATGGCGATGTTCTCTTTGAGATCATCATTACTACGAAGAGTGTCATCTAATTTCAGTTGGGCATCCTGTAAAGTACAAGTTTTACAACTGAAAAGACTGAAGAACTATGTTGGATTTCATAAAATCTTGATTTTAAGATTCGTCATACTTTGAGATGTCCATGAAGACCCTTGAGTTGCTTCTGGGCTTCTGCTGCCTGCCTGTTAGCCTGGCTGAGCTGAATCTCCATCTCATTGAGGTCTCCCTCCATCTTCTTCTTCAGTCTGAGAGCTTCATTCCTGCTGCGAGTCTCTGACTCCAGTGAGCTCTGCAGGGTATCCACCATTCTCTGCTGGTTCCTCTTGGCCTGCTCCATCTCTTCCTCTTTCTCTGTCAACTTACGTTCAATATCAGCTTTGACCTGATTGAACTCCAGCTGAGCTCTAAGAATTTTTCCTTCTTCATGTTCTAGGGAACCCTATGAAAAGTAAAATGGATGTTTGTTATTACTGATATTTAAATCATTGTTTAGCCCTGTGTGGGAGGTGACTTCCCTTAAAAATAATCTGGAATGATCAATAGCCTTAAACAATAGCTTGATTTAAATCTAAGAGTTGTCAAATTAATAAGAATTTTGGCAGAAGTGGTTGTTCGTCTTTTACCTCAGCCTCCTCCAGAGCTGTTTGTATCTCTTGTTTCTCCTGCTCCAGTTGTTTTCGAACTTTCTCCAGCTCATGAATATTCTTTCCACTCTCACCAAGTTGCTCAGTGAGGTCAGAAATTTCCTCTGTGTAATAGAAATAACGTGAGCTCACAAATACAAACAATTAACGCACTGGTTTGGAGTTGTCAAACCACTCATACCTTGGAGATTCTTGTTCTCCCTCTTCATGGTCTCCAAGTGGTCCAATGACTCCTCATATGAGTTTTTCAGCTTAAAGAGTTCAGTGCTCAGAGATCTAGCTTCTTTTTGGGAACTTTCCAGTTCAGTTTGGGACTCCTCATACTTCTGCTTCCACTCAGACAGAACCTGGTTAAATTTAACAAATGGCCAATGAGAGCAGTGCCATTTTGGTCAAGTGGTTTGGTAGTAAAGAATCAACCCTAAAGTACTAGACCCTATCCGTCATTAGAAACTTACATTTACAATCAATTGAACATTGAATAATGTAAATACTGATATGTATTTTACATGGTATTTTGTTTTGTAAATATGTAGCTAATCCTTCAGTTGCTAATGTGGCTAATGACAAAATGTCCTTTCTCTCCTTACTTTATCAAAGTTTCTTTGCTTCTTGTCCAGAGCAGCAGCAGCAGCATTGGATCTCTCCACATCCACCATGAGGTCTTCAATCTCATTCTGCAGCCTGTGCTTGGTCTTCTCCAGAGAGGAGCATTTAGCATTAACAGCTTCCACAGCTTCTTCTGCATCTTGTAAACGCTGAGTCAGTTTCTTCCTGTAATAATCAAAATACAAATTATAGTGAACATCTGAAGCATTATTCATTAAACTGTATTTGAATGTCTGTTTAATTGGCCACAGACTATAGCAGATACTTAGAAAAGTGTCTAATGAATAAAGACCAAACTTAAAATTATTAGTTTCTTACTTTGCTTCCTCCAGCTCTTCAGTCCTCTGGATGGCATCAGTTTCATACTTGGTTCTCCACTGAGCCACTTCAGAGTTTGCCTTGGACATACCACGCTGCAGCTCAGCCTTGGCTTCCTGCTCCTCCTCATATTGCTCCCTCAGCAGATCAGCATCATGACGAGCAGACTGAACTGCATGAGCCAGGGCATTCTTAGCCTAAAGACAAACAAACAAATCAAACAAAAAAGTTACTGTTGTAATAAAAATTGTCTGCAAATATTTGTCTTTAGCAAACATTTTAGACTAGGAGATTTTGACAACCTTGATTTCTTCTTCAAGTTGTCTCTTGAGGTCTTCAATTTGCTGAGTGTTGGACTGCTTGCTTCTGGTTAACTGAGAGACCAGGGAGTTTTTCTCTTCAAACTGTCTGACAAGTTCACCTAAGATGAAAGATTAAAAGATATAAACATTTGTCCAATTATCATAATGGTACAATTGGTAACATAACAAAATATTTTATGTTCTTACCATTTTCAGTTTGCAGCTTTGCTTTCTGCATAGTGAAGTCATTGATGCTGCGCTGACCTTCCTCAGCCTTGGTTCTGTACTCACTCATCTGGTCTTCCAGACTTCTGCACATTTTCTCCAGGTTTGTCTTGAGGATAAATTACATCATAGTTGATTGCTTTCTTTGACTGACAACACATACATTATAGACTCTCGGCATTTATCTCACTCACCTTCGCCTTTGCAAGATGCTCCATGTTGGAGACCACATCGTCCAGTTCCAGTCTGAGTTCACTCTTCTCTTTCTCCAGCTTCTGCTTCACTCTTTGGAGGTTGTCAATCTGCTCTCCCAGATCAGCCACACTGTCTGCATGTTTCTTCCTTAGTGTAGCTGCAGTGGCCTCATGTTGCAGAGTGGCCTCTTCAAGGTCTCTGCGCACTTTCTGGAACTCAGCTTCACGTTTCTTGTTCATCTCAATCTGGGCAGCAGTGGCTCCACCAGCCTCCTCCAACCTCTCACTGATCTCCTCCAGTTCTCTGGACAGATCAGCTCTCTGTTTCTCAACTTTAGCACGGGCAGCTCTCTCAGCCTCCAGCTCTTCTTCAAGCTCTTCAATTCTGGCCTAGTAATGTGCATAAATTCAAAATTACGATGATTATAACTATCCAAATGTTTCCGCCTTATTAAGACATAAAGTTTACCTGCAACTCTTTCAGTTTTTTCTGGAGTTGGGAATCCAAAGCTTGACCATCTTCAATCTTGCTAACGAGCTGGCTTATTTCAAAGTCCTTTCTGCCAAGTAAACAGGATGACATGAATTATATTATGTAAAAAAAAAAAAAAAAAAAAAAAAAAAAAAAAAAAAAAAAAAAAAAAAAAATATATATATATATATATATATATATATATATATATATTTTAATTAAAAAACACTTTACAATAAGGTTCCATTAGTTAAAGTTAAACGACATTAGCTAACAATGAACAAGACATGTAATTAATTAATAAAATAAAATAAAACATTTATTGTTAGCTTGTCAGCTCACACTCAGGCCCATTTATTAACGGTATCAACAACATTACATTTAGATTTTTAATAATATGTTAGTAAATGTTTAACTTTACATTAAGTTTAATATATGCTTAGAAGTATTTTTCACTATTAGTGTGTACATGTTATATTATATTATGTAAGTCAATTTGAACCTTATTGTAGTATTACTAAATATATTTTTAATATTAATATTGGATTTTATATTAGATATTACTTCTTGAGCCGCTCATCTGTCTGCTGCTTATCATTTTCCAAATCCATCACAATCTCTTGAGTCAACTTCAAGTCACCCTCAAGCTTTCTTTTGGCTCTCTCAAGATCCATGCGAATTTTCTTTTCTTGTTCCAGAGAACCTTCAAGCTAAATTTCATCCAAAAAAAATGTAAAAAATAGCTACGCAATCACTTCATAATGATAAGGCAGTTATTTTTTTTTAAAAGCTTCTCATTTTTATTCTAGTGTTGTGTTTTCTGGTTCTTACATCATCCACTTGTTGCTCCAGCTTGGCTTTGGCTTTGGTGAGTGTGTTGACTTTGTCTTCCTCACTCTGGAGGTCATCCAACGTTTGCTGATGGGCTTCCTGAAGAGCTTTCTTTTCCTTGGTCAGCTTAGCGATGATATCATCCAAAGCGGACATCTCTTCTATCAGGTTTTTAACCTGTAGAAATGTATCATTGTACACTGTAAAATCTAATTAGTCAGATTTTAAAAAGTATGCAAGGCAATTGTAAAAGTAAAGTGAAATAAGAGTATGTTGTGCAAAATGCTTAGTGTACTTCACTTAAACAAGACTTCTAGTAACTGTAGAAATGTTTTGTTTTTTTACCGCAAGGAGTTGCACTTGAATTTCATTGTGCAGTGACAATGAAGGCATTCAAATACTTGATAATTTTGTCTAGATTTGCTCTTGACTTAGTATAGCTACCACAGCATGCTGATTGTTGAAGTCGGTGTGTGACTCAAGAATAGTCAATTGCAAGATGTCGCAAATATAGAGGGAATATATCCATCCAATTAAAACTTCCACAAGGTGTTAGCAATAAAAGAGATGAAGAAGATTCGAAGACTAGTTAACTAGTTAGGTCACCTTTTAAAAACAACCTATGTGTTTTTTTGTGTGTTTTTTTTAAGTAATGTTAACTAAAAAGTGTTAGTTAGAACAACTGTTGGATTTTACAGTGGACTCTTAACACCGGTTCAGTGTTGAAAACTGACCTTATTCTCAGTGGCATGTTTCTCTTTCTCCACTTTGGCCAGAGTGAGCTCAAGATCATCAATGTCCTTCTTAAGCTCAGAACATTCATCCTCCAGCTTTCGTTTCTTTGCAGTCAGCTCAGAATTCATCTCTTCTTCATCCTCCAGTCTCTCAGTCAGCTCTTTAGCTTTGGCCTCAAGCTGGATCTTGCTCTTGATCAGACCCTCACATCTCTCCTCAGCATCTGTAAGATTATCTTGCTCCTATCAACATGAAACAAAAATGTAAAAAAACTTTTTAGTTTTCTGACTTGTGAAAAGTGCCGATTTGTAGTTCCATGGGAACTTACAGACTGTACTAAAAGCTGCAGGTCGTTCTTCTCTTGGAGAAGAGAAACCATCTTTTCCTCAAGCTCCTTTCTGCGGGCTTCAGATTTAGCATAAGCCTCCTTCAACTTGGTGAATTCTTCCTTCATGTTGGCCATTTCTTTTTCGGACTCTGCACTTTTCAGCAGAGGCTTGATCTTGAAGTAGAGCTTCATCCAGGGCCAATTCTTGACACCCATGAAAGCACGTACATTCCACTGGATCACCAACAAAGCATCTCTGTAGAGATTAAAGAAAGTCTTAAATTATAAAATGTAATTTGGAGAATATGTTAAAGACTGAAGAGCTCAAATCTAACCTTCTGTCTACAATTTTCTGGAACTCTTCTCTTGATAGAAAACCACGAGACATGGACTGAATTCCAGTTATAATCAGTGCAAGACGGTCATCTCGCATCTCTTCAAGTGCACCCAGAAGACCAGCCTTAAAAAATACCTGTATAGTGAAGAATTTTTGCATCAAAAAGGATGACAATGGAAAAGTGGAAAAGTTTGGAAAAAGTTAATGTTAATATAAAAATACCTTAGTATGTCCTAACTTGTACTGGTTGTGATCGATGTCCAGAGAGCCCAGAAGTTTTTCTGAACCCTTCTTGTTATCAATAAACTGTCCCTCTGGGATAGCAGCAGGATTTAGGATGCGGTATCTACCAATAAAAAAAGTATATGCATTTATTTTTAGTTCTAAGAAATGCTTAAATTTGCAAACAGAGAGTTTAAATTATGCAACTTGCATTCATAAAATTATTTTGTAGGAAACCATTTGGTTTCATACTAACCGCTGTTTGAAATCTCCATACAGGACCCTGTTGGGGAATCCCTTTCTGCAGATCCTGATGCCCTCCAGCACACCGTTACAGCGCAGCTGGTGCATGACCAGAGGATTCTCCATCGCCCCAGGAGTCTTACTTTCATTTGGGATGATGCAGCGCACAAAGTGAGGGTGAGTTGATCTCAAATTGGTCATCAACTTGTTCAAGTTTTCCTGTTGGTAGACCAAAGAGGATTTAGATTTGTATGCTATAAAACCTTATGAGACAAAATAGTGTTATACTATTTCATACCCTATGGAGGGCTGACACCGTCTGGAAGGAGGAACCCTTCTTTTTGCTACCTTTGGCAGCCTTTCCTCCAGAATCCACAGCTGTGAAATACATGTTTTTTATTTATTATTAAACAGTAAAATTAGTGCTTATTATATGTTATATAATATTATACACTCCAGTATATACTTACCGTCATCAGTAGCATAATTAGCAAACAGAATAGACAACAGCTTAAGAGTTGACTTCTGGAAATACCCTACAACCGTCTCATTGAGAGGGTCCTTGTTCTTCACCAGCCAGTTTGAAATGTTGTAGTCAACAGTGCCAGCGTAGTGAACCAGGGCAAAATGGGCCTCTGGTCTACCCTTGACAATCCTAGGCTTCTGGAAGTTTGGATTTTTCCCCAAATGGTTGTCATAAAGCTTAGCTTTGAATGTAGCATCACTGGCTTTGGGAAACATGCACTCCTCTTCAAGGATGGACATGATACCCATGGGCTACAATGAATTGTAAATCGTGACAGTCAATATATCAGTTAGCCACAAGAGTTAATACTGAAAAATAGGATTTCCCCCTCTCACAGTATAATCATCAACTTGATATTCACCCACCTTCTCAATGAGCTCAATACAAGCCTGCAAGTCCATGCCGAAATCAATAAACACCCACTCAATGCCCTCCTTCTTGTATTCCTCTTGCTCCAGCACAAACATGTGGTGGTTGAAGAACTGCTGCAACTTCTCATTAGTGAAGTTGATGCACAGCTGCTCAAATGTGTTGGACTGCAGGTTAAATATATTGTATAACCAAAATGGTCAAACAGGTTGCACTGCTTATTAGATTTGTTCCTGAATAACAATAATTCCAGTTTACCTCAAAGATCTCAAATCCAGCAATGTCCAGCACACCAATGAAGTACTGGCGAGGCTGTTTGGTAGCCAGGGATTGGTTGATTCTCACAACCATCCAGAGGAACATCTTCTCATACACTGACTTTCCCAGAGCACCAATAGAGTAGTACACCTGATAAAGAAAATATAGAATTTTAATTAGTTAGTTAAACTTTATTGTCTGTTCAGTTTCCTGGACAGAAATTAATCTTTGACACTGGCAATACTATTCATCCACACTTTCACATAGTAAAATCACATAAAACACATTAGTCCCTGTAAAAAACAAAAACAAACACATAGACCAAGGAAATACCATATATATATATATCAATCAAAAAGTTGATTTATTTCACAAATTCTATTCAAAAAGTGCAACTTGTATATTATATTCATTCATTACACAAACTGATATATTTCAGATGTTTATTTCTTTTAATTTTGATGATAATAACTGACAACTGAGTAAAATCCCAAATTTAGTATCTCAGAAAACTAGAAAAAAGAAAAGGTTCAATATTAAAGACACCTTGTCACACTTTTACACACACAATTAACTCAAAACACCTGCAAAGGCCTTTAAATGGTCACAGTCTAGTTCTGTAGGCTACACAATCATGCTCAATCACGCAAAAAGACTGACTTGACAGTTACACAAAAGGGCAAAACACAAAAGGCCATTGCAAAGCAAATTAATAGAGAGGCAAAGGGAAGGAAAAGATGCGGTAGAAAAAGTGTACAAGCAATAGGGATAACCGTACCCTGGAGAGGATTTTTAAACTTAACCCATTCAAAAATGTGAGGGAGATTCAGAAAGAGTGGACTGCAGCTGGAGTCAGTACTTCAAGAACCACTACGCACAAATGTATGTAAGATATTGGTTTCAGCTGTCACATTCCTTGTTTCAAGCCACTCTTGAACAACAGACACCATCAGAAGCATCTCATCTGGGCTAAAGACAGAAAGAACTGGACTGCTGCTGAGTGGTCTAAAGTTATGTTCTCTTATGAAAGTACATTTTGGTCCCAGAGTATAAAGGAAGAGATGATGCACACAATCCACATTGCTTGAGGTCCAGTGTAAAGTTTCCACTGTTAGTGATTGTTTGGGGTGCCATGTCATCTGCTGGTGTTGGTCCACTGTGTTTTCTGAGGTCCTAGGTCAATGCAGCCATATACCAAAAAGTTTTAGAGCACTTCATGCTTCCTGCTGCTGACCAACTTTATGGAGATGCAGGTTTCATTTTCCAACAGGAC
Source organism: Pseudorasbora parva (assembly GCF_024679245.1). Lineage (NCBI taxonomy): Eukaryota > Metazoa > Chordata > Actinopteri > Cypriniformes > Gobionidae > Pseudorasbora > Pseudorasbora parva. Next base: position 1,939,195 of record NC_090195.1, read on the forward strand.
TAGGTACCTGCACACAGTGCCAAAGCAACCAGTGCTTGGTTTAAGGATCATGGTATCCCTGTTCTTAATTGGCCAACAAACTCGCCTGACCTTAACCCCATAGAAAAGCTATGGGGTATTGTGAATAGGAAGATGCGATATGCCAGACCCAACAATGCAGAAGAGCTGAAGGCCACTATCAGAACAACCTGGGCTCTCATAACACCTGAAAAGTGCCACAAACTGATCGACTCCATGCCATGCCACATTTCTGCAGTAATTCAGGCAAAAGGACCCCAACTAAGTATTGAGTGCTGTGCATGCTCATACTTTTCATGTTCATACTTTTCAGTTGGCCAAATTTCCAAAAAAGTTTTTGTTTCCAAATTTCCGTAGTTGTCAGTTATAATCAAAATGAAAAGAAATAACATTTGAAATATATCAGTTTATGTGTACTGAATGAATATAATATACAAGTTTCATTTTTGAAAGGCATTAGTGAAATAAATCAACTTTTTGATGATATTCTAATTATATGACCATCACCTATGTATGTATGTATATTCATGTAACACATGCATCTCGTATGTGTACAAGCATCTACCCATATAAATATACCTCAGTATCTTAATTAAGAATTTGGTTTAACACAGTCACCGCCAAAGGAACCAATGATCTTTCGTATAAATTATTTTTGTCCCGCTGTACATGCAGCCTGCACCCCAAAGGAAGGGCCTCAAAGCAAAAATAGAGCGAATTGTTTTTTTTCACAATATACTGTGATTACCTTTTTTCCCCATAAAATGTGAGAACAGTTCTTGTATTGTAATCCGTTTCTGGCAGATAATCTTACTTGCTTCATTAATTATTAACATCATTATTTTTTCTTCTTTATCGTTAACTTTCCATACCATGAAATGGTGTTATATGTTAAAATACTTTCAATAATTGATCTATAAACAATAATAACAAAATCATTGGTTTCCTTAGTAGACCTAAACATCCTGTTCTTTTTTTCTGTATATGGTCCACATTTTGCAGAATTTGATACAGTTCAAACAAGATTTTGCAAACTAGCAATTTTACAGAGACATGAAAAATGTTGTTTGTATGTCTTGGAAAGTGAACTTATGATGCTAAAACCTCTAATGCCCAATTGATTATTTTCATTTGTTACCTGCTGGACATTCTGTCCCTTGGTGACCCACTCATTTCCTACTTTGACTCTTGGGTGGAGCAAACCCTTGATCAAGTCAGCTGAATTTAGGCCCATCAGATATGAGATTTTATCAGCATCTACATAATAAAAAGAATTCAGAGCTAAGACTCTATATGCAACATGTCTATATACAACTTTTATCATTTATGAAGCTGATATTCCAAGTTATACTGACCCTCAGTCCCATCAGCCTCAGCCTGTTCCTCTCTTTGCTTCTGTTTGAACTTCATGTTGCCGAAGTGCATGACGGCACCAGTCAGCTTGTAGATGCTGTTCTTCTCTTCATTGGTGAAGCCCAAAACATCGAATGCTTCCTACAGCAAATGTACAGAGCATGTTAAATTTCATGGCAAATGTTTCATGCTTTTGACATTAGAAGTCTTTCTTTTTAAAGAATAGACTGGCCAAGATAATCAATTATTCCCTTTCAAGTCATTCTATACCTGTATGACTGTATTTCTTCAGTAGAGCATATTCATGCTGTTCTTTTCCTCACACAATCACATGGCTTCATAAAAACAAGTTGTGTGGACCTTTTATGGTTTTATAATTATTGACAGCCCCTGACCATGATATGATTTTATTGTATGGATAACATTATCAATTTATGTTCCGCAGCAGAAACGCAGCCATACAACTGCCTATGTTTTAACAAACACTCACATCAGTGGCCATCAGCTCATCACCGTCATCAATAGAAGCCACTGTTGTCTCTCCTTGGGAGATGAAGGCGTAGTCATAGGGGTTGTTGGTGATGAGCAGCATCTCTGAGGAGAAATGGGAACATAGATCAGGAAAGACCCTTCTAATTAGAGCTGCTGGTGTTAATAGATATGATGGGTAATGTTACCCAGCAGTTCTGGTCTTCTCTGAGACAGAATCTGGTAGAAGATGTGGTAGTCTCTCTCAGCCTTGAGCTGAAAGGTGACACGAGACTTCTCCAGCAGATCTAAATGAAATGATAAATAGATGAATATCAAAACAGTTACACAATTCATCAATGAGTGATTTGTTGAAATAATGTGGAGCAGTAAAGTACTTACAAGTCTCAATGTCAGCAGAAGCTAACTTTCCACTGTGGCCAAAATGGATACGGATAAATTTACCCTGTAAATAAAGCAATACATAATACAATACATAACATGCTCATATAACATATCATGAAAACCAATATAGAATTTAAAAAAACAAAAACAATGTAAACCCCACTTACAAATCTGGAGGAGTTGTCATTTCTGATGGTCTTGGCATTACCAAAGGCCTCCAGAGCAGGATTACACTGGATGATTTGATCCTCCAGAGTACCCTGAAAATCATATTTTAACAATAGAGTAAGTATTTTAACAAAACAACAGAAAAAAATAAATAAGTGTAAATGCATTGTATTATGGTTCAAGGGACAATCAAATTATAATAGTTTGTAGTATTTATTTTAAGACATCATTAATTTGTAAAAAAAAAAAAAAAAATGTATGCTATGTTATATAGAAGGTATATTCATTCATCCATAATGAGCCATTTTTGGGAATTAAGCACCTTTTTCTCCACTGATGGATCCTTCTTGCCGGGGGATACTGCTGCAATGCTCGCAAAGTACTGGATCACTTTTTTAGTGTTCACAGTCTTTCCAGCACCGGATTCTCCACTGAGAATAAAAACAATTAAAAGACTGATTAAATACAGCATAGAAAATATTAGTGAAAGGAGTAATATAATGCTGTGGAATAATATGTATTACGTACGTGATCAGGACAGACTGGTTTTCTCTGTCTGTGAGAAAATAGAACATAAGAAACTTAGCATTTGAAATTGCATTAGAAATCGCCAAAAAGTACAAATCAGATCATCACCTGACAGCATGTACTGGTAGGCATTGTCAGAGATGGAGAAGATGTGAGGAGGAGCTTCATTTCGTTTCTTTCCTCGATAGGCATTGACAACTTCCTGGTTGTACACTGGCAAAAACTTGTAGGGGTTCACAGTGACACAGAAGAGCCCAGAGTAGGTCTGTAGGAGATTCACAGAAGATTTAGATCTGCTCATGTAAGATAAAGAGAATGTGTGTGTGTTTTAAGCCTCGACTTACGTAGATCATCCAGGCTGCGTAACGCTCTTTGAGGTTAAACAGCACAGCGGGCTCATGTAGGAAGGTGAACATCACCATGTCCTCAATTTTATCAAACTTTGGCGGGTTCTGAGGGTGAACATCAGCCTCCTTCACAGTTACTGTCTGCGGAGAACACAAAAATGTTTTTGACAGTCACACGTGTATAATCTACAACAATGCAGATATTAGATCTTACCTTCCCAAGTTCAGTGTCAACAGTGACTTTGTCACCGTCTCTACTGGTGATGGAGGCTTTGACAAACTCAACCACAGGGTCGGGCACAAAGCATTCTTTCTTCATGTCGAAGGGGCGAGTTTGGGCCTCCAGACGCTCCTTGTCTGACTTTCGTAAGAACGGAGCCGCTGCCCCGAACTCTGACATTACATCCACCATCTTTCAATCAGACTGAGGCATAGATGACAAAATTATCAGACCTTGTAAAACTTGTTTACGATTTACAATTTAAAAAATCTGTTGTAAAAACTAATACATTAAATATAATGATTTAGAAATACAAAATTATCCTAATTATAAAAAATATTATATTTAGCCAGTTAAATAAATGCTTTTTAATCATTTAAAGAAGAGTGCCTTGAATTTGCATCTTTGTTCTACATTATTTTCAATCCCCGATCCCAAAGAGCACTTTAAACATTTAATTGAACTCCCTGAGCACCCCAGACTTTTTTGCCTTTTCAATCCTGATTATTTATTGGTCTTTCAACAGAAAATTATTGCATTCAAAGAGAAAATGTTGTGTTAATAGACATATACTATAACACGTGACCTTACAAAGAATGCCTTACCAGGTGAAATCCAAACCCAAGAAAGTTCAAGTCCTTTAAATGAAAAATAAACATCATTAATGAGAAGTCACCTTATTCTATTGTCCTCATGAACAATTCAATCTAAATGATGTGTGCTCTTACCTTTAGATGCCACAATGATGTGAGCTTGCAATATTGTGCTGTAATGTATCTCTTTATATAGAGACAATGACTGTGACGTTGACCATCTGTATTTGGTTCGGGTCACTTGTGTATGTGGCTCTTTTTGGGTGCCTGAAAAAAATCTTTGTGTGAGTCACTGTAGTTTATCCATGTGATGTGTTATGGTAGCTTGAAAGATTAGATGAGTCAGAATAGTTTAACGTGGTGTGTGGTGGTAGCGAGGAAGATTAGAAAGGATCTAAATCACAATGCTGCTATTTTTGGCCTATACTCTTTTTAAAAGATACCAGATCTTTACTAAAGTTTTTTGAATACTGAAATTATTTCACAGGCCAAATTCAAAACATTCCTGTTTTTTTTATATATGAAAAAATCATTATAGAGGTGGAGATTCTTGTATATATAATGTATCTGAACCATAGTTCACACAATCCCTTTTAATTAAAATTGCTTAATTGACTGTTAGATTCCAGATTAGTTAGAAGATGCTTTTCTAAAAATGTGTCACTTCCTGACCTTAAAGAGAGACAGGCATGCACTGGGAATTTCACAGGTTTATCTTTGTGCTAAAGGATGAAAACCAAGTAACAATGCCTCATGAGCAAGACGGTTGGCACAAAAAGGTAAAATTGTCAGTAGACAGCTGTAACGGCAACAATGAATGTCTGCAATTGCGACCTTTTGTTCTCCACCAATGCAGAGACAGCTGCAACTCTTGCTTGTTCTTGTTGTTAGTTTGACCTTTCTTGATTTCCCAATGCTATATCCATCAATTGTGTTTTACAGGTTGTACCAAGTTGATCTGCTGTTGTTCAAATAAACAAAAGTTTGATTCATGTACATCCCTATTCTTTCTTTTAAAATATTTTTTCAGCTTTATAAAGATTCCCAACAAATGCATGAAATGGATTCTGTAAGATACAAAATTGAATTTGTATTTTTACAGAAGTTCATATATTCTGAATGCATTTCAGCAGTGATACTGTTTCAGTGCATCAGTTGACATGAAGGTGCTTATAATTGTTCCTTCTTAACAGATAAAACATGTTGAGAAGGTCAAACTAACCATCTTAGCCCCAGATCTGTTTCTGTACAGCGTTAATGTATTGCTATATACAGCGATGATTTGTTGTGGATCACTTAAGACCTTTTGTGAGGTTTCTGGCCTGCCTTAACCTCTTGCCCTGCAATTATTCTGCACTCTCTCTAAAAGCACCTTACTTAGTCTTTGTACTTGGGCAGTCTATTCTAGGCCTCTCATCCTTTACAGAGCCTCATTCTCAGCTGTCTGTTTACCCTTGCTTATCAGAACTCAGGAGCAAGAATGGAAGAAATGGGGGCAACCCTATGTCTAATAAAGTTTGTAATCCTTTTTTAATCCTTCAGCTTTCTTTTGTCACTGGGTGCTCTAGAATGGTCTTGCATCTGTTGGGTTAAATAGGAATCCATTGTGTCTCTACTTTCTACTCTTTTGCTTTAGACCATGCAGCCAATTTTGCTGCTAATAGTAGGTGTAATTCTTAAACATTAAACAATTAACAAGATCCAACTAACAGGGTTTCCAAACTTCTTAAAAGTACAAACCTGACTCCAAAAAATGTGGGACACTGTACAAATTGTGAATAAAAAAAGTATGCAATGATTTACAAATCTCATAAACTTATTTTATTCACAATAGAACAAAGATGACATATACAATGTTGAAAGTGGGACATTTTAACTTGTCATGCCAAATATTGGCTCATTTTGGATTTCATGTATTCTACACATTCTAAAGAAGTTAGGGTCAAGGCCGGAAAACCATACTGGATGCTCATGATCTTTGGGCCCTTAGACGGCACTGCATCACATACAGGAATACTACTGTAATGGATATGGGCTCAGGTATACTTCCAACATGGACTCAGATATACTTCCAGAAAACATTGTAAGTAAACACAATCCACTGTGGTTTATAGGTAAAAAAGAAGCCTGGAGTCCAGATCTTTCACCCATAGAAAACAGTTGGCACATCATAAAGAGGAAGATGCGACAAAGAAGACCTAAGACAGTTGAGCAACTAGAAGCCTATATTAGACAAGAATGGGACAACTTTCCTATTCCTAAACTTGAGCAACTTGTCTCCTCAGTCTCCAGACTTTTGCAGACTGTTATAAAAAGAAGAGGGGATGTCCCACAGTGGTAAACATGGCCTTGTCCCAAATTTTTTGAGATGTGTTGATGCCATGAAATTTAATATCAACTTAATTTTCCCTTAAAATTATAAATTTTCTCAGTTTAAACATATGCATTTAAACTGATATAAGATAAGACATCTATGTTTTATTATTACAAATAAACAATTAAAATTTGAAACTTCCACATTGTTTTTATTCACAATATGTACAGTGTCCAACTTTTTTGGAATCAGGTTTGCACTTGACAGTTCTTGAAATCCTGACACATGGGTTCAATGACTGGAAAGTATATAGGTGATTGAAAGTGCTCGATTTTAAACATATATTTTGATAGAGTAGCATGCGCAATTACAAAGATTGGTCTTTGGGAACTTCGTTACTTAAGGAAGCAGGAAAACCTGCAAAAAGCAGTTAATGAATCGTGATCACTTGCAGGTATCCCTGTATGATGAAGCATGGAGCTGTTTAACTTGCTCAATTCCAGGTAAGTGCGTATTCAGTGCCAGGTAAGTACAAATTCAGTGACGCCAAGTTCTGTTTTGAGCTAGATAAACATTTGTTTTATCAAAGTTCTAATGAATAACTCATTATTTTATAAGCGCAACACTGCTTTTTTACAGTTTAATGGGGAAACCAATATATTTCTGCTCTTCCATAAGCACCATCTACTTTCACAGAGTGAAATTGCATTTTCAGAGTATCTGTCATTTTTGTTCAGAAAAAAACTGACGGTCACACTACACTTTGTTCTATTGACTTCAACATTGATATGCACACAAATGCATCTGACTGCAAAATCAAACTTGTGCAAAAAGTTTTGCATAGTTTTCCTTGTTCTTCATTATGTTGACTGACATTAAAGGTCTTACTTGGGTGCCCCAATCACCTCTGAGTTTTAGAAAAACAACCAATGTCATAGTTAAGCCTCTCCTTAAAAAGAGAAATCTGGATAACTCCATATTGAGCAACTTCAGACCAATCTCAAATCTCCCCTTCATAGGCAAGATCATTGAAAAAGTTGTTTTCAATCAGCTCAACAAATTCTTAAGGTCAAATGGATACTTTGGCAATTTTCAATCTGGTTTTCAACTGCATCGCAGCACAGAGACAGCGCTCATAAAGATTATAAATTATATTTGCTTCAATACTGATACAGCCAAAACATCAATTCTGATACTACTCAACCTCAGTGCTTCGTTCGACACTATTGACCACAACATACTTCTTGACAGGCTGAAAAACTGGGTTGGGCTTTCTGGGATGGTCCTCAAATGGTTCAGGTCATACTTAGAAGGAAGAGATTATTATGTGAGTATAGGTGACCATAAGTCTGAGTGGACATCCATGACGTGAGGAGTCCCACAAGGGTCAATTCTTGCACCACTCCTATTCAACCTGTATATGCTGCCACTGAGCCATATAATGAAAAATAACAAAATTGCTTACCACAGCTATGCTGACGACACTCAATCTACTTTGCACTATCACCTAATGACTATAACCCCATTGACTCCCTGTGCAAATGCATTGAAGTTAACAACTGGATGTACCAAAACTATCTTCAGTTAAACAATGACAACTGAAATCAATACATTTGGAAACAAAGATAAAATTCTCAATCTTGAGGCTAAAGGTCTAATAACAAAAAATCAAGTCAGGACTCTTGGTGTGATTTTGGAGTCAGACCTGAGTTTCAGTAGTCATGTCAAAGCAATAACTAAATCAGCATACTATCTGAAAAATATTGCAAGAATTAGATGATTTGTTTCCAGGCAAGACTTAGAGAAACTTGTTCATGCTTTCATCACCAGCAGGGTTGACTATTGTAATGGTCTTCTCACCAGCCTTCCCAAAAAGACCGTTAAACAGCTTCAGCTCATACAGAACGCTGCGTTTATCTATTATGCCAGCCGCAGTTGGAACCAGGTTCTTGAACAAATCAGATGTGCTCCAACAGTAGCCACATTCAAATCCACACTCAAAACACATCTGTTTAGCTGTGCATTTACTGAATGAGCACTGTACATCTCACTGATTGCACCTTATCTTATCTATGCACTATATACACTCACCTAAAGGATTATTAGGAACACCATACTAATACTGTGTTTGACCCCCTTTCGCCTTCAGAACTGGCTTAATTCTACGTGGCATTGATTCAACAAGGTGCTGAAAGCATTCTTTAGAAATGTTGGCCCATATTGATAGGAGAGCATCTTGCAGTTGATGGAGATTTGTGGGATGCACATCCAGGGCACGAAGCTCCCGTTCCACCACATCCCAAAGATGGTCTATTGGGTCAAGATCTGGTGACTGTGGCGGCCATTTTAGTGCAGTGAACTCATTGTCATGTTCAAGAAACCAATTTGAAATGATTCAAGCTTTGTGACATGGTGCATTATCCTGCTGGAAGTAGCCATCAAAGGATGGGTACATGGTGGTCATAAAGGGTTGGACATGGTCAGAAACAATGCTCAGGTAGGCCGTGGAATTTAAACAATGTCCAATTGGCACTAAGGGTGTGCAAAGAAAACATCCCCCACACCATTCCACCACCACCAGCTGCCTACACAGGATTAACAAGGCATGATGGATCCATATTCTCATTCTGTTTACGCCAAATTCTGGCTCTACCATCTGAATGTCTCAACAGAAATCGAGACTCATCAGACCAGGCAACATTTTTCCAGTCTTCAACTGTCAAATTTTGGTGAGCTCGTGCAAATTGTCGCCTCTTTTTCCTATTTGTAGTGGAGGTGAGTGGTACCCGGTGGGGTCTTCTGCTGTTGTAGCCCAACCGCCTCAAGGTTGTGCGTGTTGTGGCTTGACAAATGCTTTGCTCTATACCTTAGTTGTAACAAGTGGTTATTTCCGTCAAAGTTGCTCTTCTATCAGCTTGAATCCGTCGGCCCATTCTCCTCTGACCTCTACCATCAACAAGGCATTTTCGCCCACAGGACTGCCGCATACTGGATGTTTTTCCGTTTTCACACCATTCTTTGTAAACCCTAGAAATAGTTGTGCATGAAAATCCCAGTCACTGAGCAGATTGTGACATACTCAGACTGGCCCGTCTGCCACCAACAACCATGCCACGCTCAAAATGGCTTAAATCACCTTTCTTTCCCATTCTGACATTGAGTTCGGAGTTCAGGAGATTGTCTTTACCACAAAGCCCCTTCGGCCAGACAATGATTAGCAGATGTTTTCTCAAGGTTTCAGTTAAAAAAAAGATAATTTGTGGCATGTTGCTAACATGATTTAAGTGGTTACACAAGTACCTCATTAAGGCCTTCACTCTGGATGAACAGGAGATATAGAGAACCTTCACACCCTGTCTCTTTTCCTTTAGCTGCCGGTCCGTCTCTTATGACGAGGTGAAACATTCCGATCCATACTCTTCCCTGAGATGGAGACGGTTTATTCTCAGCTCTTTGTCGTCTCAGCTCACCAAAAGGTCAATGCATAGTGACCATTGAGCAGGCTATTAATGGATGATGAGGGGGTCTGTTTGTTTGATTTGTCAACTGGAAGACCCATAATCCTTTTCTCATTTGACTGAGTTGCTTGTCATTCCTTCATTATCCCTTGTTTGGGCCAGTGGTATGATGGAGACAGAGAACCCAGGTATTAATATTTGCACAATATACCCCTATCTTTGTTTTTCTCCCTATATATCTATCTACAATAACACATTGTTTCCATTAGGCAAATTGACATTGACCTCTGCTGTGCAAATGTTTCTTTTTCCCCTCACTCTCTTGACCCTTGTTTTTCTATCCCCACTCAGCCACACACAAATGCTGTGCTCCCTGCAGGAGAAGATTCAACATATCTATAGATGAAGGTAATGCAAAATTATGCTTTTCTTTTTGATGTTTAGTTGCTCAATGTTGTAAATGCTTTACAGGAAAAATGCTTTAAATATCATTTTATAAATACTACATTGAACTGTTTAATAAACTAAAAACAATCAGTCATATGTGAGAATCATTAGTTTTTCTCAATCACTTTGGCACATTTTTCGAAGCAGTCTTAACATGCTTTAAACTCTAAGTGCAACTTCCACAACTGTTTGCTCGAATATCAGAACTATCACATGTCTGCAAAATGTAGTTACTCACGCAAAACGTTTAATTCATGCTTTAAAACCTAGTGAATGTGTCAGTAAATTAGCCAATGCCACCAAAATAAAAAGCGGTTTTGCCATCATGTGAGCCCCACTGGTCAAACTAACTGTTTAGCTGTATTTTCACCATGGAAATATTATTACGCTTGTCACCACCTCTTGGTGTAACAATAAGCAATACAATACATACAAGTGTCAAAATACTTGTATATGACATATAAAATATCTAAATATAGCAGCAGCAGCTCTCTTCAGATCAGCGCAAACGCAGATTTTTAAATGTATTCTTATGGAAGTTCATAAGAATGAATTTGAAACTCTGCTCCGCTTGCTTCACACTAGTGGACACCTGTCATTCATTAACATGGGCAGTGGCAAAATGCGATGTTCACGCTCCACTGACGATTAGTGATATGAAAAAGGCATGGCAGAATCATGGTCATTTAGGAATAAGATTGCATGGGTGTTTGAATCGATATTGCAATCTTTTAACGATTAATCGTGTAGCTCTACCCTGAGATTTCTAGTTACGGATTTCAGCAGTAGGTAAAAACGTACTAACGTCATCATGATCATAATATCATAACATAATTTTAAACGCACTTAAATGTATCTAATATGATACCTCATTCTCATGACCGGAAAAGCCGAAATGGCACCTGTGAGTGTCCCGTCCCGTCATAATAAAAGTCCCGTTGCTCGCAAGCAGTGTGTTGCTCAACAGTTGCTCCAGCGGCCTTGCTTAGCTCCCACAATACACTGTCCTGCTCTGCTACATGCTACAGTAATGTTAATAATCACATTCATGAACATGAGTCCAATACTGATTTTTTTCCACTGGCTGTGAGGTGAAGACCCCATGTCTCAAGATTCTGCGCTCAAACTTGGCGTAATCAAACTACACCTTTGTTTTGAATAGGTGCCCTCTGGCGGATGGAAAAATGACATAGTGCAGGTTTAAAGTAGTTTAATTAAGTTTTCCCTGCGCTTACTTTTCTGAGCAGTGTGGCGCTTTGAACAATTTAAATCAGTGAATCATTTGTGACACAATGGATTTGTTTGATACAGAGCTTCATGAAGTCTCTTAGTCTAAAGTGGTCCCAAAATCTGTGAAGTCTTTGAAAACTCTAGCAGGGTCAGTCATGATTCAAATCAAAACAGCACATCACTTCACAGACAATGGTGAATTACTAGTTAGTAATTACTAGTCTAGCTAGGCTAGAATTTACACCAATAATTAGACACAATTGTTTCATATCAGCAGTTTGACGCATCAATACGATGACATAACGAATAATAATAAGGCCTTAATCAGTAATTGGGGAAAATCGCTCAGATCACCATTTTATACAATGGAGTGAGATTTCTTCGTCACACAGGTTAATTCATGCTGTTAATCTGAGATTTCATAATCAGGAAAAAAAGACTTGTGCATGTAAAGCTGAAATTGGTGTTTTCTTTTATATATGCTCAATCTGAGATTTCTTTGTCAGAAAAAGGGTTGCGCTCATTTAACGTAAGTTTCTTATCGTACAAGTGAGAAACGTTCTGCCGTTCATAGAAAACCGCATTCAAGCTAAAGTTTGGTTTATTTTATCAGAAACTTGCACGTGCATGTATGATTCGACATCATGGAACAACACGATTGATTACTGTGTCCGTCTGCAAACATTTGTTTAAAATGATGCCCGTATTCTCCACCAGATATAGCCAGCAGCCATATCACCCTGTAGCCCAAGACTGGTTTCCCACTGAAGCTAAGCAGGGCTGAGCCTGGTCAGTACCTGGATGGGAGACCAAATGGGAAAACCAGGTAACTGCTGGTAGAGGTGTTAGTAAGGCCAGCAGGGAGTGCTCACCCTGTGGTCTGTGTGGATCCTAATGCCCCAGTATAGTGATGGGGACACTATACTGACAAAGAGCACCGTCCTTCGGATGAGACGTTAAACCGAGGTCCCGACTCTCTGTGGTCATTAAAAATCCCAGGATGTCCTACGATAAAGAGTAGGGGTGTAATCCCGGCATCCTGGCCAAATTTGCCCATTGACCCCTGTCCATAATGGCCTCCTACTAATCCCCATTTAATGATTGGCGTAATCACTCTGTCTCCTCTCCATCAATCAGCTGGTGTGTGGTGAGCGTTCTGGCGCAATATGGCTGCCGTCGCATCATCCAGGTGGATGCTGCACATTGGTTGTGGCTGAGGAGATTCCCCCCTTCTATATGTAAAGCGCTTTGGGTGTCTAGAAAAGCGCTATATACAGGTCCTTCTAAACAAAATTAGCATATTGTGATAAAGTTCATTATTTTCCATAATGTAATGATAAAAATAAAATTTCATATATTTTAGATTCATTGCACACCAACTGAAATATTTCAGGTCTTTTATTGTTTTAATACTGATGATTTTGGCATACAGCTCATGAAAACCCAAAATCTAAAAAATCTAAAAAAATTAGCATATTTCATCCAACGAATAAAAGAAGTGTTTTTAATACAAAAAAAGTCACCCTTCAAATAATTATGTTCAGTTATGCACTCAATACTTGTTTGGGAATCCTTTTGCAGAAATGACTGCTTCAGTGCGGCGTGGCATGGAGGCGATCTGCCTGTGGCACTGCTGAGGTGTTCTGGAGGCCCAGGATGCTTCGATAGCGGCCTTAAGCTCATCCAGAGTGTTGGGTCTTGCGTCTCTCAACTTTCTCTTCACAATATCCCACAGATTCTCTATGGGGTTCAGGTCAGGAGAGTTGGCAGGCAAATTGAGCACAGTAATACCATGGTCAGTAAACCATTTACCAGTGGTTTTGGCACTGTGAGCAGGTGCCAGGTCGTGCTAAAAAACAAAATCTTCATCTCCATGAAGCTTTTCAGCAGATGGAAGCATGAAGTGCTCCAAAATCTCCTGATAGCGAGCTGCATTGACCCTGCCCTTGATAAAACACAGTGGACCAACACCAGCAGCTGACATGGCATCCCAGACCATCACTGACTGTGGGTACTTGACACTGGACTTCATGCATTTTGGCATTTCCTTCTCCTTCTGGCACCTTGATTTCCGAATGACATGCAAAATTTGCTTTCATCCGAAAAAAGTACTTTGGACCACTGAGCAACAGTCCAGTGCTGCTTCTCTGTAGTCCAAAAGTGTCTTGACCTGGGGAATGCGGCACCTGTAGCCCATTTCCTGCACACGCCTGTGCACGGTGGCTCTGGATGTTTCTCCTCCAGACTCGGTCCACTGCTTCGGCAGGTCCCCCAGGGTTTGGAATCGGTCCTTCTCTACAATTTCCCTCAGGGTCCGGTCACCTCTTCTTGTTGTGCAGCGTTTTTTGCCACACTTTTTCCTTCCCACAGACTTCCCACTGAGATGCCTTGATACAGCACTCTGGTAACAGCCTATTCGTTCAGAAATGTCTTTCTGTGTCTTACCCTCTCGCTTGAGGGTGTCAATTGTCCACCACCACCAGCCTACTTGTCTGAATTGGTGCGTCCAGTGGTGGCATGCTTCACACCACTGCATCCCACATGATGTAAGGCGTAATGCAGCTGCATGGCCATGGAAACCCATTCCATGAAGCTCTCTACGCACTGTTCTTGAGCTCATCTGAAGGCCACACAAAGTTTGGAGGTCTGTAGCTATTGACTGCTGAAAGTTGACAACTTCTGCAAACTGTGCGCCTCAGCATGAGCTGATGCCACTCTGTGATTTTACATGGCCTACTACTTTGTGGCTGAGTTGCTGTTGTTCCCAATTGCTATAAAACCACTAAGGGTTGGCTGTAAACTATTTAGTACTTGTGAGGAAATTTCATGAATGGACCACGCTTATCACTGAGCTCCTCAGAGCGACCCATTCTTTTAGAAATGTTTATTGAAACTTCTGCATGCCTAGGTGCTTTTATATACCTTTGACCATGGAAGTGATCGCAATACCTGAATTCAATGATTTGAAGAGGTGTCCCAATACTTTTGGCAATTTAGTGTATAACTTTTGTTTTATTATGCAAGCTGCACATATGTTAGCAGTGCTATCTATTGTTGTCTCAAACTACAGATTAAGACAAAATCATTTGTTAACTGTGTTCTCCAAACTACATATCTAATATCATTCATTTGAATGGCTTTTGGGTAAATGAGTGAATATAATAGATACTGACATTAAGATCAAAGTCAGTTGCATAATGGAAATTTGTACAGTGTTTTTAGGAGTGTTCTCTTTTTTTCATTAACACCAGGTTATTGCGAGAGTTATCACATTATACTCTGTCAAACACTCATCACTCTTCTCTCATTTGCTACTGTTTAGGCAATTTGTAACACTTTACAATACTGTTTAGTTTATTCAGTTCATTGTGCATTTGTTCATGCATTTGGTAACAAACTTAAAAAATTAACAATTGTTTTACAGCATAGGAATATATGTTAATGTTAATTTCGACATACAATTTTCATGAGTTTAAATAAAAAGTAGTGTATTTAGATAATGCATAAATCAACATTTACATAAATTGGTGATACTTAATGCATTAACAAATTGCATCCTGTTGTAAAGTGTAGCAAATGGTTAACCAGTTAATGTTTTTCCTAAGCAATACCAGTGGAAATGCTAAATAGATTTTTAAGCCTTTAATTGTAAATTGTGTATGCATAAATTGAAGTTAAAAAATAAACCTACACTGAGTTAAAGGAATAAAAAGTTGTGACAATTTTCCCAATCCTGGTTTACATGGACACTTAGAAATGTATGCTTCATATGAGATTTAATGGTGGTGGTTCCCTCAAGTGGTGGTGACCAAATATTGCAGCTCTCACATTCACAGCATTGACAAGGTTACTTAAGGTTTAGAATTAATATATTTCCAACACAATTGATAAGAAAGAGTTCTTCTGAATTGAGCTGAACTGTAAATTCTTAGTCTAACGATGATGGCTGTTCACAAAAATAATTGATATCGACTATAATCCAAATCATAATTCAGATTCACTGAATGTAATGGTCTATGTAGGCTACTATTATATGGTACTTGAATTCCCCCACTGCATTTAAAATCTCTGTCAAAACTGAATAAGACTTAGAAAGGCATTCAGGGATCCATGTGCACTTTGAATAAAAATGCCTTCATTTAATTGTATTACCTGGGGATGAGCTGTGTCAAAACAAACCGTGTCAGCAACTTAATCTGCATTATGTGGTTTGCAATAGTTTGGTTAAATTGGTAAACATTGTATCTTTGTATGGCTGACTATAATTAAAAGGACAATTTAAGAACATTTCAAGTTTAGTTTGAATTAGATTTTAGCCTAGTCTGTGGCACATACAGTACATTCAGTCAACTGATTTCCTGTTGTGCTCAGGATCATGTTGGAACATTGCAATGTTTACATTGTTAAAAAAAAAAAAAAAAGACAAAAGAGTATGAGGTATTCATTTTCATGTCTGGTTTATTCTACAAAACTACAGAAGATATCGTCACAGCAATCCATGTTAAGAGAGATCCATCTAATATTTTCACTCCTCATCAGCCCCCTTCTGTTAGAAAGGAAAAGGTCAAAAGAATGTTAAAATTTAGCTGATCCAGTTCAAAATGGCTTAAACTACACAGCTAATCAGAATTTTTGTTTTTTGTTTGTTTTTGTTTTTTTCAATAGCAACACTTGTTAAATAGCTAAATGCATTTCATCAAGTGTAGGCTAGTTGTTGAAACTACTTGCTAGTCATATCCTAAAGTCACTAAAAAAGTGCAGATGTAGAGTTGAACTATCAAGTCGACTTAACTGTGACCATTTATTTGTGGTTTTTCTGAGGCTTTTATTTTTGTGACCAAAATCACTTGTTTTAAGTGCCTGCTCTTACCTTGGATCCTGAATCACGGCTCTTGGCTCTCAGTTTGTTGACCTGAGATTCAGCAATATCAGCCCTCTCCTCTGCCTCATCCAGCTCATGCTGCAGCTTACGGAACTTGCCCATATTAGAATTGGCTTGTTCTTCCTAAAGATAATACACAACAGCATTTGTGAAAATCAAAACATACAATTACTAGAGAAGTCGTATTATATGATGGCACCAATGGGAGAAATTACTCACCGCCTCCTCAGCAGCTCTCTTGTAGGATTTGACCTTCAGCTGAAGTTTGTCCACCAGATCCTGAAGACGAGCCAGATTCTTACGGTCTTCTTCAGTCTATGCAAAGCAACAACAACAAAAAAATAATATATGTAATATACATTTACATAAAGCACTTTTTGTATTTTCAAAAAAAAAAAAGATCAAATCAAGCAGGGGCAAAATTGTTAGTAGGCAACACTTTTCCTACCTGGTAGGTGAGCTCCTTGATGCGTCTCTCATATTTACGAATCCCCTTGACAGAGTCAGTGGCCTTTCTCTGTTCTATCTCCACCTCATTTTCCAGCTCTCTTACCTGACAGATGTGTAAAAATTTTAGAATAAAAATGTAAATGTTTAAAATAAGTAGTTTCTAAAAACATCAGCAACTTACCCTGGCTTCCAGTTTCTGGACCTGCTTCTTGCCTCCCTTCATTGCGATCTGCTCAGCTTCATCCAGACGGTGCTGCAGGTCCTTGATGGTCTGCTCCATGTTCTTCTTCATGCGCTCCAGATGAGCACTGGTGTCCTGCTCCTTCTTTAGCTCCTCTGCCATCATGGCAGCATCAGTGATGGCCTTCTTGGCTTTTTCCTCAGCATTCCTGCACTCCTGCACTGCCTCCTCAACCTCAGTCTGAAGATGAGTATTATCTCCCTCCAGCTTCTTCTTCTGATTCAGCAGGCTGGTGTTCTGAACATGGACAATATTGACATTCATATATTTTCTAGTTGATATTGTGTACTGAGAGAAAGTTTAAGGGTTTTACTTGTTTTTCTAATGCAGATGTGTCATACCTGAGAATGCAGGAGCTGAACTCTCTCACTGACATCCAGCAGTTCCTGCTCAGCCAGTTTCCTTCCTCTCTCAGTTTGTTCCACCAGGGATCTCAGCTCATCCAGTTCAGCCTGCAGCAGATTGTTGCGTCTCTCCACAATGGCGATGTTCTCTTTGAGATCATCATTACCACGAAGAGCATCATCCAGTTGCAGTTGGGCATCCTATAAAGTACAAGTTTTACAAATGAAAAGACTGAAGAACTATGTTGGATTTCATAAAATCTTGATTTGAAGATTCGTCATACTTTGAGATGTCCATGAAGACCCTTGAGTTGCTTCTGGGCTTCTGATGCCTGCCTGTTAGCCTGGCTGAGCTGAATCTCCATCTCATTGAGGTCTCCCTCCATCTTCTTCTTCAGCCTGAGAGCTTCATTCCTGCTGCGAGTCTCTGACTCCAGTGAGCTCTGCAGGGTATCCACAATTCTCTGCTGGTTCCTCTTGGCCTGCTCCATCTCTTCATCTTTCTCTGTCAGCTTACGTTCAATATCAGCTTTGACCTGATTGAACTCCAGCTGAGCTCTAAGTATCTTGCCTTCCTCATGTTCAAGGGAACCCTATGAAGAGTAAAAAGGGTGTTTGTTATTATTGAGATTTAAAGTTTTTGTTCAAGTTTTTGGGTGGGAGGTGACCTCCCTTAAAATAATCCTGAATTAATAATTGCCTTAAACAATATCTTGATTTAAAGCTGCAGTCCGTAGTTTTTCCTCTTTGTCGCCATCTTTGTTTGAAATCTGCGATTGCAGCTATTCATGGAATTATAATAATAATAATAATAATTTGTTACATTTGTATAGCCCTTTTTAAGGCACTCAAAGTGCTTTACATTGAAGGGGGAATCTCCTCAAACCACCACCAGTGTGCAGCATCCACCTGGATGATGCGACGGCAGCCATATTGCGCCAGAACGCCCACCATACTTCGGCTGATTGATGGAGAGGAGACCTAGTGATGAAGCCAATCATTATATGGGGATTATTAGGAGGTCATGAAGGACAGGGGCATATGAGCAAATTTGGCAAGGATGCTGGTGTTACACCCCTACTTTATTTCCGAAGGACATCCTGGGATTTTTAACAACCACAGATAGTCAGGACCTCGGTTTTACTTCTCATCCGAAGGACGGTGCTCTTTGACAGTATAGTGTCCCTATCACTAAACTGGGGCCTCAGGACCCACACAGACCACAGGGTGAGCGCCTCATTAACACCTCTACCAGCAGCTACCTAGTTTTCCCAGTTGGTTTCCCATCCAGGAACTGACCAGGCTCAGCCCTGCTTGGCTTCAGTGGGAAACCAGACTTGGGCTACAGGGTGATGGCTTTAAGTGCTGTTACAGTTTAAGTGCTGTGAGAAAGGCTATAAATCTCCTTTTATAGCCTTTCACGCAATATAGCCTACTAGCTGGGACATCTTATTTATGTATACAGGTTTGACATTATTGCAAGCTTATCGTTGTAAATCGAGCTAAGATAAGCAGATACTTTTGAATGTACTTGCTCAAATTTATTTTGGATCAGTTTTAACCCAAAAAGGTTACGGACTGCAGCTTTAAATAAGAGTTGTCAACTGAATAAAAATTTTGAGGAAAAATGTTTGTTTTACCTCAGCCTCCTCCAGAGCTGTTTGTATCTCTTGTTTCTCCTGCTCCAGTTGTTTTCGAACTTTCTCCAGCTCATGAATATTCTTTCCACTCTCACCAAGTTGCTCAGTGAGGTCAGAAATTTCCTCTGTGTAATAGAAATAATTTGTGAGCTTACAAATGCAAGCAATTAAAGTAATGGTTTGGAGTTGTTAAACCACTCTTACCTTGGAGATTCTTGTTCTCCCTCTTCATGCTCTCCAGGTGGTCCAATGACTCCTCATATGAGTTTTTCAGCTTAAAGAGTTCAGTGCTCAGAGATCTAGCTTCTTTTTGGGCACTTTCCAGTTCAGTTTGGGACTCCTCATACTTCTGCTTCCACTCAGCCAGGACCTGGTTAAATTTGACAAATTACCAATGAAAGCAGTGCCATTTTGGTCAAGTGGTTTTGTAGTGAAGAATCAACCCTAAAATACAATACCCTATCCGTTGTTAGAAACTTACATTTACTATAAATGTAACATTAAACATTTTTGATTTTACATATTTTACTAAATTTTCAAGCTAATTACAAAATAAAACATTTCTCCTTACTTTATCAAAGTTTCTTTGCTTCTTGTCCAGAGCAGCAGCAGCAGCATTGGATCTCTCCACATCCACCATGAGGTCTTCAATCTCATTTTGGAGCCTGTGCTTGGTCTTCTCCAGAGAGGAGCATTTAGCATTAACAGCTTCCACAGCTTCTTCTGCATCTTGCAGACGCTGAGCAAGTTTCTTCCTGTAATAAAAACAAATCATTCATTAAACTGTATTTGAATGTGTTTAATTGGCCACACATTAAAGCAAAAACTTAGAACAATGTCTCATCTTTAAAATGTAAATAGTGTTTTTTTTCTTACTTTGCTTCCTCCAGCTCTTCAGTCCTCTGGATGGCATCAGTTTCATACTTGGTTCTCCACTGAGCCACTTCAGAGTTTGCCTTGGACAGACTCCGCTGCAGCTCAGCCTTGGCTTCCTGCTCCTCCTCAAATTGCTCCCTCAGCAGATCCGAATCATGACGAGCAGACTGAACTGCATGGGCCAGGGCATTCTTAGCCTGAAGACATGCAAATATATATTTAAATAATGTTTGGGATCAGTTGTTTGTTAAAAAATATTTTTTTGAGGTAGATTTTGAAAACCTTGATTTCTTCTTCGAGCTGTCTCTTGAGGTCTTCAATTTGCTGAGTGTAGGACTGCTTGCCTCTGGTCAACTGAGACACCAGGGAGTCTTTCTCCTCAAGCTGTCTGGAGAGTTCACCTGAAATATATGGAAAAATATTGAATTTCTTCCAATTATATTTATCGTACAGTTGGTACCATAACAGTATTTTGTGTTCTTACCATTTTCAGTTTGCAGCTTGGCTTTCTGCATGGTGAAGTCATTGATGCTGCGCTGACCTTCCTCAGCCTTTGTTCTGTACTCACTCATCTGGTCTTCCAGAGTTCTGCACATTTTCTCCAGGTTTGTCTGGAGGATAAAATTATATCATAGTTTGATTGCTTTCTTTGACTGACAACACATACGTTATAGACTCAACATTTCTTTCACTCACCTTTGCCTTTACAAGCTGCTCCATGTTGGAGACCACATCGTCCAGTTCCAGTCTGAGTTCACTCTTCTCTTTCTCCAGCTTCTGCTTCACTCTCTGGAGGTTGTCAATCTGCTCTCCCAGATCAGCCACACTGTCTGCATGTTTCTTCCTCAGTGTAGCTGCAGTGGCCTCATGTTGCAGAGTGGACTCTTCAAGGTCTCTACGCAGTTTCTGGAACTCAGCTTCACGTTTCTTGTTCATCTCAATCTGGGCAGCAGTGGCTCCACCAGCCTCCTCCAACCTCTCACTGATCTCCTCCAGTTCTCTGGACAGATCAGCTCTCTGTTTCTCAACTTTAGCACGGGCAGCTCTCTCAGCCTCCAGCTCTTCCTCAAGCTCTTCAATTCTAGCCTGGTAATGTGCATACATTCAACATTAAGTCCAAATGTCTATCTTATTAGCAGGGTTCGAACAAGGTGCTTGAAGTACTTGAATTTGGCTTTTTTAAGCGTAAGTCCTAAAGAATCCTTGCAAACAGCCATATTTATGAAGAGGTACTTGAATTATTGAAAGACTGTATATATGAATTTAGTGTTTAACTTTTTTAGTGAAACAAGATTTTCATGCTAAATTAATGCTGCATAGATTAATGATGCAGAAGGCATTTTGCATGACCATGAACATGATATTGCTTATAAATATCCAAGTATATAGTAGAGCTTTCATTCTTTAGGTCCATCCTATAATCACAGGAAAAAAATCAGTTTGAATAAGGATTCTTAACAAGGATTAATATCTTTGTCATTGTGTCCTTTCAATGGTTAAAGTCAAGTCATTGCGTACTTTGCATTTGCTGCACTTTATTTGTACAATTTTGTTTTATTAGTATATTTTATTTATCCGTTTACCTTTTTTTAGAATTTAAAAAGATAATGAAGACATTGTTTTGATTAGTGCGATCTCTGATTGTAGTCCTTGAAAACCAAAAAAGTGGAAAGTCCTGGAATTTCATTTTACAATATCTGTACGAACACTGTATTAAGACATAAAGTTTACCTGCAACTCTTTCAGTTTTTTCTGTAGTTGGGACTCCAATGCTTGTCCGTCTTCAATCTTGCTATTGAGCTGGCTTATTTCAAAGTCTTTTCTGTCAAGTAAACAGGGTGACCCAATTCCAAATTAAAACATCAGGTAACATTTTACAATAAGATTCAAATAGGAAACGTTAGATAACGAAGTAAACATCATTAAGTAACAATAAACAATACATTTGTTACAGTATTTATTAAACATTGTTAACGTTAATTAATACAAATAAATATTTTCATTGTTAGCTTGTGTAAGTTCAGGCCCATCTAATAATATTAACAGTATAAAAATATTACATTTTGATTTTAATGATTACATTTAAATGCTTAAAAGTATTTTTTTATTATTAGTTTGTTAAATTATGTAGTTAACTAAAGTCAAATGGAATTTTATAGACCATATATATTTTAATATTATAATTGGATATTATAATCTATATATTACTTCTTTAGCCGCTCCTCCATCTGCTGCTTATCATTTTCCAAGTCCATCACGTTCTCTTGAGTCAACTTCAAGTCACCCTCAAGCTTTCTTTTGGCTCTCTCAAGATCCATACGAATTTTCTTTTCTTGTTCCAGAGAACCTTCAAGCTAAATTTTTATTTCATCCCAAAAATATCAATAAATAATTAAGCAATTCCTTAAAATTCTCATTTTAATTCTAGTGTTGTTTTTTCTTACATCATCCACTTGTTGCTCCAGCTTGGCTTTGGCTTTGGTGAGTGTGTTGACTTTGTCTTCCTCACTCTGGAGGTCATCAAGCGTTTGCTGATGGGCTTCCTGAAGAGCTTTCTTCTCCTTGGTCAGCTTAGCGATGATCTCATCCAAAGCTGCCATCTCTTCTGTCAGGTTTTTAACCTGTAGAAATGTGTCATTGAATCAGCAGACTCTTAATTAAATCTTTCATCACTAAACATTCAGTGTTGAAAACTGACCTTGTTCTCAGTGGCATGTTTCTCTTTCTCCACTTTGGCCAGAGTGAGCTCAAGATCATCAATGTCCTTCTTGAGCTCAGAACATTCATCCTCCAGCTTTCGTTTCTTTGCAGTCAGCTCAGAATTCATCTCCTCTTCATCCTCCAGTCTCTCAGTCAGCTCTTTGACTTTAGCCTCAAGCTGGATTTTGCTCTTGATCAGACCCTCACACCTCTCCTCAGCATCTGTAAGATTATCTTGCTCCTATAATAATGAAAAATGGTTTAAACTTGTTTTGTTTTCTGCTTTGTGAAAATATGAAAAGTGCAGAGTTGTAGTTCCATGTGAACTTACAGACTGCACTGCAAGCTGCAGGTCGTTCTTCTCTTGGAGAAGAGAAACCATCTTTTCTTCAAGCTCCTTTTTGCGGGCTTCAGATTTGGCATAAGCCTCCTTCAACTTCAGGAATTCTTCCTTCATGTTGGCCATTTCTTTCTCAGTCTCAGCACTTTTCAGCAGAGGCTTGATCTTGAAGTAGAGCTTCATCCAGGGCCAATTCTTGACACCCATGAAAGCACGTACATTCCACTGGATCACCAACAAAGAATCTCTGTAGACATTAAATTAGAATGTTCATTCTTGCATTTTAAATGTAAGTTTGAGAAAATGTTAAAGATTGAAGAGCTAAAATCTAACCTTCTTTCCACAATTTTCTGGAACTCAACTCTTGATAGAAAACCACGAGCCCTGGCCTGAATTCCAGTTATAATAAGTGCAAGGCGGTCATCTCGCATCTCTTCAAGAGTACCCAGAAGACCAGCCTTAAAAAAGACCTGTATGGGAAAGAATTTTGCATCAGAAAGGATGACAATGGAAAAGTGGCTTTTGAAAAAGTTTAAGTTAATAATATAGCAGCAAGCAGCTATTTAGGTGCCAAGCCTTTTGTGGCTTTTGTTTTAGGCTTTTTGGATATTTTGGATGTATGTTTTTTTATGTTTGTCTGGAACATAAGCAAATTTTATTTTTAATTACACAATTAGCATGCTAAGTTAACTAGCATAAAGACGCAAACACCGGCAAGGGCAACTTCAGAGACAAATTTCTCAGGAACAGTAGTGAATATCAAAAGTCTGTTCAGTCATTTCTTTTCAGCTCAGTCCAAAGATCACCTGAGCCGATTTTGGGGGGAAAATAGACATAATTTGAAGGAAGAGTAGTGAAGAAAACTGTTTTTCATTTGTTTCAATATGGCGGATCGTCACATGACAAATGAGATATCATCAAAATCTGAATAAGCCAAGGAACAAAATTACATAAATGACACAAAATTTGAACAATGTTTTAAATAGATACAATCGACTGTTTTGAAACTTCTCAGGTAAGTTCAGGATATGATGTCGATCATGCATACCAAATTTTGTGCAGTTGTGTGAAATATATAAAGAAAATCTAAATGGCGTTCTAACATATCCGGTATCCTTGGATTTGGCATGACACGAATCCATAGACACAAAGATTATGATTTTCGTACAAGCTGTTCAGAACTTATGAGCAGAAATAGCTATTATTTTTCATATCTCATGACCCGTAGGTGACAACTTTGGCATGGGTCCGGTGAAGCGTACCAATTTTCGTTTTGATTGATCAAAGTTTGGCCAAGATACAGACTCTGAACCAATTTTGGGTCAACCTTGTTAAGTTTGCGATGCCATAACTTTTTTTTTTTGCAAGAAGGAAAATAATTATGTTTAGTCATTTCTGTGCAGCTTGGTCCAAAGATTCTCTCTGTCAAGTTTTGTAAGAATTGGACAATTCTAGATCAAATAGTTCAAAAGTTATAATTATAAAATATAAATTATATAATTATAAATTATATAACATTTTTGAACTGGTGGTGGCACTATGGAGTTGGTCCTAGAGATTCCAAATTTTGTCCATTTACTATTGATGAACATCTTTACAATTGTGCCAAACTTTCGGTTCATAAGGCTGCCATTGACTCCTTTTGGGGAGGAAGAATAATAACAACATAGAAAATTGGCCCCTAAAATACCTTAGTATGTCCTAACTTGTACTGGTTGTGATCGATGTCCAGAGAGCCCAGAAGTTTTTCTGCACCCTTTTTGTTATCAATGAACTGTCCCTCAGGGATAGCAGCAGGATTTAGGATGCGGTATCTACCCAAAAAAAACACAAAAAAACATGAACAATTATTTTAATATGCATTTATTTTTATTTCTATCAAATGCTTAAATTTGCAAACATTTGCAAAAATTTGCAAAGAGTTGAAATGATACAACTTTAAATAACTTGGAGTCGTACATAAAATTATTTTGTAAGACATGAAAACCATTTGGTTTCATACTAACCGTTGTTTGAAATCTCCATACAGGATCCTGTTGGGGAATCCCTTTCTGCAGATCCTGATGCCCTCCAGCACACCGTTACAGCGCAGCTGGTGCATGACCAGAGGATTCTCCATCGCCCCAGGAGTCTTGGTCTCGTTGGGGATGAGGCAGCGCACAAAGTGAGGGTGAGTTGACCTCAAGTTGGTCATCAGTTTGTTCAAGTTCTCCTGTTGGTAGACCAAAGAGGATTTAGATTTGTATGCTATAAAACCTTATGAGACAAAATAGTGTTATAATATTTCATACCCTATGGAGGGCTGACACCGTCTGGAAGGAGGAACCCTTCTTTTTGCTACCTTTGGCAGCCTTTCCTCCAGAATCCGCAGCTGTGAAATAAATTATTTTTGTCATTATTAAACAGTAAAAGAAGCGCTTATTATATTTTCATGTCACATTTCAGTGTGTACTTACCGGACTCAGCACCTGCATAATTAGCAAACAGAATAGACAACAGCTTAAGAGTTGACTTCTGGAATAACCCTACAACAGTCTCATTGAGAGGGTCCTTGTTCTTCACCAGCCAGTTTGAAATGTTGTAGTCAACAGTGCCAGCGTAGTGAACCAGGGCAAAATGGGCCTCTGGTTTACCCTTGACAATCCTAGGCTTCTGGAAGTTTGGATTTTTCCCCATATGGTTGTCATAAAGCTTAGCTTTGAATGTTGCATCACTGGCTTTGGGGAACATGCACTCCTCTTCAAGGATGGACATGATACCCATGGGCTACAATGAATTGTAAATCGTGACAGTCAATATATCAGTTAGCCACAAGAGTTAATACTGAAAAATATGATTTTCCCCACTCACAGTATAATCATCAACATGATATTCACCCACCTTCTCAATAAGCTCAATACAAGCCTGCAAGTCCATGCCGAAGTCAATAAACTCCCACTCAATGCCCTCCTTCTTGTATTCCTCTTGCTCCAGCACAAACATGTGGTGGTTGAAGAACTGCTGCAACTTCTCATTAGTGAAGTTGATGCACAGCTGCTCAAAGGTGTTGAACTGCAGGAGGAATAGATTGTATAATTACAATGGTCAAACAGGTTGCACTGTTTGTTGGATTTGTTCGTCAATAACAATAATCAGTTGATTTTAGCTTACATCAAAGATCTCAAATCCAGCAATGTCCAGCACACCAATGAAATACTGGCGAGGCTGTTTGGTGTCCAGGGATTGGTTGATTCTCACAACCATCCAGAGGAACATCTTCTCGTACACTGACTTTGCCAGAGCACCAATAGAGTAGTACACCTGATAAAGAAAAGATTGAATATTGCAGAATTTGACACATTGCAGAATAGATAACGGTTTTTCAAAGACATGAAAGATTTTGTCTGTATGTCTTGGAAACTGAACATATGAGGCTGAAAACTCTCCTAATAATAATATACTCTCTTATTATTTTCATTTGTTACCTGCTGGACATTCTGTCCTTTGGTGACCCACTCATTTCCTACTTTAACTCTTGGGTGGCACAAGCCCTTGATCAAGTCGGCTGAATTTAGACCCATCAGATATGAGACTTTGTCAGCATCTAGGAATAATACAGGAATAATAAACAATTAATACAGAGCTATGACTTTATATTCAACTTTTATCATTTATGAAGCTGAGATTCCAAGTTATACGGACCCTCAGTCCCATCAGCCTCAGCCTGTTCCTCTCTTTGCTTCTGTTTGAACTTCATGTTACCGTAGTGCATGACAGCACCAGTCAGCTTGTAGATGCTGTTCTTCTCTTCATTGGTGAATCCCAACACATCGAAAGCGTCCTACAGCAAATGAACAGAAAATTAAATACATTTTATGGAAAATATTTCATATTCTACCTTTGGACTAGTACATTAGAAGTCTTTCTTTTTAAAGAATAGACTGGCCAAGATAATCAATTACTCATTCTATACCAGTAAGACTTAATTTCTTCTGTGGAACTCAAAAGGATAGCGTGTTCACGCTGTTCTTTTCCTCACACAATCACATGGCTTCAGAAAAAAAAGTTGTGTGAACCTTTTATGGTTTTATACTTATTGACAGCCCCATATTTGGTACATATGATTTTATTGTATGTAACACAGCCGGGACATTTTCAATTCATGTTTCTCAGCAGAAATGCAGTTATAAGAGTAGCCAAATGTTAGCCTGGATGCCAGCCGAACTTAGCCCCGCCCACAAAAATTTTAGGTCGGGCAATTCGGTCTGGCCTCGCTCCATAGAGGAGTAATTATCCCCGAACAGAAACTGTTCGAACCAATGAAATCATCAGGGCGGGCTTTAGACCATGACGGACAGATGATAACAGTAACGTAATCATGCACGTCATCATGCATGGCTTGGATTATATTTGTTTGAATCCTAAACGGAGAGCTTGTTTGGATATGCATTCACCATCACAATTTCTCTCAGAAATGATGATCATGTTGTGCAAGTACTCTGTGTATCATTAAACACGGTGCAGTTGAACTCTTTTGACATTTGACAATGGGTCGCTTCGTTGCTCTGATTGGTTGTAGGTCTGTCCAATTGAGGTCTTTCCTGGTTCGGTTGAAACACACCTCATAATCACTGCCCAATGGAGCAGTTTCAGACTCATATTCTGACTAGAATTGAGTATGACCATGTCAGGCTAGCCAAATTTGCTAATGGTGACTGAATTGCAAATGCTGGGTGGACTATTCCTTATAATATTTTATAATGTGGTACCTCGTATTGTGAACTGCCTATTTTTTTTAAACCACTCACATCAGTGGCCATCAGCTCATCACCGTCATCAATAGAAGCCACTGTTGTCTCTCCTTGGGAGATGAAGGCGTAGTCAAAGGGGTTGTTGGTGATGAGCAGCATCTCTGAGGAGAAATGGGAACATAGATCAGGAAAGACCCTTCTAACTAGAGCTGCTGGTGTTAATAGATATGATGGGTAATGTTACCCAGCAGTTCTGGTCTTCTCTGAGACAGAATCTGGTAGAAGATGTGGTAGTCTCTCTCAGCCTTGAGCTGAAAGGTGACACGAGACTTCTCCAGCAGATCTAAATGAAATGATAAATAGATGAATATCAAAACAGTTACGCAATTCATCAATGAGTGATTTGTTGAAATGATGTGGAGCAGTAAAGTACTTACAAGTCTCAATGTCAGCAGAAGATAACTTTCCACTGACACCAAAATGGATACGGATAAATTTACCCTGTAAATAAAGCAGTAGTTAATACAATACATAACGTGCTCATATAACATATCATGGAAACCAATCTAGAATAACAAGACCAATGTAAACCCCACTTACAAATCTGGAGGAGTTGTCATTCCTGATGGTCTTGGCATTACCAAAGGCCTCCAGAGCAGGATTACACTGGATGATTTGATCCTCCAGAGTACCCTGAAAATCATATTTTAAACATAAATGTGCAAAACATTTGATGTACTTTTCAGTTAACAGCCATGTATAGGTTTGGACATTATGTAGTCTTGTAATAATAATAATGATAATAATCCATACAGAATCTAAGTCACACTAGAAAAAATATTAGGAAAACAAATATGTTGTTTATTTAAGTGTAAATGCATTGCAATATGGTACAAGTATCACATTGTGACAATTTGTGACTCCATTATTTAATAAAGACATCATTCATTTAGTAATGTGTAAGTTCATTTAGCACCTTTTTCTCCGCTGATGGATCCTTCTTGCCGGGCGATGCCGCTGCAATGCTCGCAAAGTACTGGATCACTCTTTTAGTGTTCACAGTCTTTCCAGCACCGGATTCTCCACTGAGAATAAAAACAGGTAATTAAAAGACTGATAAAATGCAGCATGGAAAGAAAACATTGCTGTGGAATAATATGTATTACTTACGTGATAAGGACAGACTGGTTTTCTCTGTCTGTGAGAAAATAAAACATAAGAAACTTAGCATTTGAAATTGCATTAGAAATCGCCAAAAAGTACAAATCAGATCATCACCTGACAGCATGTACTGGTAGGCATTGTCAGAGATGGAGAAGATGTGAGGAGGAGCTTCAGTTCGTTTCTTTCCTCTGTAGGCAACAACAACTTCCTGGTTGTACACTGGCAGCCACTTGTAGGGGTTCACAGTGACACAGAAGAGCCCAGAGTAGGTCTGTAGGAGATTCACAGAAGCTTTAGATCTGCTCATGTAAGATAAAGAGAATGTGTGTGTGTTTTAAACCTCGACTCACGTAGATCATCCAGGCTGCGTAACGCTCTTTGAGGTTAAACAGCACAGCGGGCTCGTGTAGGAAGGTGAACATCGCCATGTCCTCAATTTTATCAAACTTTGGTGGGTTCTGAGGGTGAACATCAGCCTCCTTCACAGTTACTGTCTGCGGAGAACACATACAAATGTTTTTGACAGTCACACTGTACTCCTGTGTATAATCTACAACAATGCAAAGATTAGATCTTACCTTCCCAAATTCAGTTTCAACAGTGACTTTGTCACCGTCTCTACTGGTGATGGAGGCTTTGACGTACTCAACCGCTGGGTCGGGCACAAAGCATTCTTTCTTCATGTCGAAGGGGCGAGTTTGGGCCTCCAGACGCTCCTTGTCTGACTTTCGTAAGTATGGAGCCGCTGGCCCGAACTCTGCCATCACAGCATCCCCCATCTTTCAATCAGACTGAGGCATAGATGACAAAATTACAGATGACAAAATTAAAACTTTACAAGTTTACAATTAAAAAATATATTGGAAAAAATAATAGATTAAAAATGAATAAAAATAAAATGTATCTAATTTATTGGTCTTTCAACCAGAGTTGGCAACTTTTCAATTCAGGTTGAAGTGAGTTGTAGCATATAGCTTACTGTACATAATAAGGACAAATTAGTTTGTCTTAGCACTATTTTAGTACTATTTTAAACGTTTCACTGGTCAAATTATTTGTGCTTGAATTCATTAATATTCGCTTGTGTGTGCTTATAAGTATGATTATTCATTCAAAATTGTTTAGAAATTGATGCATAAGTTATTAACGTTTTAAATTTCACATTTAAAGAAATCTAGTGTTTGATCATATCTAAATATTTATTAAAATGCAACACTGTTTTTGAGCAACTAGATTAAATACATGTATAATTATTAAAAAGCCATAAAGCACCTGCTGGGTAATGGCCTTACAAATTAACATTATTATTTTTTAGCCACAAAATGACCTCTTTAAATTGGAATCCTCTATTTTAACCTTAATTACCACACACATAGTAATATAAATAATACAAATATTAGAAGAAATATAAGTGGTCATTAATTGACAATAATTAGGCTATTGCACTGTGGCAAGCAGCGAGGCGAGGGACCGTGAGAGCGGGCCAGTGGCGAGTGGTAATGTGCGCCAGCTGCACAACACATGCACAAATAGTGTTTAGTACCAAAAGATCTCTTCAAAATATTCAATAAATATTATTGAATTAAAATATAGAACACTTATTTAATTGAAAAATAGTTATGGTGTATCATTGAGTATGAGTGTGACCAATTAGTAAGGAATACCTGATGGCTAAATACAAGAATAAAATTAAAATGTTGCATCTCTATCATTCTCCATAATAAAACGATCCTGTAAATATGGCTGACTTAATAATCGATGCACACTACTAAGATTTACTGTTTACAAAAACTTGCTGCAAACATCGGTATAGTGGAGCTGTTGTGTATCCGCTTAAGCCAGTCAAATGCATTGACACAGCACCAGAAGTATTGAGAGCTCCATGTTCCACGTGACTGTGTGCGCCGCCGGGAGATGAGAGCATGTTGCAACTCCGCTTTTCAACGCCTCTGGCTTTAACATTAGCGCCAAAACGCCATTTATTGTTTGAATTTCGCACTATTATTCAATATACTATTATTCAACTTAATAATATATATATATATATACTATTATTCCACTTAATAATGCATTTAAAAATTAAAAATAAAAGCTATAGGTCTAGCTTTGTTTAATATTAAAACTAGGTTTGGCAATTTGGCGTGAGATTAAGTTGGGCAGTGTGAGAGCGTGAAAGCGTGTCACACCAAATGCGTGAGAGTTGGCAATTTTTTTTAATTACAAACATATACACACACACACATACACAATTTGTTGACCTTTATGAAAGCATGCCTTACCAGATGAAATCCAAATACAAGAAAATCCAAGTCCTTTTAATAAAAAAAGAAACATCATTAATGAGGTCATTTTATTCTATTGTTCAGTCCTTATGAACAATTCAATCTAAATGATGTGCTCTTACCTTTAGATGGCACAATGATGTGAGCTTGCAACGTTGTGCTGTAATGTATCTCTTTATATAAAGGCACAATGACTGTGACGTTGACCATCTGTATTTGGTGCGGGTCACTTGGTTCGGGTGTGTGTACTGTGTAGCTCTTTTTGGATGCCTGAAAAAAATCTTTGTGAGTCACAGTAGTTTAGCACATGTGGTGTGTGCCGGTAGCGCAGATGATCAGAAAGGATCTAAATCACAATGGTGCTATTTTTGTCTCATATATATCTTTTTTTTTCTTTAAGATATCAGATATTTACTAAAGTTTTTTATACTGAAATTTTACACCTTCACTTTCATATTTTGTAGATAGTTTCATAGGTCAAATTCAAAAAAATATTTTTTTATTTTTGTATATAAATCATTATAGAAATGGGGAATCTTGTATATAATGTAACTTTACCATACCATTAAACATTCACTCAAACATTTTAGTAAAATTGTACAAAGTTTAATTGACAGTTATATTCCGGCAATAATGCACTATGATGCTTTTCTAAAACTGTGCGTCATTTTCTGTCCTCAAAGAGAGACGGCATGCACTGGGAATTTCACAGGTTTATCTTTGTGCTCAAGGATAAAGACAAGGTAACAATGCCTCATGAGCAAGACGGCTGTCACGGAACAGTAAAATTGTCAGTAGACAGCTGTAACGGCAACAATGAATATCTGCACTTGCGACCTTTTGTTCTCCACCAATGCAGAGACAGCTGCAACTCTTGCTTGTTCTTATTTGATGCTTTGACCTTTCTTGATTTACCAATGCTATATGATATCCATCATTTGTGTTTTCAGGTAATGAACTTGATGCAACCTGTAAAACACAAATCCTGGATATGAACAATAGTTTCCTTCATGTTAATCCATGTTCATAAATTCTCTAAGATACAAAATGTAATATGTTTACAGAAGTTCATATATTCTTAATGCATTACAGCAGTGTTACTGTTTCTGAGCATCAGTTGACATGAAGGTGCTTATAATTATTCCTTCTTAACAGTTAGAATGTGGTGAGAAGGTCAAACTAACCATCTTAGCCCCAGATCTGGTTGTATACAGTGTTAATGTATTGTCAGCTCTATGGCGTTGATTTGTTTGGGAGCTCTGCCATCACTTAAGACCTTTACTGAGGTTTCTGGCCTGCCTTAACCTCTCGCACCTCAGTTATTCTGCACTCTCTCCACAAGCACCTTACTTAGTCTTAGCACTTGGGCGGTCTATTCTAGGCCTCTCATCCTTTACAGAGCCTCATTCTCAGCTGTCTATTTACTCTGGTGTATCAACACTCAGGAGCAAGAATGGAAGAAATGGGCACAACCTTATGTCTAAAAAGTTTTGTAATCCGAGCTTCCTTTTGTCACTGGGTGCACTAGAATTGTCTTGCATCTGTTGGGTTAAATAGGAATCCATTGTGTCTCTACTTCCTGTCTCCTGCTTCCAGACCATGCAGCTAGTTTTGCTAGACCATGCTACAAAAGGTTTTAGAAATTAGTAGGTATAATTCTTAAGCATTAAACAATGGCACATTGATCAAATGCAAAAGTGAAATTGAAATAAACAAATAAAATAAAAATAAAAATAATTAAAAAAATGAAATCAAAATGGCATTTTCTAAAAAGATTGTACAATTTTATCTAACATTAAAATGAAAACAGAAAAAATAAAAATAAACTTATTTAAAATTGTAATAAAAACTATAATAATATCTCAATGACTCTTGTATCTCACAGATCTCACAGTATCTCAAAACTCGTAGAGACTCGTAGAAAATCTGTGATTAAAAGTGTAATGAACTGAAAGATTTAGAATTTTGTAAAATTTTGAGCAAATTAATTAAAATAAGTATACTGAAAAAAGTTTTGGGACACCCCTCCAAATAATTGAGTTCAGGTTTTCAATCTTTTCCATGGCCAAATGTGCATAAATCGAGCCCTAGGCCGACGCTTCTACACACATTAGTGTAAGAATGGGTCGCTCTCAGGAGCTCAGTGAACTCAAGCGTGGGGCCGTGATAGGCTGCCACCTGTGCAATAAGTCCATTCCTGACATTTCCTCACTACTAAATATTCCATGCTTAACTGTTAGTGGGATTATAACAAAGTGCAAGCAATTGGGAACAACAGTAACTCAGCCACGAAGTGTAAGGCCACGTAAAACCACAGAGCGGGGTCAGCGCATGCTGAGGGTCACCAACTTTCTGCAGAGTCAATAGCTCCAGACCTCCAGACTTCTGTGGCCTTCAGATGAGCTCAAGAACAGTGGAGAGAGCTTCATGGAATGGGTTTCCATGGCCCAGCAGCTCATCCAAGCCTTACATCCCCAATTGCAATGCAAAGCGTGGGATGCAGTGGAGTAAAGCACATCGTCACTGGACTCTAGAGCAATGGAGATACTCCATATTAAACCCTACGGATTAAGAATAGGATGTTATTAGAGTTTAAGCACATGTAAAGGCAGGCGTCCCAAAATTTTGGGCAAAATAGTGTGCCAGACTGTTTCTAGATAACATTGATCATGTGACTCAATCAAAGTGTCAGTGTAAACTGAAGTTCAATCTTGATAACAGGATCAAGTTTTTTTTTCTTTTTTTCTTGATAACAGGATCAAGTGCTGCTGCAAAAGAAATTCTAAAATTGTAAATGCTGATAAATCCACTTTAAAAAAAACTTGAATAAAAAAAACAGTAGTTTAATGCATTTTTGCGACAAAAAAATGCATTAAACTACTGGTCTCTGACTTTTGAAGATATTTTATATTGCTTAATATTTTTATATGGTTGTTCACCAAGTGACACCCTCTGGTGGTGGTACTATCGTCAGATCATCAGCGCATTATCATGATTGCTTAGAGCATCTGATGAAACAGGCTCTTAACTTCAGTGTGCGGTTGACATTTTAAATATCAACCTTTTATAACTAAAAACCAGACAGATAGCCCCTATATGCTTTAAAGCACTGGATCACATTGCATGATTGAAGTCTGTTGCTGTCCCTCAGAGAGATGACCGAGGGGCCATACCCTTCAAGTTGTATTGTTTAAATGGCATTGTTTCCTTTACTTTAGCCTTGAGGACAAAGATAACCTGTTACATTCCTTTGAGTGCCTCTGTGATGGAAGAGATAGGGTTGTTTGTAACTATGTAGGACACATCTCATCTGTAGACGTCCATCACTTGCATAAACTCCTACTACTTAAGTTACATGATCTATTACATGACCTAATGCCTCCTCCGTGTCATGCTTATTATATTGTTTAACCACCTTGAACTTTCAAAAGCTAAGATGAACTCTCATTGAACCATGTTAATCCACAAATTAGCTCTAATTATTAAATTGAAGAAGTTTGAAGAAGAAAATTTGTCAAGTTTATAACCTTTTTTAAGCTTTTTATTTGTGTCAGAGGCTCCTCTCACATATAGTAATGTATGTGCTAGGCTTTATGGAGCTCTTAATATAGCACAAGTGACAAGTGTTGAAGTTGCCTCACTTTCTTCATCCAGTGTTAATTAACCCCCTCCTTCCCCGACTCCTCCTTTATTTAACACTTCTGTTGGAGCCACTCCATCCTCTTGAGCAGCGACAGGCACTTGTCATATCTTTCCTACCCATTGAGTAGGTCTGTAACGGACAGTTCAGTTGTCTGAAACATGTTTGCTAGTTTTATTTCTATTTGCGACCATTAGAAAAGGTAAGTCAACAGTATGTTATCTTCAGATTTTATTTGATTGTATTTTTTACATGTATGTTAAGGGATGGTCTGGCCTGTTTTCATAATTTCTGCTAGAAGTTTATGGTACTTCAATGTTTGTGAGAATGACCTGCATAATTGTGGATTTCATTACAGACATTTTTGCTTGGCTATTAATGCTCATAACTACTTTAACAGCAACAAATCTTAACAAAATAACATATTTGTCATTGTCAGCTGATGTGATGTTTGCATTTTTGCTCTTTAATTCGACCCTGTAAAGCACACCGTTTACACCCATAATGCTGATGTCAATTTAGTTTTAAAATAACACAATATGGCAGAAGTTTAATTTGCATATTTTCTTTATTCTACTGATACAGAGACTAATGGATTCAAAGAAACACACAAGATTTTGAGAGATGGAAGCACTTCATTCCTCATCATGTCCTTTCTGTTCAAAGAAGAAGAAAAAAGACAACGTAAGATTAATTTATCTTATTTGAAAATTGAACACATTTTGCCCATGGATATAGTTGTTTAAAATTATTTTCTTGCAAAGTTTGATTGTACAGTAGAAAAATGGAATAGCTCTGCTTATCAAGGCTTTTGGAAGCAACAGCATGTTTCTCATTTGAAAGTTGTTGAAATATTTTATTGGTTAGTGTCCACATCAAATAGTTACTTTAAATTGTATTTTACTTAGAGTTAATTAATGTAATTGACAGTATGCACCAAACCTGTCAAGTCATTTAATATTTGTTTGCAAACAACAAATACTTACCTTGGATCCTGAATCGCGGCTCTTGGCTCTCAGTTTGTTGACCTGAGATTCAGCAATATCAGCCCTCTCCTCTGCCTCATCCAGCTCATGCTGCAGCTTACGGAACTTGCCCAGATTGGAATTGGCCTGTTCCTCCTATAAAAACAAAGATATTATAAGTCACTAATTTTTATTTTTATTTAATCAAAATCCAAGTTTATTCATTACAAGAACAGAAAATCATGGCAATCAAGCTTTATGCACAAGGGATATTTTGAGTTTCAAAATAACCAAATCATATCCCTTAAGTTGTGTTTGTGCTCATGTTGACCAAGGGAGGATTTTCTTTTTGTTAGTTACTCTTATTGCTTTGGACTAAAAGTACTGAATTCCCTTACATAGGATATTACTACTACTTTCCAATTTGTTTGAGATCTTTTTCCCCCCACCCTGTTACACTTGTGGTGTACCCAGTTAAATATGATCACCCTACCAAAAAAAAGTTCACATCTCATTATGCTATATCATCCCCAAATATTGTATTCAATCTTTTTGTA
This sequence comes from Pseudorasbora parva, assembly GCF_024679245.1. NCBI lineage: Eukaryota > Metazoa > Chordata > Actinopteri > Cypriniformes > Gobionidae > Pseudorasbora > Pseudorasbora parva. The sequence continues at coordinate 1,975,555 of NC_090195.1, forward strand.
AACTTGTTTCTTTCTATTAGGACAGGTTTTGTATTTATTTTTGGAATTGATTGATCTGAGCTTATGTAAAAAATAATGGAGAGATTAAAATTAAGAGAAACGGTTCTTATCCAGGAGGATGTTCATCATATTCATGTTCACATACACCAATCTGGCATAACATTATGACCACAGACAGGTAAAGTGAATAACACTGATTATCTCTTCATTGCAGCTCCTGTTAGTGGGTGGGATATATTAGGCAGCAAGTGAACATTTTGTCTTCAAAGTTGATGTGTTAGAAGCAGTAAAATCGTACGGATTTGAGCGAGTTTGACAAGGGACAAATTGCGATGGCTAGACTGCAACTCTTGTTCCCGGTCTGCAGTGGTCAGTATCTATCAAAAGTACTCCAAGGAAGAAACAGTGGCGAACCGGCCACAGGGTCATGGGCGGCCATGGCTCATCGATGCACGTGGGAGCGAAGGCTGGCCCGTTTGGTCCGATCAAACACTCAAGCTACTGGAGCTCAGATTTCTCAAGAAGTTAATGCTGGTTCTGATAGAAAGGTGTCAGAATACACAGTGCATCACAGTTGGTGTACGGAGCGGCATAGCCGCTGACCAGTCAGGGTGCCCATGCTGACCCCTGACCCCACCGAAAGCATCAGAACTGGACCACAGAACAATGGGAGAAGGTGGCCTGATCTGAGGAATCACGTTTTCTTATACATCACAGGGATGGCTGGCTGTGTGTGTGTGGCTTACCTGGGGAAGGATGCACTATGGAAAGAAGGTGCGTCGGCGGAGGCAGTGTGATGCTTTGGGCAATTTTCTACCGGGAAACCTTGGGTCCTCCATCCATGTGGATGTCACTTTGACACGCACCACCTACCTAAGCATTGCTGAGACCATGTTCAGCCTTTCATGAAAAAGGTTTTCCCTGGTGGCTGTGGATCTTCCAGCAGGATAATGCTCCGGCCACAAAGCAAAAGTAGTTCAGGAATGGCTTGAGGTGCACAACAACGAGTTTGAGGTGTTGACTGGCCTCCAAATTTCCCAGATCTCAATCCAGTCAAGCATCTGTGAGATGTGCGGACCAAACAATTCCCATTCATGGAGGACTTAAAGGATGTGCTGCTAACATGTTGGTGCCAGATACCACAGCACACCTTCAGGAAGACTAGTGGAGTCCATGCCTTGACATGTTAGGGCTGTTTTGGCAGCAAAAGGGGGGCTTACACAATATTAGATGTTGTCATAATGTTATGCCTGATCAGTGTATGTTCATGTGTGCTTGCAAAGATAAATGCCTCTGACCTGTGCATGTGTGGATACATGCACACTCACGCTACTGTGCACACACACAAGTTTAAGTACACAAACAAACCATTTTACGTATTACAAGTTTTCTTTTTCACAGAGATTAACTTTTATCCTCACTACAAAAAAACACAAAAAAAAAAAAAAAAACATTGAATCCAATATTTGATGATACTATAGCATAACAAGCTATTTAAAAGCAATTTTGGGAACTGGGTCATGTAAAGAATGATTAGATGCATATATTTTTTGTAAAATTATCTTAAACATACCGCTTCCTCAGCAGCTCTCTTGTAGGATTTGACCTTCAGCTGGAGTTTGTCCACCAGATCCTGAAGACGTGCCAGATTCTTTCTGTCTTCCTCAGTCTGCATATAAGGTCAGGGTTGGGAAGTAACGGAATACATTTAACGGCATTACATAATCAGGATACAAATATCTGGTAACTGTATTTCGTTACAGGTTATGTTAAAACACAAAGTAATCAGATTACAAGGAACTCTCATTTTATAGTAAAATGCAACCAAGTGTGCATAACTCTCTGGCATATCTCTTCACAGAAGCGTCTCCTAGTGGTCAATATATAAAACACAAAGGAAGTGGAATTACTTTTGAGTATAACTACTTTATGAAGTTATTTTGTAACTGTAATGGAATATATTTTTAAAGTACTCATCCCAACTCTGTAGGTAATCATAGAGCATAAATTGACTTTATCACAATTTTTGCATAAATAAAATATTTTTGTGTCAAAGAAAGTGACCTGGTAGGTGAGCTCCTTGATGCGTCTCTCATATTTACGGACTCCTTTCACAGAGTCGCTTGCCTTTCTCTGCTCAAGCTCCACCTCATTTTCCAGCTCTCTCACCTGAAAAAATCCAAGATAATTTAAAACACCAATTCTAAATATCTGAATACAAATATTCATGAGTAGCAACTAGAAAATGAATTATTAGAAAACTAATGTTCAGAAACTACTTACTCTGGCTTCCAGTTTCTGGACCTGCTTCTTGCCTCCCTTCATTGCGATCTGCTCCGCTTCATCCAGACGGTGCTGCAGGTCCTTGATGGTCTGCTCCATGTTCTTCTTCATGCGCTCCAGATGAGCACTGGTGTCCTGCTCCTTCTTCAGCTCCTCGGCCATCATGGCAGCATCAGTGATGGCCTTCTTGGCTTTTTCCTCAGCATTCCTGCACTCCTGCACTGCCTCCTCAACCTCAGTCTGAAGCTGAGTATTATCTCCCTCCAGCTTCTTCTTCTGATTCAGCAGGCTGGTGTTCTGAACATGGACAATATTGACATTCATGTATGTAGTCTCTGGTTAAAATTGTGTACTGATAGGGTTTAAGGGTTTTACTTGTGTTTGTCTAATGCAGATGTGTCATACCTGAGAATGCAGGAGCTGAACTCTCTCACTGACATCCAGCAGTTCCTGCTCAGCCAGTTTCCTTCCTCTCTCAGTTTGTTCCACCAGGGATCTCAGCTCATCCAGTTCAGCTTGGAGCAGATTGTTGCGTCTCTCCACAATGGCGATGTTCTCTTTGAGATCATCATTACTACGAAGAGCATCATCCAGTTGCAGTTGGGCATCCTGTAAAGTACAAGTTTTACAAATGAAAAGACTGAAGAACTATGTTGGATTTCACCAAAGCATCATAAAATATTGATTTGATGATTTGTCATACTTTAAGATGTCCATGAAGACCCTTGAGTTGCTTCTGGGCTTCTGCTGCCTGCCTGTTAGCCTGGCTGAGCTGAATCTCCATCTCATTGAGGTCTCCCTCCATCTTCTTCTTCAGCCTGAGAGCTTCATTCCTGCTGCGAGTCTCTGACTCCAGTGAGCTCTGCAGGGTATCCACCATTCTCTGCTGGTTCCTCTTGGCCTGCTCCATCTCTTCATCTTTCTCAGCCAATTTACGTTCAATATCAGCTTTAATCTGATTGAACTCCAGCTGAGCTCTAAGAATCTTTCCTTCTTCATGTTCAAGGGAACCCTGACAGATCAATTAATATTTTTATAGTTTTTTTAGAAACATGTTCACTTCTATTAGCATAACCATATTTTTTATTTTGAATAAACACACAGAAACAGAAAAAATATTAGATGTACCTCAGCCTCCTCCAGAGCTGTTTGAATTTCAGCTTTTTCCTGCTCCAATTGCTTACGGATTTTCTCCAGCTCATGAATGTTTTTTCCACTCTCACCAATTTGTTCAGTGAGATCTGCAATCTCCTCTGTTTATTAGGCAAGGTAACACTAGTCAATACAAGTTAAGATTTTTGTGATATTAATGTGAATGAAAATAAAAAAAAGGTGTGCGCATCCAAAACCCAAATTGGGCTCAGGTGTGGGACAAACAGATATCATTAACCTGACAAAGACTGGTTTAAATTTTGCACTGTTTATAAATACTTTTTGTAGCTGTAGTGTGCTAACATTTTCTTTTCTTTGTCTATTTATATTTGTGTGTATGCCCAGATGACCAATAAATTAAGGGCACCTTGGAGGTTCTTGTTTTCTCTCTTCATAGTTTCCAAATGATCCAGAGACTCCTCATAAGAGTTCTTCAGTTTGAATAGTTCAGTGCTGAGAGATCTGGCTTCCTTCTGGGAGCTTTCCAGCTCGCTCTGAGACTCCTCATATTTCTGCTTCCACTCAGCTAGGACCTGTTGATAGAATCAGACTTTGATTAGCTACCACTGGAGCTGAATGAATACAAAGATAATTTATACGTTTTTCTTTTCTTTTTTCACCTTATCAAAGTTTCTTTGCTTCTTGTCCAGAGCAGCTGCAGCAGCATTGGATCTCTCCACATCCACCATGAGGTCCTCAATCTCATTCTGGAGCCTGTGCTTGGTCTTCTCCAGAGAGGAGCATTTAGCATTAACAGCTTCCACAGCTTCTTCTGCATCTTGCAGACGCTGAGCCAGCTTTTTCCTAGAATAATACAAAGCAGCATTCATTTACATTGTTTTTTATGTATGCATAGTTTTTTTGTCTGTTTTTTTCCTGTTTCATACTTGGCATCCTCCAGCTCCTCAGTCCTCTGGATGGCATCAGTTTCATACTTGGTTCTCCACTGAGCCACTTCAGAGTTTGCCTTGGACAGACTCCGCTGCAGCTCAGCCTTGGCTTCCTGCTCCTCCTCATATTGCTCCCTCAGCAGATCAGCATCATGACGAGCAGACTGAACTGCATGGGCCAGGGCATTCTTAGCCTATGAGGATCGGGAATTTACTGTTAACAATATACATTGAAATGCAGTGGACAGTTGGTAATTCCTTACAAAAATAATTTAAAAAAAAACCTACCTTGACTTCCTCCTCTAGTTGTCTCTTGAGGTCCTCAATCTGCTGGGTGTAGGACTGCTTGCCTCTTGTTAGCTGAGAGACCAATGAATCCTTTTCTTCCAGCTGTCTAGAAAGCTCCCCTAGATAGAAGTATAACCATTATTTTACAGAAAGTACTGTGTGATCATGGGAATTTTTCTAACAATACACAGGATAAATTATTTCCTTGTCATTGTACATACCATTCTCAGTTTGTAGCTTAGCTTTTTGCATGGTAAAGTCATTGATGCTGCGTTGTCCTTCTTCGTATTTTGTTCTGTATTCTGACATCTGGTCCTCAAGAGTCCTGCACATTTTCTCCAAGTTTGCCTGGATAGATTAAATCAATTAATTAAACTAAAGAAGTAACAGTAAGAACTGCCTGAAGTTAAAATGGAAACAAGGATTCATCACCTTGGATTTGACAAGTTGCTCCATGTTGGAGACCACATCGTCCAGTTCCAGTCTGAGTTCACTCTTCTCTTTCTCCAGCTTCTGCTTCACTCTCTGGAGGTTGTCAATCTGCTCTCCCAGATCAGCCACACTGTCTGCATGTTTCTTCCTCAGTGTAGCTGCAGTGGCCTCGTGTTGCAGAGTGGCCTCTTCAAGGTCTCTGCGCACTTTCTGGAACTCAGCTTCACGTTTCTTGTTCATCTCAATCTGGGCAGCAGTGGCTCCACCAGCCTCCTCCAACCTCTCACTGATCTCCTCCAGTTCTCTGGACAGATCAGCTCTCTGTTTCTCAACTTTAGCACGGGCAGCTCTCTCAGCCTCCAGCTCTTCCTCAAGCTCTTCAATTCTGGCCTGGTAAATGTGAGGAAAACCAAAGTTAAATCTAGAATTCCTTACTGTCCAACTGTCCCTATTTTTAAGAATCATTAAGTTTACCTGCAACTCTTTCAGTTTCTTCTGGAGTTGGGCTGCCATTGCCTGCTCGTCTTCAATCCTGCTACTGAGCTGACTGATCTCAAAATCCTTCCTGTGTTGCAGAACATATTTGATTTCCATTATTTAAAAAAATGTATTCAAATTTTTTTGATAAATTATTTCACCCTCTTGAAACCCACTTTTTAATCCTCTCTTCCAGTTGTTGTTTGTCATTTTCCAGGTCCATTACGCTCTCTTGGGTCAACTTTAAGTCTCCCTCGAGCTTCCTCTTTGCTCTCTCCAGATCCATACGAAGCTTCTTTTCCTGTTCCAGGGAACCCTCAAGCTGGAAGGACAATAGTTTGTTCAGCATTGTAAATGTTGCCTTTTTCATTTACAACAGAAGTGTCAACAAACCACTCACATCATCCACTTGTTGCTCCAGCTTGGCTTTGGCTTTGGTGAGTGTGTTGACTTTGTCTTCCTCACTCTGGAGGTCATCCAGCGTTTGCTGATGGGCCTCCTGAAGAGCTTTCTTCTCCTTGGTCAGCTTAGCGATGATCTCATCCAAAGCTGCCATCTCTTCTGTCAGGTTTTTAACCTGTACAAATGTGTCATTGTATAAATTAACTCTCAACATGCCATTCTAGCATCACTTAATGTTCAGTGTTGAAAACTGACCTTGTTCTCAGTGGCATGTTTCTCTTTCTCCACTTTGGCCAAAGTGAGCTCAAGATCATCAATGTCCTTCTTGAGCTCAGAACATTCGTCCTCCAGCTTTCGTTTCTTTGCAGTCAGCTCAGAATTCATCTCCTCTTCATCCTCGAGTCTCTCAGTCAGCTCTTTGGTTTTGGCCTCAAGCTGGATCTTATTCTTGATTAGACCCTCACATCTCTCTTCAGCATCACAAAGATTATCTTGCTCCTGTTTATTTATAAATATGGAAAATATATGTTGTTTCATGTATTGAAACATTCAAAAGGCTTTATTTTCTATTACTATTATTAAAATGAATACAATCACAAACTCAAACTTACAGTTTGGACTTGGAGTTGCAGGTCGTTCTTCTCTTGGAGAAGAGAAACCATCTTTTCTTCAAGCTCCTTTCTGCGGGCTTCAGATTTGGCATACGCCTCCTTCAACTTCAGGAATTCTTCCTTCATGTTGGCCATCTCTTTCTCTGCTTCAGCAGATCTTAGCAATGGTTTTATCTTGAAGTAGAGCTTCATCCAGGGCCAATTCTTGACACCCATGAAAGCACGTACATTCCACTGGATCACAAGCAAGGCATCTCTGTAATATGACACAACAATTGTTCTTATACTTAATATAAAATGTACTAGTGGAATTATTTCTCAATTTAATTGCCTAAAACTTTACCTGCGATCAACAATCTTCTGGAACTCAATTCTTGAGAGAAGACCACGAGCTCTAGCCTGAATATTTGTCATGAGGAGAGCAAGACGGTCATCTCGCATCTCTTCAAGAGTACCCAGCAGACCAGCCTTGAAGAACACCTTGGAGAATAAAATGTAGGTATCTTATTTAGTTTTACATTCCGCAAGTGATCATTACTAGTGTTGTAAAAATATTGATATGTATCTAAACTGAAATATGTGATTCTTGCTCTCCTCTTCGATGGACCTGCGTTCTGTCACTCACTCGTCTCTTTCGCTCCTATTGAATACTGCTTGTATTGCACATAATTATATTCATTCACGCAGGTTTTGCCTGAGCACCACTGATCTATATAAGCACATAAAGCCTCCTCTCAAACAGCTCACAAATAGCAAATTGACTTCTTTTTCGTGGCTTATTACACTTAAATGGTCAAATACATACAAAATTGTCAAAATGCCCATGTTGCCAAGTATTCAGATAAGTACAGTCAGAATTGGAATGTAAATACTTGAGAAAAAATGCATGCTGTGTAACTATATTAGATCCGTGCATTAACGTGCAAAGTGACAGCAGCCTAATAAATCTGCTGCTGTCTGTCATGTTAATTAAAGAACTAAAGAGAAAATCACTCACTGCTCTTGACTGAATAACTTTTGTAACTTTAATTGCAAGCATTCATCTGAATGTAAAGACTATCAGGTGTTATTTCACATTTGATCATTTAATTTCTGTAGTATTCTTACCTGTATACTCACCTGAAAAACTTAAAGCCATGTTTATTTAATCTGTCTGTTTATTCTATTTTTTTGTTTTTGTAGAATTCTAGTATTATGACAAAACTAATCATTACATGCATACTAATATATTTTTTTATTTTATCCTTTTATAACCTGAATTATACATTTTATTAGGGTACCTTTGTATGCCCAAATCTGTATTGGTTGTGGTCGATATCCAAAGAGCCTAATAATTTCTCAGCTCCTTTCCTGCTGTCAATGAACTGACCCTCTGGGATGGCAGCGGGGTTAAGGATACGGTATCTGTTGTTGAATAAAGTGGAAAATCATATTAATTTTGGCATTGACAATACTAATATGGCATTAAAAAAAAGGTAATATGCTGTAATACAAAGGGGTCAAGAAATGGCTCAAATTCCCATAAAAGACATTTTGTGTAAACCATTATTTCCAACAATTTGAACAAAGACCCTAGTAATTTACAAAACCAACTGAGAAACAGTTCTGATTTAGAAATAATATTCAATATGGATATTTGCAAATATGTCTACTGTGGTTGCATAATTGACCCAAGTGTGACTTAAAAGTGTGACCCAAGTGTGATTTGTATTCACTAATGAATGTACCTCTGCTTGAAATCTCCATACAGGATCCTGTTGGGGAATCCCTTTCTGCAGATCCTGATGCCCTCCAGCACACCGTTACAGCGCAGCTGGTGCATGACCAGAGGATTCTCCATCGCCCCAGGAGTCTTAGTCTCGTTGGGGATGATGCAGCGCACAAAGTGAGGGTGAGTTGACCTCAAGTTGGTCATCAGTTTGTTCAAGTTCTCCTGTGGACAGACATTATCCATGACTTTGCCAATATATATAGGTCATGCTATTTAAAGAAATCAAGTTATATAAAAATCAATTATTTCATTATGAATCACTATTCAAAGTGTTTCAAAGGCACTGATATGTTACCCTGTGAAGGGCAGACACGGTCTGAAAAGAAGAGCCTTTCTTCTTCTTCTCCTTTCCTTTGCCACCTCCTCCTCCCTCTGCAGCTGTTGAAATAAACATTGTTTTCTTAAAATTAACCTTGCAATCCTTATTTGTATCAAAAGTCACTTTTCCACCATCAGGCCAAACCTTTCTCATTGCTTAACAGCTTAGGACCTGCACGGTTAAAAGAAGGAGGTTTGCCAAAACTTGGTTTTTATTCCAGGTCGAGAATGGTTTGTAATTGTGCTGTGCACCAAGGTCAAGTGCAAATATAACTGGAACCATTTCTTAATCTTAAAACCATTTAACCCGACAGTGGAAAAGTGGCCAATACCCCCCTCCTCCCCTTTGGATGTTAACACACCTGAGTCAGCACCAGCATAATTAGCAAACAGGATAGACAGAAGTTTCATGGTGGACTTCTGATAGAGGCCAACAACCGTCTCATTGAGAGGGTCCTTGTTCTTCACCAGCCAGTTATTGATGTTGTAGTCCACAGTGCCAGCGTAGTGAACCAGGGAGAAATGGGCCTCTGGTTTACCCTTGACAATCCTGGGCTTCTGGAAGTTGTTTGATTTCCCCAAATGGTTGTCATAAAGCTTAGCTTTGAATGTTGCATCACTGGCTTTGGGGAACATGCACTCCTCTTCAAGGATGGACATGATACCCATGGGCTAGCAAACAATAGATTAATGGGTTTCAAATTAACTGAGCAGCATTGCTCTAATTCCTGAGATCTCTCACATTTTAAAACTCACCTTTTCAATGAGATCAATACAAGCCTGCAAGTCCATACCAAAGTCAATAAATTCCCAGTCAATGCCCTCCTTCTTGTATTCCTCTTGCTCCAGCACAAACATGTGGTGGTTGAAGAACTGCTGCAACTTCTCATTAGTGAAGTTGATGCACAGCTGCTCAAAGGTGTTGAACTAGAACAGATTAACAGTGTTGTCAACTAATTGAAATGCAAATGCACTTCTAAAATCAGACTAAAACTTTTAGCACATATACACAATTTAAAATAAACAAAATTGACCAAAAGTGTTAGTTAAACAAACATACACAGTACATTTTTTTTTACAATAATACGCTTTCTATAAGACTGTCATGTATCCTTAATAGCATCTGTCACAAACAGCATTATCTGTTAGCAAACTGATGACTAAATTATTGGCTATTTAACAAAAGATTATATCTATTGTTAATGTCCTGCAGCATCCTTCAACAGAAGCATAGGAAATAGGTCTTTATCTAAGCATTGTAATGATGCCAAATAATTAATGTTCATACATTTAGTACATTTTGGGTATGAATTGATGTTGATAATGTACAATTTAAGACAGTATTTATCGCCATATAACTGGGCCCAGTGAAATGTAACTTTGAAGACTACGCTGCACATGGAGAGTCCCTGTTGAGCAACCAGGAAACTTTACTCAATGGTGATTTGTGTTTAGATCCAGAAAAGTGACTAATAGTAACAACATCAAGTACTTACATCAAAGATCTCAAATCCAGCAATGTCCAGCACACCAATGAAGTACTGGCGAGGCTGTTTGGTGTCCAGGGATTGGTTGATTCTCACAACCATCCAGAGGAACATCTTCTCGTACACTGATTTAGAAAGTGCACCAATAGCATAGTACACCTGTCCGATACACATTCAAATGTTAGAGAATAATGTTTCTTATGGTAACGTTATGCTGTGAAAAGATGTTAATCATGAAGTCTCCACCTGCTGGACATTCTGTCCCTTGGTGACCCACTCATTTCCTACTTTGACTCTTGGGTGGCACAGAGCCTTGATGAGATCAGCAGAGTTCAGGCCCATCAGATAAGCTGATTTATCAGCATCTGCCGGCAATAAAAGAAGATGGTTGATGGTAATGAATCTTCTATTAACCAATAAATATATTATATCAGTGTTTTGTCCTAATACTGACCCTCAGTCCCATCAGCCTCGGCCTGTTCCTCTCTTTGCTTCTGTTTGAACTTCATGTTGCCATAGTGCATTATGGCACCAACCAGCTTGTAGATGCTGTTCTTCTCCTCTTGGGTGAAGCCCAACACATCAAACGCTTCCTACAGCAAATTTGATTAATTTAACATGATAAATGTTAATGATACATTTTGGATGTTCATTCAAATTAATCTTGAGAAGGTGAGATCAAAATGTATTAATGGGAATTTCAGATAACACACATCTGTAGCCATCAGCTCGTCAGCATCATCAATAGAGGCCACTTGAGTCTCTCCTTGAGAGATGAAGGCGTAATCATAAGGGTTTGCTGTGATCAGCAGCATCTCTGAGAGAAATGACACAAGGCGTTTAGACATCATGTTGTAACGCATTTTCTTGTAAACATTTATAGAACAAATTATAGATGTTTGGTTGTAACACTTTTTTTGCCTACCTAAAAGTTCTGGTTTCTTCTGAGACAGGATCTGGTAGAAGATGTGGTAGTCTCTCTCAGCCTTGAGCTGGAAAGTCACACGAGACTTCTCCAGAAGGTCTGTTCATAGAAATCACAAAATAAGCAATGCATCTAAATGTGGACATTCCGTACACTTGTTTTTTTTTAGATACAGCTAATGATATAACCCTATCTTTAAAAATAAATAATAATAATAATAATAATTTGATATCTGTATTGGATTGTTGCCTATGCAATTTTGTGATTTTGAAAGTTTAAAATTATTTAATAAAAATATTATTTGGCTTTTAGCTAACCCTAACAGAAAACAATATGTATATCGTTTTTACACATTGTTGTGACAGATTCTGGGTACAAATGTGTTTTGTCCCAAAAGTAACTTGAGTATGTGTCTTAAAATACAAACTAGTAAATAATCAAAGATCGATCTTACAAGTCTCAATATCAGCAGATGCTAGTTTTCCACTGGCAGCGAAGTGGATTCGGATGAACTTCCCCTGTTCGAAAGACGATATTGTCTTTAAATACTTTGGAAAAATCTACAAAATGATAATTTTTTGTAACTTAAATCAGTGTCAACTCACAAAGCGAGACGAGTTGTCATTCCTTATGGTCTTGGCATTACCAAAAGCCTCCAGAGCAGGATTACACTGGATGATTTGATCCTCCAGAGTACCCTAGAAAACACAATATTAGAAATTTGCGTATGATGAATGAAAGTCAAACAAAATTACAGGCCAATGCTTTAAAATTTGAATCCAGATCTCCTCATTTACCTTCTTTTCACTGGTTTCCTTCTTTGAAGGACTAGCAGCAATGCTGGCAAAATACTGAATGACTCTCTTTGTGTTCACAGTCTTTCCAGCACCAGATTCTCCACTGTCAACACAAAGCTTAGACTTAGACAGAGGATACATACATTGTCTTACCGACCTTATTGACACTTTGCAGCTTTTTAAAAAGCATATAGTCTTACGTGATAAGAATTGACTGGTTTTCTCTGTCTGCAAAATAAAAACAATGTTTTGTTATATAATGGATCTCATTGATATTGGTTACTTATTCGTCAAGCAAAGTTATAAAATTGCAATATATCTGGAAACAATTTGCAGAATTATTGTAAACTATTTTTAACATGCGGAGTAGACGCACCTGACAGCATGTACTGGTAGGCATTGTCAGAGATGGAGAAGATGTGAGGAGGAGCTTCACTCCTCTTCTTTCCTCTGTAAGCAATAACAACTTCCTGGTTGTACACTGGCAGCCACTTGTAGGGGTTCACAGTGACACAGAAGAGCCCAGAGTAGGTCTGTAGGAGATTCACAGAAGATTTAGATCTGCTCATGTAAGATAAAGAGAATGTGTGAGTGTTTTAAGCCTCGACTCACATAGATCATCCAGGCTGCGTAACGCTCTTTGAGGTTAAACAGCACAGCGGGCTCATGTAGGAAGGTGAACATCGCCATGTCCTCAATTTTATCGAACTTTGGCGGGTTCTGGGGGTTAATATCAGCCTCCTTCACAGTTACTGTCTAGGGGAACATTGTATATTTGACACAGTCAATGTCTATTAACTGTCAGTCAACTGCATATTAATGTGTGCAGCATTGAGATGCGATAGCAGATAATTTTATCCAAAGTAACTTTCAAATGAGAATAATAGTTAGAGTGCATTAGATGGTGAGGCAATTTTGATTAAAAAAAAAAAACAGACATTATGTATTATTATCAGCTGAATTAAGCAGCTGCAAGTTACAGCAATATATAAAATCCATCAGATTAATCACAATGCCACTGCTTACACTTTTTAAAACTTACCGTTCCCTTTGAAGTCTCACAGGTGACTTTATCACCATCTCGACTGATAATAGATGCCTTGAGATATTCTTCTTCAGCATCAGGAACAAAACATTCTTTCTTCATGTCAAAGATGCGCGTTTGGGCTTCCAGACGCTCCTTATCTGATTTCCTGAGGTACGGAGCAGCAGCTCCAAACTCTGCCATCACCGAATCCCCCATTTTTCCCCCTTCTGTTGGATTTCAAGTAAACTTTATTTGATGCAATCGTAATTTATAAAGTGATGTGACATGTACACATTCAGTTTTGAGCATTGCCCTGTTAAGTAAGACTAAAATCTACTTACTTTTGCTGTTGTCTTCTTCAGAGACTGATCCTTAAAAGTTCTAGTTCCACACAAAAGACAGAAAATTATGTCAACAATGTCTCTTTTCTACTACTGACCACATGAATCTCAAACCCAAATCACTACAATAGATAACAAAAACAGTACCAGATCTGTCACAAAGTCAAGTGATACGATCAGTAAATTAATCTTTGACTATGACTTCAAAGATCATTTTTAATGTGTGTATAAATCAATGTGCCCTCCAACTTACCGCACAAAAAGAAAGATAACGATGATACAATTGAAATCATGTCGTCTCCTTTTTATAATGCAATTGTTCCTCTAAATATGGTTGTTGGCATCACACAAAGCTTCCAGCTCGCTCAGTTTGGTTAGGAAGGACGGGTTGGGTACTCGGGTGAGGTGGGGGCCAGTTTATTGTGGTGTTGGATATCATCCCTGTCAGGCTCAGAGTTAATAATGGTTATTGAGTATCAAAAATGGATTTTAGAAACATATTCAGATAAATCAGAAACTATTTTACCTACCCACTGTATGCCTAAAACACGTTAAAGAATTTGAATATAATAGAAACTCAGTGTTGTAAAAGTGAAAATTAAATACTGATCTCTACAACATCAGAGTTTAACAATGATTCTGTAAAACGATATTTACCTTAATACTTAATTGGTAACTTGATAAATAATGATTGTGAAATGTCCATAACATGCAGTGAAAGCATATGATGTGTACTGTTTTTGAAACCTTTATCAGATTACAAAATATAAGTAAATGATCAGGACTAACTTTGTATAAAATGTATCTTCCAATAGGTCTCTTGTGTAGAGGTTCATCACCGACACTGTTCCTGTGGTTTCCACTAGAGGCATCACCTGATTAACAGTTATTGAATGGGCCTGGTCAAGGTCAGTGTCAAGCTGGTGTGAATATTTCAGTTTGTGCTGTATTGGTAATGGAGCATTTGTCTTCTTCCCTGTACACTCAAGCATAGAGATATCTCTCTAACATTCCTTTTGAGTGCCTCTTCATGATTGAGAGGAACAGCTTGCATGATCCAACTACATCCATTAATGAGAGAGTGAGTGAACTTTCTGTATAGTTTCTGCTCCTATATTTTGTATATGTATACTCCTATTATTGTGTATAAAAAACAGATCTTTATACAACAGATCTTGGAAAAACCTGTTACAGATCAGCTTACCAGTCTGACAGCTGAACACCATTGTAAACTTAAGACCTTTAAGCTGATAAGTTGGGGTCAAGACATTCAGGCTAACAAGGAGGAACGCGAAGTGTGATGAGTGCTAATATCTTGGCACTTCACACATGCGGTCATAGAGTCTAATAATACGAAGGGTGTTAATTATGAAACACACTGAAGGCACTTCCTACCCAAGATGTGAGATTCTTTAAGGGTTTACAAAAGGTCACACTTGAGTTTTTTGATTTTTTTTAAGGCTACTGAAAATTAAAATACTGAAAAAAGTTTTTAGATATTACCTAAAAATAAGTTGTGCATTGCCTTTTTTCAAACTTCATATTCTTAGGAGAAAGCTTTTAAAAAGTATATAAAGTTATTTGTTATATATTCATGAATTGGATTTGACTTTTGGACAATTAACTGAACCTGTAAGTGCCAAACAAACAACAAAAGATACACCTTTACCTCTGCTTATGTGGCACTTATTTTTCTTTGTTTGCCCTTGAGTATAAAGATAACGGTGTGAAATTCTTCCTGAGTTCGTCTGGCTGATTGAGGACAGCTCGGCCCACATGTTGAAATCTGGGGTGAAGCAGGTGCTGTTTTTGCAAAGGGCTCCATGCGCATAAAAAAGAGCCTCTAGTTATAGATGTTGGCACACTTGGTGGCTGCATTGTCTTAACTTAAGTTACATGTCCAACAGAGGGAGAACAATGTAGTGCTGGTCAGAAGGTGGATTTTATTATTAGCTACAGATCAAGTAGCTTTAAAATATCGGGTTTCTTCCTCCTTTTGTTACATCTAGGGAATTTCTGTAATTAGAAATTATGGTAATATAGTAGAGTTTAAATTGCCCACATATGTAGAAACATTAAGTACATTTTTAATTAATAGATAGAACTAGAGACCATTTGTCCTCAAATCCAATAAGACAACAAAGATTTTGTAGATAACTAGTCATGTTTGCTTCACCTTGTTTTCACCATCACAGTAAAGAGATTCAGCCGTTAGGGGTTAAAAATAAAACAATTCCTATATGGTATAATTTAAAGTGGCAGCATAGTTGGTTTCCTCCCCTTCACCTCTCCATTCTCAGCTGTTCAGTGTTGACTCCACCTTCAATCATCTGTCCATCATTGACCTTGACCGTTCCGATTAGAACATCAAACAGGTTCTCCCCACTCAGTGACGCACCCACTGAGGATCCTGTTGAAAGTGCCCTAGTTATTGGCGATTCTATTACACGGAATGTGAAAATAGAGACACCAGCCACCATAGTCACATGTTTACCGGGAGCCAGAGCGCCTGACATCAAAGCAAATTTAAAAGTGCTGGCTAAAGCTAATCGTAAATTCTCTAAGATTATTATTCACGTTGGCACTAATGATGTTCGACTTCGCCAGTCGGAGATCACCAAAATTAACATTAAAGAGGTGTGTAAACTCGCAAGTACGATGTCAAAAGCCGTATATTTCTCTGGACCTCTCCCCGCGAAAAGGAGTGATGAAATAGTTAGCAGATTATCATCACTCAATGGCTGGTTGTCTAAGTGGTGTCTGCAAAATAACATAGGGTTCATAGACAATTGGAAAAGTTTTTGGGGCAGACCTGACCTGTTGAAGATGGACGGCATTCATCCCTCCTGGGCTGGTGCTGCTCTTCTCTCTAGTAATTTGGCACATAGTCTTAGAGCTAAACCTTGACTCACTGGGGCCCAGGTCAGGAAGCAGACAAACTGGCTAAACCAACCGTCTGCTAGCTGTCTCACGTCACCAAAGTCAGCTAAATCCCAGCACATAGAGACTCTTTCACCTAGATATTATCACATAGAGACTGTGTCTGTTCCCCGAATTAGTAAATACAAAAAACCATCAAAACCATTCAACAGTAAAAATTTAATTGATGTCCAACAAATAAACAACAGATATAATACGGATGAACAATTGATAAAGCTTGGGTTGCTGAATATTCGATCCCTTTCGCCAAAAACGCTTGTTGTCAATGATATGATTATAGATCATAACTTAGATGTGCTGTGTTTGACAGAAACCTGGCTAAAACCTGATGATTACATTACTTTAAATGAGTGCACCCCCCGAGATTATTGTTACAAACATGAGCCACGTCTGAAAGGTAAAGGGGGAGGTGTGGCTGTAATTTATAATAATATTTTCAGTATTACTCAGAAGTCTAGTTTCAAATATAATTCCTTTGAAGTTTTGGTGCTTTATGTAACGCTGTGTAGTGTAAATGATAAATCCCTTCTGACATTTGTGTTGGCTACTGTATACAGGCCACCAGGGCACAATACAGACTTTATCAAAGAATTTGCTGGTTTTGTATCAGAGTTAGTATTAGCTGTAGATAAAGTTCTAATTGTTGGGGATTTTAATATCCACGTAGACAATGAAAAAGACGCATTGGGATTGGCATTCAGAGACATTCTAAACTCTATTGGAGTTAGACAACACGTATCAGGACCCACTCATCGCCTTAATCATACTTTAGATCTAATAATGTCACATGGAATAAATGTTGATACTGTTAAAATTCTGCAGCAGAGCGATGACATCTCAGATCATTACCTAATATCATGTATACTTAATTTACCTAAGGCTGCAAAGCCATCCCCTCGCTTCAAATATGGCAGGACGATAACCGCTGCGACTAAAGATTGCTTTGTACATAATCTTCCTCATCAGTTCCATCTCCTCAGCATTACAGATAGCCAAGAGGAACTTGATGCTGCAACAGAAACTATTGACTCTCTCTTTACTAGCACTTTAGACATAGTTGCTCCCCGGCGCTTAAAGAAGATTAAAGCAAATAATCCAACGCCGTGGTACAACGAGCACACTCGGGCCCTTAAAACAGCAGCCAGAAAAATGGAGCGCAGCTGGAAGAAAACAAAACTAGAGGTTTTTCGCAATTTGTGGAAAGAGAGCATGATTGCATACAGAAAGGCCATAAAAACTGCTAGATCTGCTTATTTCTCATCTCTTTTAGAAGAAAACAAACACAACCCTAAGTATTTATTCGATACAGTGGCTAAATTATCAAAAAATAAAGCTTCAGCTTCTGATGTTTGTAAACAACACAGCAGTAATGACTTTATGAACTTCTTTACTAGTAAGATTGATAATATTAGGAATAAAATTATAACCATGCAGCCGTCTATTACAGTATCACTTCAGACAGAGCACTGCAGGGTCACTGAGGAAAAATTACACTCATTCACTGCTATAGGAGGAGAAGAACTGGCTAAACTTGTAAAATCATCAAAATCAACAACATGTATGCTTGACCCTATACCGACTAGGCTATTAAAAGAGATACTTCCAGAGGTCATAGATCCTCTGCTTAATATCATTAATTCATCTTTGACATTAGGATATGTACCGAAAACTTTTAAGTTGGCTATAATTAAACCACTTATTAAAAAAACACAACTTGATCCTAAAGAATTAGTCAATTACAGGCCAATCTCGAATCTACCGTTTCTATCAAAAATACTAGAAAAGGCCGTGTCTTCACAATTATGTTCTTTTTTAGAAAGAAATGGTATATGTGAGGATTTCCAGTCAGGATTTAGACCGTATCATAGTACCGAGACTGCTCTAATTAGAGTTACAAATGATTTACTCTTATCATCTGATCGTGGTTGTATCTCTCTATTAGTGTTACTCGATCTTAGCGCTGCATTTGATACTATCGATCACAATATTCTTCTGAATAGAATCGAAAATCATGTTGGCGTTAGTGGAACTGCTTTGGCATGGTTTAAATCGTACTTATCTGACCGTTATCAGTTTGTAGCAGTAAATGAAGAGATGTCACACCGATCACAAGTTCAGTATGGGGTACCGCAAGGCTCAGTGTTAGGACCGTTGCTTTTCACCCTGTATATGCTACCACTGGGAGATATCATTAGGAAACATGGCGTTAGTTTTCATTGTTATGCTGACGATACTCAGCTCTATATTTCCTCACGCCCGGATGAAACCTACCAATTCGCAAGATTAACAGAATGCATAGCTGATATAAAAAATTGGATGAATAGTAATTTTCTGCAACTTAATTCAGATAAAACTGAATTTTTAATTATTGGACAGAAAAGCTCCACAAGTAGTAACCGAGAATACTGTCTAACACTTGATGAGTGCTCTGTCAAGCCCTCGTCGTCAGTGAGGAACCTGGGTGTGCTCTTTGATACCAATCTTTCATTTGAAAGCCACGTTTCTAGCATCTGTAAAACCGCATTCTATCATCTTAAAAATATATCTAAATTACGGCACATGCTTTCAATGCAAAATGCTGAACAGTTAGTACATGCGTTCATGAGCTCAAGGCTAGATTATTGTAATGCTCTACTGGGTGGTTGCCCTGCTCGCTTAATAAACAAACTCCAGCTAGTCCAAAATGCAGCAGCTCGAGTTCTTACTAGAACCAGGAAGTATGATCATATTAGTCCAGTTCTGTCAACACTGCACTGGCTCCCTATTAAACATCGCATACATTTTAAAATCTTGCTTATTACTTACAAAGCACTAAATAGTTTAGCTCCCCGGTACTTAAGCGAGCTCTTAACGCATTATACTCCATCACGTCGATTGCGGTCTCAAAACTCTGGCCAGTTGATAATACCTAGAATATCTAAATCAACTGCAGGAGGTCGATCATTTTCCTATTTAGCTCCTAAATTGTGGAATAGTCTTCCTAGCATTGTTCGGGAAGCAGACACACTCTGTCAGTTTAAATCTAGACTAAAAACACATCTCTTTACTATGGCATACACATAGAACATTTTTAACTTTCATTATTCAATTGACTGATTGTTAGGCTGCATTAACTAGGTCAGCCGGAACCGGGAACACTTCCCATAACACCTGATGTACTCGTTACATCATAAAAAGAGTGACATCTACGCTAATGTTAGTCTCTCTGTTTATCCCGAGGTTTATCCCGGATCTGGGCCCTGTACGGATCGGATGGTGGACCTGCCTGGACATGACCAACGCATCCTGGAGTGTCTGCTGAGCCGTGTCAAATGGTGTCTCCTCCGAATTTGCCTCACTGGCACGACATGCTCAAAACCCGTCTTCGGCGCAATAATTCCGATCTTTCATGTATTCATACTCTTGTGTAATTGACGCCCCATCCTAAATAAATCTGTCTCTTCCGTGATACCCTGAAAATTTTGAATAATCCGATCTAATATGATTTCCGACCTGTAAGGTTGCCAGAATAATAATCTTACACGGTGTGTTAATAGGCCAGAGGAGAACTGGCACCCCGACTGAGTCTGGTTTCTCCCAAGGTTTATTTTTCTCCATCATGCCCCGATGGAGTTTTGGTTCCTTGCCACTGTCGCCTTTGGCTTGGCTTGCTCAGTTGGGGACACTAAAAATATGATTAAAGTTATTCAACTTATTATACAAATAAAATATATGAATTAGGTCTTATTTAATTCTATAAACTATAATACTGATCTGCCAACATTGTCGCTATATGATAAATTAAAATAAGCTGATAACATCACTGTTTTCTCTAGTACGACTGTACAGCCAAATCTAATTTTGTCGCAATATTACCCTGTTTGACACTGTGAAGCTGCTTTGACACAATCGTGATTGTAAAAGCGCTATATAAATAAAGTTGATTGATTGATTGATTGACCTGCTCGTCACCTTGAATTACACCGACAGTTTTTTAGCACACATACACAGTTCTTTTTTTCCAAAATAATTACCTAGATAAGTAAAGTTAGATAAGTCTCATGAGGTTTTTCAGATGCAAGGAACATCAAAGCTCTTCTGTTTAAGGTAAGAATTTAGCTGCAAATCATCTAAAGCATTGTTTTCACGTTAGATGTATGGTTATAACTTTGCATGAAAACTGTTTTGGACTAGAGTCATTACTGGGCATCAGAGCTTCTTAAAAAAAACTAAAAATGTGTCACCACACACACACACACACATACATCTAACCGGAGAAATTCCAAATGAGGAAAATTGTGTTCTTCCAATTGAAAGTTAAGTTTTCCCATTGTATCTTTCATTCATTGCTGGTAATCATTCAATCTATAAATGTAGATATAACAACCATAAATTGCCAAAATTCAGAGGAAAATGTTACTGTTTTATGATAATGTGAAGATTCTACTAGAGGTCATGAAACATATCTAATTTAATGAGTGCTTGATTTCCAAGCCTTCACTGGATACTAATCACTCTAAAAGTCTTTAATTGAGTGGCTCCTCTAAAGCGGTATCATTTCACCCAATGTGTTTAAGGTGAATGCAACAGCTTTGTATTAAAACAATAAGCAGGGACTTACTTGCACATTCATTTTATTCTACAGAACTACAGATAATTCACTGCCATACTGAACAAGCCTGTCAGAATGATCCGTGTAAGCTTCACTCTTCATCGTGACCTTTCTGTGAGAGGAAGAGAAAAAGATTGGGAAGAAGGTACTTTCTTGCTTTATTTTTTCAACAACAAAAAAATCATGTTTATTAGACTGTTTAGTTTATCATCAACTTTAAAAAGCTCATTCTGTGGATGCATAGTATAGTAACTGGCAAGGCAAATGTTAGTTATTTACAAACAAACAAAAAACATTGCACATATGCACCACCTCATACAGAGTATGCATTAAAGAAACATTTTAAGTAGGTATGCACCGATCATGATGTTTTTTTGTTTGTTTTTTCTATGGCAGATTCCGATTTTTTACAAGCCAATGGCCAGAATCTGGTACCGATTGCAGGTTTTTTTTTTATCTTAAAGTAAATGTATTTGTTGTTTATTTGCTCTATTACAGGCCAAACTGGCCTTTAATAAAAAAAAATATCTAGCCACTTGTAATTAGAGGGAACCACTGCATTCACAATCCAAACAAAGATTATTTAAGATTATTTTTTAGGAAGAGCATTATTTTCTCTGGTGCCGTCTCTGTTCTCCGTCTTGTGTCTGTCTTCGGTCTGTCACATATATTAGCTGTGTTTAATGTTTATAAACTTAGTAATATTTCCACACAAATTATATTTTGGGAAATTATTGCAATGCAGTTTTGTTTGCAAGTCCTTAAAAGAGATCAGCCAATTTAAAACATTTATGGCCGGTCGCCTGGTGCTTCTCTAGTTTTGAGTAATACATTTCTCCAAATTGGTTTTCTGATCACATTAATTTGGATTGCAGAATCAAAGTAATCCAAATTTTAATTGAGCTAACTGATGATAATTGTACCTTGGATCCTGTATCACGGCTCTTGGCTCTCAGTTTGTTGACCTGAGATTCAGCAATATCAGCCCTCTCCTCTGCCTCATCCAGCTCATGCTGCAGCTTACGGAACTTGCCCAGATTGGAATTGGCTTGTTCCTCCTAAAAAACATATTTGTATGTCTTATAGCAAGATCTGAAAATATTTCCAGAAAAATTAAATTAATACAAATAAAAAGGTATCTTAAACATAAATCTTAAACATACAGCCTCCTCAGCAGCTCTCTTGTAGGACTTGACTTTCAGCTGGAGTTTGTCCACCAGATCCTGAAGGCGACTCAGATTCTTACGGTCCTCCTCAGTCTGCAAACAGAGTACACAAAGATTTCATTATGTCTCTATACTTTAATTATATAAATGGTATGAATAAAAGACATTTATTTTTATGTGAGCGAATATGACCTGGTAGGTGAGCTCCTTGATGCGTCTCTCATATTTACGGACTCCTTTCACAGAGTCACTCGCCTTTCTCTGCTCAAGCTCCACCTCATTTTCCAGCTCTCTCACCTAAGAGATGTGTAAGAGGGTTAGCTAATCAATTGAAACCTATAGACTTGTTTTCAAAAACATCAGCAACTTACCCTGGCTTCCAGTTTCTGGACCTGCTTCTTGCCTCCCTTCAAGGCGATCTGCTCCGCTTCATCCAGACGGTGCTGCAGGTCCTTGATGGTCTGCTCCATGTTCTTCTTCATGCGCTCCAGATGAGCACTGGTGTCCTGCTCCTTCTTCAGCTCCTCTGCCATCATGGCAGCATCAGTGATTGCCTTCTTGGCTTTTTCCTCAGCATTCCTGCACTCCTGCACTGCCTCCTCAACCTCAGTCTGAAGCTGAGTATTATCTCCCTCCAGCTTCTTCTTCTGATTCAGCAGGCTGGTGTTCTGAACATGGACAATATTGACATTCATGTATTTAGTCTCTAGTATCGATATTGTGTACTGAGAGAGGGTTTAAGGGTTTTACTTGTGTTTGTCTAATGCAGATGTGTCATACCTGAGAATGCAGGAGCTGAACTCTCTCACTGACATCCAGCAGTTCCTGCTCAGCCAGTTTCCTTCCTCTCTCAGTTTGTTCCACCAGGGATCTCAGCTCATCCAGTTCAGCCTGAAGCAGATTGTTGCGTCTCTCCACAATGGCAATGTTCTCTTTGAGATCATCATTACCACGAAGAGCATCATCTAGTTGCAGTTGGGCATCCTGTAAAGTACAAGTTTTACAAATTAAAAGACTGTAGAACTTCATAACACTTTTGCATTTTTTAAAAAGACATATAATCTAGCATACTTTAAGGTGTCCATGAAGACCCTTGAGTTGCTTCTGGGCTTCTGCTGCCTGCCTGTTTGCCTGGCTGAGCTGAATCTCCATCTCATTGAGGTCTCCCTCCATCTTCTTCTTCAGCCTGAGAGCTTCATTCCTGCTGCGAGTCTCTGACTCCAGTGAGCTCTGCAGGGTATCCACAATTCTCTGCTGGTTCCTCTTGGCCTGCTCCATCTCTTCGTCTTTCTCCGTCAGCTTACGTTCAATATCAGCTTTGACCTGATTGAACTCCAGTTGGGCCCTCAGGATCTTACCCTCTTCGTGTTCAAGAGAACCCTGTCAGTTGATGAGAAATTTTTAATTAAGACTTAATTTTTTTCCTTTACCATGTAGGGTTACAATAACATATACAACACATTGAACATTCATTATTAATGATAACAGAAAATGGCACATTACACATCAATATACCTCAGCCTCCTCCAGAGCTGTTTGAATTTCAGCTTTTTCCTGCTCCAACTGCTTACGAACTTTCTCCAACTCATGAATGTTCTTTCCACTCTCACCAATTTGTTCAGTGAGATCAGCAATCTCCTCTGTTTAATAGGCAAGGTAATGCCTATTACACACAAAGTCTAGAAAAAATATTGAATTTATGTGATATGTTAATGGTCAGATTAGGGCACCTTGGAGGTTCTTGTTTTCTCTCTTCATAGTTTCCAAATGATCCAGAGATTCCTCATAAGAGTTCTTCAGTTTGAATAGTTCAGTGCTGAGAGATCTGGCTTCCTTCTGGGAGCTTTCCAGCTCGCTCTGAGACTCCTCATATTTCTGCTTCCACTCAGCTAGGACCTGTTGATAGAATCAGACTTTGATTAGCTACCATTGGAGCTGAATGAATACAAAGATAATTTATTAGTGTGTTTTATTCACCTTGTCAAAGTTTCTTTGCTTCTTGTCCAGAGCAGCAGCAGCAGCATTGGATCTCTCCACATCCACCATGAGGTCTTCAATCTCATTCTGGAGCCTGTGCTTGGTCTTCTCCAGAGAGGAGCATTTAGCATTAACAGCTTCCACAGCTTCTTCTGCATCTTGGAGACGCTGAGCAAGTTTCTTCCTTTATGAATAAACAGAATGTGTTCTTTTTAGCTTTCAATATAAACAAGATGGTTTAAATTAATCAAAGTGGAGGAAATAAAGATTTTCTTGTTTCGTACTTGGCATCCTCCAGCTCCTCAGTCCTCTGGATGGCATCAGTTTCATACTTGGTTCTCCACTGAGCCACTTCAGAGTTTGCCTTGGACAGACTCCGCTGCAGCTCAGCCTTGGCTTCCTGCTCTTCCTCAAACTGCTCCCTCAGCAGATCAGCATCATGACGAGCAGACTGAACTGCATGGGCCAGGGCATTCTTAGCCTATGAGGATTGGGAATTTACTGTTAACAATATAAAAATGCAATGGACAGTTGGTAACAAATCCTTTAAAACATAAACCCTACCTTGACTTCCTCCTCTAGTTGTCTCTTGAGGTCCTCAATCTGCTGGGTGTAGGACTGCTTGCCTCTTGTTAGCTGAGAGACCAATGAATCCTTTTCTTCCAGCTGTCTAGAAAGCTCCCCTAGATAGAAGTATAACCATTACATTACAGAAAAAAGTGTGTGATCTTGGAAATAAGTTTAACAATACAAAAAAGTAATACCTTATCAGAGTGCATACCATTCTCAGTTTGTAGCTTAGCTTTTTGCATGGTAAAGTCATTGATGCTGCGTTGTCCTTCTTCAAATTTTGTTCTGTATTCTGACATCTGGTCCTCAAGAGTCCTGCACATTTTCTCCAAGTTTGCCTGGATGGATTAAATCAATTGACCAAATGGAAGCAACACAGTGGATGAAAAAAGTTACAGTAAAGAATGCCTAAAGTAAACATGAAAACAAGAATTCATCACCTTGGACTTGACAAGCTGCTCCATGTTGGAGACCACATCGTCCAGTTCCAGTCTGAGTTCACTCTTCTCTTTCTCCAGCTTCTGCTTCACTCTCTGGAGGTTGTCAATCTGCTCTCCCAGATCAGCCACACTGTCTGCATGTTTCTTCCTCAGTGTAGCTGCAGTGGCCTCGTGTTGCAGAGTGGCCTCTTCAAGGTCTCTCCGCAGTTTCTGAAACTCAGCTTCACGTTTCTTGTTCATCTCAATCTGGGCAGCAGTGGCTCCACCAGCCTCCTCCAACCTCTCACTGATCTCCTCCAGTTCTCTGGACAGATCAGCTCTCTGTTTCTCAACTTTAGCACGGGCAGCTCTCTCAGCCTCCAGCTCTTCCTCAAGCTCTTCAATTCTGGCCTGGTAAGTGTGAGGAAAACCAAAGTTAAATCTAGAATTCCCTACTGTCTAACAGCTACTGTCCAAGTCCCTTTTTAAAGAATCATTTACCTGCAGCTCCTTCAGTTTCTTCTGGAGTTGGGCTGCCATTGCCTGCTCATCTTCAATCTTACTATTGAGCTGGCTGATCTCAAAATCCTTCCTGTGTTGCAGAACATAATTGATTACCATTATTAATAAGGGTTCAGACTGTGAGCTAAATTCTTAAATAATTATTTCCCCATCTGGAAAACCCACTTTTTAATCCTCTCTTCCATTTGCTGTTTGTCATTTTCCAGGTCCATTACGCTCTCTTGGGTCAACTTTAAGTCTCCCTCGAGCTTCCTCTTTGCTCTCTCCAGATCCATACGAAGCTTCTTTTCCTGTTCCAGGGAACCCTCAAGCTGGAAGGACAATAGTTTGTTCAGCATTGTAAATGCTGCCTTTTTCATTTACTACAGAAGTGTCAACAAACCACTCACATCATCCACTTGTTGCTCCAACTTGGCTTTGGCTTTGGTGAGTGTGTTGACTTTGTCTTCCTCACTCTGGAGGTCATCCAGCGTTTGCTGATGGGCTTCCTGAAGAGCTTTCTTCTCCTTGGTCAGCTTAGCGATGATCTCATCCAAAGCGGCCATCTCTTCTGTCAGGTTTTTAACCTGTAAAAATGTCTCATTGTATCAACGAACTCTCAACATGCCATTCTAGTATCACTAAATGTTCTAGTAAAACTGACCTTGTTCTCAGTGGCATGTTTCTCTTTCTCCACTTTGGCCAGAGTGAGCTCAAGATCATCAATGTCCTTCTTGAGCTCAGAACATTCGTCCTCCAGCTTTCGTTTCTTTGCAGTCAGCTCAGAATTCATCTCCTCTTCATCCTCCAGTCTCTCAGTCAGCTCTTTGGTTTTGGCCTCAAGCTGGATCTTATTCTTGATTAGACCCTCACATCTCTCTTCAGCATCACAAAGATTATCTTGCTCCTGTTTACAGATACAGAATATTATTTGTATTCAATTTTAGCAACTCTACATTTTATTTAACTCTACATTTTATTCATACATTTCTAATATCATACACTTACAGCTTGGACTTGGAGTTGCAGGTCGTTCTTCTCTTGGAGAAGAGTAACCATCTTTTCTTCAAGCTCCTTTTTGCGGGCTTCAGATTTGGCATAAGCCTCCTTCAACTTCAGGAATTCTTCCTTCATGTTGGCCATTTCTTTCTCTGCTTCAGCAGATCTCAGCAGTGGTTTTATCTTGAAGTAGAGCTTCATCCAGGGCCAATTCTTGACACCCATAAAGGCACGCACATTCCACTGGATCACAAGCAAGGCATCTCTGCAATGTAATGTTGCACATTAATATCTTAAACTAATTTAAATGATTTATCTTAAATTTATTGAGAAACTCTGATTTCTAACCTGCGCTCAACAATCTTCTGAAACTCAATTCTTGAGAGAAGACCACGAGCTCTTGCTTGAATACCAGTAATGATTAGAGCAAGACGGTCGTCTCTCATCTCTTCAAGAGTACCCAGTAGACCAGCCTTGAAGAACACCTTCAAATAAATTATCTAGTTAAAGAGACTCCATAAAATTAAAACAATTTAAAAATTGTTTAAATAATATTATTTTCGTGGCCATTTTGAAGCTTTGTCTGTCATACTTTAGTATGTCCAAACTTGTACTGGTTGTGATCGATGTCCAAAGAGCCCAGTAGTTTTTCTGCTCCTTTCCTGCTGTCAATAAACTGTCCCTCAGGGATAGCAGCAGGATTTAGGATGCGGTATCTGTCACAAGTAAATGAATGCCATTGTTGGTTTAAAATACAGCTTTTAGTTTATATTTTATATATGACAAATAAAAAAACAAAAACTTTGACACTTATCAGAACCTGGAATCAAAGTTCAACATACCTCTGTTTGAAATCTCCATACAGGATCCTGTTGGGGAATCCCTTTCTGCAGATCCTGATGCCCTCCAGCACACCGTTACAGCGCAGCTGGTGCATGACCAGAGGATTCTCCATCGCTCCAGGAGTCTTACTTTCATTGGGGATGATGCAGCGCACAAAGTGAGGGTGAGTTGACCTCAAGTTGGTCATAAGCTTGTTCAAGTTCTCCTGTGGACAGACATTATCCATTGAGACACCATACTTGTCTACAAGTCACTATATATATATATATATATATATATATATAGTGACTTGTAGACAAGTATAGTGACTATATATAGTGACTTGTAGACAAGTATGGTGTCTCTTATTCTCTAATTCAGAATTTGTGCTCTGCATTTCACCCATCCAAGTGCACACATACAGCAGTAAGTATTAAACACACACACACATCCAGAGCAGTGGGCAGCAATTTTTGCTGCGGCCCCTTGGGAGCTATTAGGGTTATGTGCCGTGCTCAAGGGCACCTCAGTTGTTGGTAATGACCTACACCTTCCTGCTGGTTTTAAGACTCGAACCACAACCTTCAGGTCCGACTCCGTAACCATTAGGCCACAACTGCCCCCAGTACTATATATAATTAATTTCAGTATGAAAAGCCATATGTTACCCTGTGAAGGGCAGACACAGTCTGGAAAGAAGAGCCCTTTTTCTTCTTCTCCTTTCCTTTGCCACCTCCTCCTCCTCCCTCCATGGCTGTTGCAAGAAATATCAAGTTTATATGTATTATGTATAAAGAAATACCACAATACATTCCTTTGTTTATTTCTAAGATTATTTTCCTCCAAATAATTTGCCTAAAACACACCTGAGTCAGCACCAGCATATCCAGCAAACAGGTTAGACAGAAGTTTCATGGTGGACTTCTGATAGAGGCCAACAACAGTCTCATTGAGAGGGTCCTTGTTCTTCACCAGCCAGTTATTGATGTTGTAGTCAACAGTGCCAGCATAGTGAACCAGGGAGAAATGGGCCTCTGGTTTACCCTTGACAATCCTGGGCTTCTGGAAGTTGTTTGATTTCCCCAAATGGTTGTCGTAAAGCTTAGCTTTGAATGTTGCATCACTGGCTTTGGGGAACATGCACTCCTCTTCAAGGATGGACATGATACCCATGGGCTAGCAAACAATAGATTGATGGGTTTCAAATTAACTGAGCAGCATTGCTCTAATTCCTGAGATCTTTCACATTTTAAAACTCACCTTTTCAATGAGATCAATACAAGCCTGCAAGTCCATACCAAAGTCAATAAATTCCCAGTCAATGCCCTCCTTCTTGTATTCCTCTTGCTCCAGCACAAACATGTGGTGGTTGAAGAACTGCTGCAACTTCTCATTAGTGAAGTTGATGCACAGCTGCTCAAAGGTGTTGAACTAGAACAGATTATCAGTGTTGTCAACATGGGTAGAAAACATTAGAGCCACAGAAATACAGATTTTAGAGTAATTTTTCAATGTAATGTTACTTGTGTGTTCACACCGCTGGCAAGAGCGTCAGACTTCGCTCTGGCTGCCCTGCCAATGACGCTGTAGAAAGATTGATTGATGCGCTCACGCTCTGACGTAGATTGAATGCTTGGTCTTTTTTTAAACTGTATTAAAGGGGCTACAAAGCAGACAAGCATGTTGATTGGCAGACTGACCACAAACAGGGGGTCCACAAACTGACCACAAACTGACCAAAAACCTCATTAAATCGTTTAAATCTGAAAGTAAGCATTCCCTCTGAAAAACAAGTGTTCTAGCGCCTCTAAAACAGTGTTGCATGCCTTCTTAACAAATTACACATCACTATGCATGATCACGTCGTAAATGATAGGGAAACGCTTTACACCAATAATCAACTTCTCCTCCATTTTGGGAAACGCTTTACAGCAATAATCAACTTCTCCATTTTGCCTGGAATGTGTTCGGAACCAAAGTTTACAGGACTGCGTTCTCTGGAATTGTTTAGAGCGGAGCACTTCTACATTCCAGTTGTTTGCTGTCGATAGCTCATTACCATAAAGCTGACCTGATTTCAACTTTCTTTGACGCCCAAATCGTCCGCGCCGCTATCGCCGCCGACTCCCATTGAAAATGAATGTCTTTCGGCCACCTCGATGCTCTCGCCGCCGGCGGTGTGAATGCACAATTTAAGACAGTATTTATCGCCATATAACTGGGCCCAGTGAAATGTAACTTTGAAGACTACACTGCACATGGAGAGTCCCTGTTGAGCAACCAGGAAACTTTACTCAATGGTGAATTGTGTTTAGATCCAGAAAAGTGGCTAATAGTAACAACATCAAGTACTTACATCAAAGATCTCAAATCCAGCAATGTCCAGCACACCAATGAAGTACTGGCGAGGCTGTTTGGTGTCCAGGGATTGGTTGATTCTCACAACCATCCAGAGGAACATCTTCTCGTACACTGATTTAGAAAGTGCACCAATAGCATAGTACACCTGTCCGATACACATTCAAATGTTAGAGAATAATGTTTCTTATGGTAACGTTATGCTGTGAAAAGATGTTAATCATGAAGTCTCCACCTGCTGGACATTCTGTCCCTTGGTGACCCACTCATTTCCTACTTTGACTCTTGGGTGGCACAGAGCCTTGATGAGATCAGCAGAGTTCAGGCCCATCAGATAAGCTGATTTATCAGCATCTGTCGTCAATAAAAGATGATTGATAGTGATGCATCTTCTATTAACCAATAACTGTATTATGTCAGCATTTTGTCCTAATACTGACCCTCAGTCCCATCAGCCTCTGCCTGTTCCTCTCTTTGCTTCTGTTTGAACTTCATGTTGCCGTAGTGCATTATGGCACCAACCAGCTTGTAGATGCTGTTCTTCTCCTCTTGGGTGAAGCCCAACACATCAAACGCTTCCTAGAGAACATGTACAGTGTCTCTAATAATTTATTGCATGGCATGTTGTATGGACTTAAGTTCTAAACCTTTGTAAAGCAAGTATCAACAAATGTGTTTGCATAACGCACATCTGTAGCCATCAGCTCGTCAGCATCATCAATAGAGGCCACTTGCGTCTCTCCTTGGGAGATGTAGGCATAGTCATAAGGGTTTGCGGTGATCAACAGCATCTCTGAGAGGATTAAAAAACATCTTATTGTTTTAAAATAAATAATTAATTTAAAGAACAATGTTACATCTCATCACTTGGGATTTTGCTTACCCAGAAGTTCTGGTTTCTTCTGAGACAGGATCTGGTAGAAGATGTGGTAGTCTCTCTCAGCCTTGAGCTGATAAGTGACACGGGATTTCTCTAACAGATCTATTTGTAGAAATTTAGAAGTTACGCTTTTTACATCCAGCTCATTCATTTTTAAGAATGAAAAGTTAGAAAGAATCAAAGATTTTTCTTACAAGTCTCAATGTCAGCAGAAGCTAGCTTTCCACTGGCAGCGAAGTGAATGCGGATGAACTTGCCCTGTTTAAAAACAACAGTCATAAATGTATTTTCATTTGTGTAAATATTTTTTTTTAAATCTGCATATTTTAAATCTGGAGGCAGAAAAAACTCACAAAGCGAGACGAGTTGTCATTTCTGATGGTCTTGGCATTACCAAAGGCCTCCAGAGCAGGATTACACTGGATGATTTGATCCTCCAGAGTACCCTAAAAAAAAGAGAGATGTATAGATAGTAAAATACAGAGCAGGTAAGTTTGTGTTTTAGCTGGTTTATAGTCGCATTTATGTTAGAAATATACCCTTAAAGCATGAAATAATTTGTTACTTTATACCCATTATCAATGCATAGGTCTATGAGGTTAACTCTTTGCAATATGGATCTGTTTCTAACCTTCTTTTCACTGGTGTCCTTTTTGCCACTACCAGCAGCAATGCTGGCAAAATACTGAATGACTCTCTTGGTGTTCACAGTCTTTCCAGCACCAGATTCTCCACTGTCAACACAAAGCAGCAAGTCTTAGAAATGTATGAAGAATTAATTAGTAAAATATTAACAAAGTCAAACCCCAGGATGCAACTAAAGCAGAAAATCTTACGTGATAAGAATAGACTGGTTTTCTCTGTCTGTAAAATAAATATATATGCATGATTATGAATTTAATATGCATAGTAAATAAACATACAATTATTTCCACTAGTTGTAGGCATCCTTGTATATAAAATATTTAAAGAATTAAGTAGACGCACCTGACAGCATGTACTGGTAGGCATTGTCAGAGATGGAGAAGATGTGAGGAGGAGCTTCACTCCTCTTCTTTCCTCTGTAAGCAATAACAACTTCCTGGTTGTACACTGGCAGCCACTTGTAGGGGTTCACAGTGACACAGAAGAGCCCAGAGTAGGTCTGTAGGAGATTCACAGAATCTTTACATCTGCTCATGTAAGATAAAGAGAATGTGTGTGTGTTTTAAGCCTCGACTCACGTAGATCATCCAGGCTGCGTAACGCTCTTTGAGGTTAAACAGCACAGCGGGCTCATGTAGGAAGGTGAACATCGCCATGTCCTCAATTTTATCAAACTTTGGCGGGTTCTGAGGGTGAACATCAGCCTCCTTCACAGTTACTGTCTGTGGGAACATGAGATTTGAGTGTTAAAACTGTGTCTATGTGTATTATTTTGTACATGCAGTCCTATTTCATTCTTTAATTTTAATATAGAGAAATGTCAAAATCGTATACTTACCGTGCCCTTTGAAGTCTCACAGGTGACTTTATCACCATCGCGACTGATAACTGATGCCTTGAGATATTCTTCTTCAGCATCAGGAACAAAACACTCTTTCTTCATGTCAAAGGGGCGCGTTTGGGCTTCCAGACGCTCCTTGTCTGACTTCCTGAGGTACGGAGCAGCAGCTCCAAACTCCTCCATCAAAGCATCCCCCATCTTTCACCTAGCCTGCTGTTTGTAAGTGCATGCAAACAGGTTACTATATGAGATATTATAAATAGGAGCCTATTTGGACACTTAAGACAATGAGAAAATGTTTGAAATGAGAATCTAGTGTAATCTATTTAGTTTGTGGTTTGAGGGAATATGTTGATAGTTGATGTGATTTTCTACACCTGTGTATAAAAGGGTGTATGGAAACTTGAGATTTCATACATCCACTAAAAATTGCCGAAACACCAGCTGATTTAAACACATTGAGCAAAAATGAGAGAAGAGAAAGGATCTTGCAGCATTTGAGACACAACATTTATAAGTGTGTCCAAATAATGTGAGACTACTGTACTGTATATGGTAATACAGTAGGACTTCTAATAAATTGATAACTTGTGAGATTAGTCTAGAGTTTGTCAGGGTCACTTACCTTTACAGTTTAACTCTCCTGACACTTGATGGTTTACTGTCCTAGGGTCACACACAAATATAAAGCAGCATTACTTATTTAACATTTGACAATTGTAGTCAATTATGAGCAAAAGTAACCTGAAAAAGCTGTATGAAATAGAGGTAATATACTGTACACCAAAGGACTTGTCGATAAGATCAGGGATTCATAAAGTCTCAGGCATCCCTGAAGGCTTACCGTTGGATGATACGATGATGAAACCTGTCTGAGGCCATAGACTCTCCACCCCTTTTTATAATGTAAGCGGTCCTCTAAATATGGTGGCCGGAATTTTCTGAAGCATGTTAGTGTCTACATTTGGTTAGGATACATATGGGATGGGTGTCTGCTGGAGACAGGTGTATGATTATTTTTTATAGCGTACAATTCATGCCAGTCATCCATATCAATAGATGTGCTTTCATTCAAGTAATTTATGCTTCTAATTGCAATTTATCATATGTAAGGTTCAGGATTTAGGGAAATGTTAAGATTTTGGCTGCTGGCACAAAAGGTGGAATGCAAAGGAAACTGAAAAGTTGCTTAATTACAATCCTGCTGCATTGTGCTAACCAATTAACCAATGCCAATCATAAAACGTTTTTTTATTTCATATCGTATAATAGCTGGGGGGAAAAAAATCAAAATGGTGTTTTCATCAGTTAGCAGCTGTTGGCTCAAAGAGAACTCGTCTCATTGTTTGTATCAGCTGATCTTTACCTTGCTCAAGGACAAGCCAAGTGTCATTTTATCCATTCGAGCAGCCGCAAATGAATCCATAAGGCCCAAGGTCATTTTCCAGTTGGCGTTATCGCTTCACTCAGGCCTTCATCGCTGACACGCCATTGTTCCTTTGCCTTCACACTTGAGGACAAAGATAACCTGTGAAATTCTTGCTGGGTGCTCCTAAATGATTGAGAAGAACAGCTTGTGTGATCTCTGCAACCAGCATCCATTTATGTAATTCTCCAGTAGGCCAATCTAACAAAGTTAATTAATGTACATGCAACCTTTCCTCAATGTGAACTTAATATTGATCATAGGAACTGTCTAATCTGTCCAGTATGTCAGACAATTCTTACTTTATATGATATCAGCATCAACCCAAAACCCAGGTTATCTAGAACATAGGTCATTTAGCATTTTCAGGCTGAATTTTTGGATGTGTTCAGCCTAACCAGTGTTATCTGCCTAAAATTGTGAAGCCTCAACAATAAGTTTATCTTGAATCACATTTCACAATACAGTGCCCATTGTGAAATAAATGTTTACGTTTTTCAGTTTTAGATGCTTTTATATTTCACTAAAAAAAATAAACTTCTGTCATTACTTACCCTCATCTCATTCCAAGACCTGCATGCATTTCATCCTTCTGTGGAAAACAGAGATTGAGAAAAGAGATTGCTGTATTAAGATGAATGCTGGGGTACAAACATCATTGAACATCATTGGCTAATTGTATGGACAGAAACACTGGCATTTTCAAAATACATGTTATGAGGGTGAGTAAATGACAGAATTGTAATTTTTAGGTAAATGATCCAACTGAACTTGAGGTACTAATATTCTAATAACATTACTTTCATGCTTACTAGACCTTTTTTACCTAAAATACAAAACTGTATCATCAACTCTGTAGAATTTTATGCAACCACTACGTGCACAGTACACTGGGAACTTTGCATCAATGCATATGGAGGAGGTCTGTGTCTGTCTGACTGTCAGTCATCCTCTTAGCACATTGTTTCCTTCCCATTGTCCTTGAGTACAAAGATAACCCTGTGAAATTCCTTCTGAGCCTCTGACGAAATAGTAGCAACTGATGACGGACACTGAGAACACATAAAGCAGATGCCCCATTTCTAAAGGTCTCAGAGCGCATAAATAAATGTCAAGTGGTACATGTTGGCACTCTTGCAAGCCGTATACATACTACTTACGTTACATGGCCAATTGAGGCAAAACGATGCCGGTCACAAGACAGGTGTTTATTATTAACCAGCATTCAACCCCTTGACTTTAAAGACATGTAGAAAGAGAAGAAATAGTCATTGTCGATTTTGAACAATCAAAGCAAATAACAAAAATATTTATGTTGTTCATATACAATGTTTGTTATTCTCACTATGCAACTGTTGCTGGATGTCTGAAGGGGCCAGCTAATTTGTTAACCAAAAGGGTGAAAGTTTAAGATGCTGTTAGATTTCTTTTAAATCATGAGGGACTTTTCAGAGTCTTGAGATGTCAAGCCAGCATCTCCTGATTTGTGGCAACATATCTTAATATATCTCAGGCACATTGCACTGTGGTTTAAGGTTGCAGGATGGTTGGTTGGTCTGTGAACCTTTGAGGACCTCCCTATATTCAGCTGTTAGACTCCACCTCTAGCCCTGGCCTGTTCTTTACCTTTAATACTAGGTTTTACCAGCGTACACGGTTCTCTTTATGCATTCAGCCTGGCAAGCAGCGACTCTTTATCAAAGCTCCATTGTTTAATTTTGTGTTTTTGTTTGAAACTTTTGCATATGTTAATCTTTTAATTTGTTTTGCAGGTCTTAAGTCTCATGCGCTCGAGAGGAACGAGGACATATGATGCAGGTGAGACAGCTAAAACAAACTAATTCTGTAGTATTTTTATAGTAAACATTTTAGTTTTTATCTTAAACATAGATGCTCTGTATATGTTAGCCTTTCTAACATTGATTTTTCGTGTTCAATCATTTTCAGTTTGGAGAATGTTGAGAGGACACTATGAGAGATGCCCCCTTCTTTACTGCAGAAGGTGCACACAGAGGAAGACGCTATAACTCCTATTGATCTTCCAGAGTCTTGGGTTTCATTCGCACATGAAAGAATAAATGAGGTAGGTGATTTTTTTTTCATACTTGTAAAATAAGATATGGCAATTGTTTAACTGTATTCTATAAAATGCTGTACATATGTCAAGGTAAGAGTACCTTTTGTCATAAATTTTGCAAAATGCAACGCATGAAGTTCTGCCTATTAAGGCTCCTTAATCACATGTACTAAAATAGTAGTGCAAATTATAAACTAATTCAAATTATAAATTTTATAACTAACATTATA
This sequence comes from Pseudorasbora parva, assembly GCF_024679245.1. NCBI lineage: Eukaryota > Metazoa > Chordata > Actinopteri > Cypriniformes > Gobionidae > Pseudorasbora > Pseudorasbora parva. The sequence goes on from NC_090195.1 coordinate 2,011,198, forward strand.
ATAACTAATTCATTTTAAGTTCAGGAAAACATTTGCATATACATATTACATATGCATGTTCATAATCATATATATATATATATATAGCATAATATACAGCCTATTACGTGCTCAAGTGCACAAAAAGTGTGTTTATTGGACTATTAAGGTGCAGCCTTATTTATATTTTCATTCATACTGTAGCAACAGCCGATTGTCTCTGTGTACTTTTTACTTTATTCATACTGATACTAATTCAACTGACAGAGCTTGCCAAGTAACTACTGTTGGTTTCTAGCAGTTTAACTCTTTCCCCACCAGCGTTTAAAAAAAATTGCCAGTCAGTACCAGCATTTTCACAAAATTATCATGGCTCCCAGAATATTTTGTTGCATGAATACCTGAACATTCAATATATGAAATTTGTTTATTCTGTCTTCATGCATTCTTTTTGTATAAACAATTGAATGGGTCAGGTTTCACTTAAAAAAAGCAACATTTTGAAAAAACGCTGAGAAATTCGTTGTTGTCAAAGACTACCATCTGGATTGGATTCAGACCGATGATCAAAAACGGCACTATATTGCCAAAAGTTTTGGGACGCCTGCCTTTACATGCACATGAACTTTAATGCCATCCCATTCTTCATCCGTAGGGTTTAATATTGAGTCAGCCACCCTTTGCAGCTATAACAGCTTCAACTATCCTGGGAAGGCTTTCCTCAAGGTTTGGGAGTGTGTTTATGGGGATTTTTGCCCCATTCTTCTAGAAGCTCATTTGTGAGGTCAGGCACTGATGTTGGACGAGATGGCCTGGCTCTCAGTCTCCGCTCTAATTTATCCCAAAGCTGTTCTATCGGGTTGAGCTCAAGACTCTGTGCAGGCCAGACCTCCACATCAAACTCGCTCATCCATGTCTGTATGGACCGACGCTTTGTGCACTGGAGCGCAGTCATGTTGAGACAGGAAGGGGCTGTCCCCACATAGTTGGGAGCATGAAATTGTCCAAAAATGTCTTGATATGCTGAGGCATTGAGTTCTTTCACTTAAACCAAGGGCATCTTACACCACTGCATCCCATGCTTTGCATTGCACTTGATAATGTAAGGCTTGGATGAGCTGCTCAGCCATGGAAACCCATTCCAAGAAGCTCTACACGCACTGTTCTTGAGATCATCTTAAGGCTACAGAAGCTTGGAGGTCTGTAGCTATTGACTCTGCAAAAAGTTGGTAACTTTTGTGCACTGTGATTTTACATGGCCTACCACTTTGTGGCTGAGTTGCTTTTGTTCGCACTTCGTTATAATCCCACTAACAGTTGACTGTTGAATATTTGGTAGTGAGGGAATTTCACAATTGGTATCACGCTTGAGTTCATTGACCTCCTGAGAGCTACCCATTCTTTCACAAATGTTTGTATTGGTGGTGGTTGAGGAGATTCCCCCCTTCAATGTAAAGCGCTTTGAGTGCTTGAAAAAAGGTTTATAAATCGAACACATTGTAGAAGCTTCTGCATGCCTAGTGCTTGATTTATACACCTGTAGCCATGAAGTGATTCAACATCTGAATTTAATTATTTGGAGGGGTGCCCCAATACTTTTGCCAATATAGTGTAGATGGAGTAGAGTCCATCAACACCCCCAAGCCTTGCAGTCCTATCTAGTAACGTTAGGCAGTTTTGTTTCATGATCGAGAGTAATAGCACCCCCTACCGTATAACAGTGAAAACATGGATTGCCATAAAATTCTGTCACTGGTGGGGAAAGAGTTAACATGATCATGGAGGTGTACTTTTTCATTAAAATGTCAAACAAAAATCCCCAATCATCTATTTTGCTTCAAATGGCATATTTCCACTGAAAATGAATCTGGTCACTAAAAAACATTCTGGGAAAATTTGGAAAAATAAGCACATTTATGGTATACTCCAGGGAGCCTGTACTTGTTAAAGGCCTCCTAACCATTATTGTTTTAAAATATGACAAAGACCACAAGAAAAGTTTCATTTGCATTCACTTTATTCTACAGAACTACAGGTGATGAAGTCAAGAAGCACAGAGTCAAGCCAAACAAGCCTTTCCGAAAGATGCAAATACTTCACTCTTCTTTCTGTGAGAGGAAAAGAAAAAAGTGTTTGGAAGGTATATTTGTTATTTGAATTTAGTTTTTGCAATATATCAAATCTCAGTTAAGGAGAGACAGATAAGCACAAAATGATTTGAGCCACTCATATTTACAAAATGGTCTAACCCTTTCACCATTCAATTACCCATTGCTTAATTGAGCCTTCTTAAACTCAATTATAGTAAGCACACAAAATACTGAGTTAAACTTGGTTAACTTAACTTACCTTGGATCCTGAATCGCGACTCTTGGCTCTCAGTTTGTTGACCTGAGATTCAGCAATATCAGCCCTCTCCTCTGCCTCATCCAGCTCATGCTGCAGCTTACGGAACTTGCCCATATTAGAATTGGCTTGTTCCTCCTGATTAAATCAAATGTTTGTTGGCAAAAACAATATTCGAAGAACAGTATGTATATGTATATACACAGAACAGAGATTGAACTTACAGCCTCCTCAGCAGCTCTCTTGTAAGATTTGACCTTCAGCTGGAGTTTGTCCACTAGGTCTTGAAGACGAGCCAGATTCTTACGGTCCTCCTCAGTCTGTTAATATACTTATGATTATTTTTGGTCTGGGTGGTTTGAAGATGTTGACATTGGGGGATATTGTATTGAATAGAGATATGACCTGGTAAGTGAGCTCCTTGATGCGTCTCTCATATTTACGGATCCCTTTCACAGAGTCACTCGCCTTTCTCTGTTCTATCTCCACCTCATTTTCCAGCTCTCTCACCTACCGAAAATTGTTTCAGACTTATCAGTTCTCTAGAAAGCTATTTATCTCTGAATTTAAGTACATAAGCCATGTTCACAAAAGTAATGTATTTTGAATAAAAAAACATGCATTATTAAGAATTGAGTTCCAGAAACTTACCCTGGCTTCCAGTTTCTGGACCTGCTTCTTGCCTCCCTTCAAGGCGATCTGCTCCGCTTCATCTAGACGGTGCTGGAGGTCCTTGATGGTCTGCTCCATGTTCTTCTTCATGCGCTCCAGATGAGCACTGGTGTCCTGCTCCTTCTTTAGCTCCTCTGCCATCATGGCAGCATCAGTGATGGCCTTCTTGGCTTTTTCCTCAGCATTCCTGCACTCCTGCACTGCCTCCTCAACCTCAGTCTGAAGCTGAGTATTATCTCCCTCCAGCTTCTTCTTCTGATTCAGCAGGCTGGTGTTCTGAACATGGACAATATTGACATTCATGTATGTAGTCTCTTGTTGATATTGTGTACTGAGAGAAAGTTTAAGGGGTTTCCTTGTGCTTGTCTAATGCAGATGTGTCATACCTGAGAATGCAGGAGCTGAACTCTCTCACTGACATCCAGCAGTTCCTGCTCAGCCAGTTTCCTTCCTCTCTCAGTTTGTTCCACCAGGGATCTCAGCTCATCCAGTTCAGCCTGGAGCAGATTGTTGCGTCTCTCCACAATGGCAATGTTCTCTTTGAGATCATCATTACTACGAAGAGCATCATCTAGTTGCAATTGGGCATCCTGTAAGTACAAGTTTTGCAAATAAAAAAAGACTATAGAACTTCATAAGATTACACTTGTGCATTTAAAAAAAATACAGATAATCTAGCATACTTTAAGATGTCCATGAAGACCCTTGAGTTGCTTCTGGGCTTCTGATGCCTGCCTGTTAGCCTGGCTGAGCTGAATCTCCATCTCATTGAGGTCTCCCTCCATCTTCTTCTTCAGCCTGAGAGCTTCATTCCTGCTGCGAGTCTCTGACTCCAGTGAGCTCTGCAGGGTATCCACAATTCTCTGCTGGTTCCTCTTGGCCTGCTCCATCTCTTCGTCTTTCTCTGTCAGCTTACGTTCAATATCAGCTTTGATCTGGCTGAACTCCAGCTGAGCTCTAAGAATCTTTCCTTCTTCATGTTCAAGGGAGCCCTAACCAATTAAGACCATTAAAAAATACAGTAAGTTTGATTTATCAGCAAATGTATTCTTGATTATGTAACTAGAAAAACTATACCTACTACAGCTACACATAACAATCAACATACCTCAGCCTCCTCCAGAGCTGTTTGAATTTCAGCTTTTTCCTGCTCCAACTGCTTACGAACTTTCTCCAGCTCATGAATGTTCTTCCCACTCTCACCAATTTGTTCAGTGAGATCAGCAATCTCCTCTGTTTGGCAGAAAAAAATATTAATATATAATTCCAGAGAATTACAAAAAGTTTATGAAATCAATTAGCCCAAAGACTAATAAATCATGGGCACCTTGGAGGTTCTTGTTTTCTCTCTTCATAGTTTCCAAATGATCCAGAGACTCCTCATAAGAGTTCTTCAGTTTGAATAGTTCAGTGCTGAGAGATCTGGCTTCCTTCTGGGAGCTTTCCAGCTCGCTCTGAGACTCCTCATATTTCTGCTTCCACTCAGCTAGGACCTGTTGATAGAATCAGACTTTGATTAGCTACCACTGGAGCAGAATGAATACAAAGATAGTTTATCTTTTTATATAGTTTTATACTTTTACCTTGTCAAAGTTTCTTTGCTTCTTGTCCAGAGCAGCAGCAGCAGCATTGGATCTCTCCACATCCACCATGAGGTCTTCAATCTCATTCTGCAGCCTGTGCTTGGTCTTCTCCAGAGAGGAGCATTTAGCATTAACAGCTTCCACAGCTTCTTCTGCATCTTGCAGTCGCTGAGCAAGTTTTTTCCTTCATGAATAAAAATATTTTTTGAGGCTTTTACAAATTCAGATGTCTTTTTATGGTAGGCTACATGGGAACCCCAAGTATTTCATGCTGCTTACTTTGCTTCCTCCAGCTCCTCAGTCCTCTGGATGGCATCAGTTTCATACTTGGTTCTCCACTGAGCCACTTCAGAGTTTGCCTTGGACATACCACGCTGCAGCTCAGCCTTGGCTTCCTGCTCCTCCTCATATTGCTCCCTCAGGAGATCAGAATCATGACGAGCAGACTGAACTGCATGGGCCAGGGCATTCTTAGCCTGAAAGATATATACAAATAACGTAATAGGGAATTGCCTAAAGCTGTAGTACTCAACTTCAGTGAAAAGACAATGCAGGAAATCTGAACGCATGTGGCGTAAGACAAAATTTGTTCTAATGGATAACATCAATAAAGACAGCCTTAATGCTTTCAATGTAGAACTAGGTAAAGCTAGACAGACCTTCTCAAATATTAGAAACAGAAACAACACACATGCTCTTTTTGCTACTGTAGAGAGACTAGCAGACAGAGTTACAATGTCTAATTTCAAAGCAATTGACATTCAAATTTTAGAAGAAACGGTACAGCATCTTAAAACATAAACCTGCGCCCTTGACACACTCCCCACTTCTTTTTTCAAAAGTGTGTTTAACTGCTTAGAAACAGATCTCCTATAAGTGGTAAACTCCTCACTTCTCTATGGGACTTTTAAAAAAAACTCCCTTAAAACTTAAACCTTAAATATGAAAACTTACATATTGGGCAACTACAGACCAATATCAAATCTCCCCTTCATAGGCAAGATCCTTGAAAAAGTTGTTTTCAATCAGCTGAACAAATTCTTAAGCTCAAACGGATACTTTGACAATGTTCAATCTGGTTTCCGACAGGATCACAGCATAGAGACAGCACTCACAGATTATAAATTATATTCACTTCAATACTGATACAGGCAAAACATCAATTTGACCTCACTGCTGACCACAACATACTTCTAGACAGGCTGGAAAACTGGGTTGGGCTTTCTGGGATGGTCCTCAAATGGTTCAGGTCATACTTAGAAGGCAGAGGTTATTATGTGAGTATAGGTGACCATAAGTCTGAATGGACATTCATGACGTGGAGTCCCACAAGGGTCAATTCTTTCACCACTCCTATTCAACCTATATATACTGCCACTGAACCAAATAATGACAAAGAACAAAATTGCTTACCACAGCTATGCTGACGACACTCATAGCACTATCACTTAATGACTATAACCCCATATAACCCCACTCCGTGCAAATGCATTAAAGTTAACAACTGGATTTGCCAAAACTATCTTCAGTTAAACAAAGACAAAACTGAAATCACTACATTTGGAAGCAAAGATGAAATTCTCAAGGGGAACGCATCTTGAGGCTAAAGGTCTAATAACAAAAAATCAAGTCAGGAATCTTGGAGTGATTTTAGAGTCAGACCTGAGTTTCAGTAGACATGTCAAAGCAGTAACTAAATCAGCATACTATCATCTGAAAATTTTTGCTAGAATTAGATGCTTTATCTCCAGGCAAGACTTAGAGAAACCATTTCTTATGCATCATTATTATTTTTGTTTAGGGCTGTCTTGGGCCAACTTTTAAGGTCCAGGAGACATTGCGAACCTGCTCCATCTAAGATGGGGGTATCCGAATTTAGAATCAGGCAGATAGGGATCTATTACTCAGCATTTTATTTTTTAATTTCTCTTTAAAACTGTTTTAATTGTTCTTGTTTTTATTTTAATTCTTACGCATTGTATTATTTCTTATGCATATGTTATCACTATTTTAATTAATTTCTATTTAAAGCACTTTGAATTGCCATTGTGTATGAAATGTGCTATACAAATAAAAAATAAACTTGCCTTGACTAGTATAAGGCTCTAGTCCCTTTTCAGGTATGTGGGTTTGAATCCCACTACTCCTAGAAGATCTTATTGTGTGATGGGGTAGTATAGTGGTTTAGGTATATGATTGATACACTGTGTTACTCTAACCTTGTAGGTTCAAGGACTATCATCGGTTGCAATACCTTGACTTCCTCCTCTAGTTGTCTCTTGAGGTCCTCAATCTGCTGGGTGTAGGACTGCTTGCCTCTTGTTAGCTGAGAGACCAATGAATCCTTTTCTTCCAGCTGTCTAGAAAGCTCCCCTAGATAGAAGTATAACCATTATTTTACAGAAAGTACTGTGAGATCTTGGGAAATTTGTCTAACAATGCACAGGATAAGTAATACCTCATCAGAAAATACATACCATTTTCAGTTTGCAACCTTGCTTTTTGCATGGTAAAGTCATTGATGCTGCGTTGTCCTTCTTCAAATTTTGTTCTGTATTCTGACATCTGGTCCTCAAGAGTCCTGCACATTTTCTCCAAGTTTGCCTGTATGGATTAAATCAATGAATCAAATGGAAGCAACACAGTGGATGAAAAAAGTTACAGTAAAGAATGTCTAAAGTAAACATGGAAACAAGAATTCATCACCTTAGCCTTTGCAAGTTGCTCCATGTTGGAGACCACATCGTCCAGTTCCAGTCTGAGTTCACTCTTCTCTTTCTCCAGCTTCTGCTTCACTCTCTGGAGGTTGTCAATCTGCTCTCCCAGATCAGCCACACTGTCTGCATGTTTCTTCCTCAGTGTAGCCGCAGTGGCCTCATGTTGCAGAGTGGCCTCTTCAAGGTCTCTGCGCACTTTCTGGAACTCAGCTTCACGTTTCTTGTTCATCTCAATCTGGGCAGCAGTGGCTCCACCAGCCTCCTCCAACCTCTCACTGATCTCCTCCAGTTCTCTGGACAGATCAGCTCTCTGTTTCTCAACTTTAGCACGGGCAGCTCTCTCAGCCTCCAGCTCTTCCTCAAGCTCTTCAATTCTGGCCTGGTAAATGTGAGGAAAACCAAAGTTAAATCTAGAATTCCCTACAGTCCAACTGTCCCTTTTTTAAGAATCAAAGTTTACCTGCAGCTCCTTCAGTTTCTTCTGGAGTTGGGCTGCCATTACCTGCTCGTCTTCAATCCTGCTACTGAGCTGACTGATCTCAAAATCCTTCCTGTGTAGCAGAACATATTTGATTGCCATTATTAAAAAAGTATTCAAATATTTTTGATAAATTATTTCACCCTCTTGAAACCCACTTTTTAATCCTCTCTTCCAGTTGTTGTTTGTCATTTTCTAGGTCCATTACACTCTCTTGGGTCAACTTTAAGTCTCCCTCGAGCTTCCTCTTTGCTCTCTCCAGATCCATACGAAGCTTCTTTTCCTGTTCCAGGGAACCCTCAAGCTGGAAGGACAATAGTTTGTTCAGCATTGTAAATGCTGCCTTTTTCATTTACAACAGAAGTGTCAACAAACCACTCACATCATCCACTTGTTGCTCCAGCTTGGCTTTGGCTTTGGTGAGTGTGTTGACTTTGTCTTCCTCACTCTGGAGGTCATCCAGCGTTTGCTGATGGGCTTCCTGAAGAGCTTTCTTCTCCTTGGTCAGCTTAGCGATGATCTCATCCAAAGCGGCCATCTCTTCTGTCAGGTTTTTAACCTGTAAAAATGTCTCATTGTATCAACGAACTCTCAACATGCCATTCTAGTATCACTAAATGTTCTAGTAAAACTGACCTTGTTCTCAGTGGCATGTTTCTCTTTCTCCACTTTGGCCAGAGTGAGCTCAAGATCATCAATGTCCTTCTTGAGCTCAGAACATTCATCCTCCAGCTTTCGTTTCTTTGCAGTCAGCTCAGAATTCATCTCCTCTTCATCCTCCAGTCTCTCAGTCAGCTCTTTGGTTTTGGCCTCAAGCTGGATCTTATTCTTGATTAGACCCTCACATCTCTCTTCAGCATCACAAAGATTATCTTGCTCCTGTTTACAGATACAGAATATTATGTGTATTTATTTATTTATTATTATTAATTTATTATAATGTCTTTGTATAATTAAAAGTATAGTTGCATTTTAATCATGAATTCATCCAATCATAAACTTACAGTTTGGACTTGGAGTTGCAGGTCGTTCTTCTCTTGGAGAAGTGAAACCATCTTTTCTTCAAGCTCCTTTCTGCGGGCTTCAGATTTGGCATAGGCCTCCTTCAACTTTAGGAATTCTTCCTTCATGTTGGCCATCTCTTTCTCTGCTTCAGCAGATCTCAGCAGTGGTTTGATTTTGAAGTAGAGCTTCATCCAGGGCCAATTCTTGACACCCATGAAAGCACGTACATTCCACTGGATCACAAGCAAGGCATCTCTGCAAAATAAAACTGTTCTTTTTGTCTCTTTGTATGACGTATTGACCGATTTGAATGCCCACCCAGTTACCTGCGATCAACAAGCTTCTGGAATTCAAGTCTTGCGAGAAGACCACGTGATCTAGCCTGAATATTGGTGATGATGAGAGCAAGGCGGTCGTCTCTCATCTCTTCAAGAGTACCCAGTAGACCAGCTTTGAAGAACACCTATGATCAACAGATATACATAACAGGCAATCTATCAAAGGGATCCATGCACAAACAAATAGAGCATAATGCTGCAAGCACCCCAGTGATTTGGTACACTTTTTAGGGGTGTAAGCCTTCTAATAGATTACCTATATTTGTCTCAGTGCATTAATGTGGGATATAACATTTTAAAAATTGAAAATTACACAAGCTACAAAGTAGTTATTTTGCATAAATACCTTTGTATGTCCAAATTTGTACTGGTTGTGGTCAATATCCAAAGAGCCCAATAACTTTTCTGCTCCTTTCCTGCTGTCAATGAACTGACCATCTGGGATGGCAGCGGGGTTAAGGATACGGTATCTGTTGTTGCATATTTCAAAATAGTTACCATTGGCTATGTATATATTTAAAACAAGATCAATTATTTAATGGCCTTTATTTTTGTCATTCACACATGTGTAATTTGAAAATGTCAAGTCTCATTGCACAACTGATTTGTTTTCCTAAGTCAGAATTTTTTTTGACCCAATTGAGACTGGCATGTCTTATATTTATAAGTGAATATACCTCTGTTTGAAATCTCCATACAGGATCCTATTGGGGAAGCCCTTTCTGCAGATCCTGATGCCCTCCAGCACACCGTTACAGCGCAGCTGGTGCATGACCAGAGGATTCTCCATCGCCCCTGGAGTCTTAGTCTCATTGGGGATGATGCAGCGCACAAAGTGAGGATGAGTTGACCTCAAGTTGGTCATCAGCTTGTTCAGGTTTTCCTGTGGATAGACATTATCCATCAATCTCTCTCTCTCTCTCTCTCTCTCTCTCTCTCTCTCTATATATATATATATATATATATATATATATATATATGGGCATGATTAAATAAATTAAGAAACCAAGCTATACTAAAATGCATTGATTTAGTTTGAAAGACACTATTTTACCCTGTGAAGGGCAGACACTGTCTGAAAAGAAGAGCCTTTTTTCTTCTTCTCTTTTCCTTTGGCGCCACCTCCTCCTCCTCCTCCCTCCATGACTGTTGAAAAAAACACAATTCTTAAAATTAACCTTGCACTTAATCCTTATTTGTCTCAAGGATCATGTCATCAGCACAACACACCTGAGTCAGCACCAGCATAATTAGCAAACAGGTTAGACAGAAGTTTCATGGTGGACTTCTGATAGAGGCCAACAACCGTCTCATTGAGAGGGTCCTTGTTCTTCACCAGCCAGTTATTGATGTTGTAGTCCACAGTGCCAGCATAGTGAACCAGGGAGAAATGGGCCTCTGGTTTACCCTTGACAATCCTGGGCTTCTGGAAGTTGTTTGATTTCCCCAAATGGTTGTCATAAAGCTTAGCTTTGAATGTTGCATCACTGGCTTTGGGGAACATGCACTCCTCTTCAAGGATGGACATGATACCCATGGGCTATAGAGAAGGCAACAAAACATATGTAAACTTTTTTTTTAAAACCTGGTGGGGTAAGAGGTAAACCATTTTGCTTTAAATTGCCAGCCACCACCAGCAATTTTGATCATTTTCACAAAAAATGTGTTCCCCAGAATATTTTCTTATATGAATATCTAAACACGCAATATATCTAAGTCTCTGCTTTTAAACAAAAATATTCTAGCTTCATGGATTCTTTTTTATCAACACACACACACACACACACACACACACGTCATGTACCAAAGGTCCAGGGTCAACATTTGATGCTTGACTATCCCCCCCATTTTGCATTTGCATCTATTCTTTCTGCTTCTTTTTACCCGTGTTTGATAAAGATTCTCTATGTGCATAGCAGTGCATATAACATATAACAGTGAAACATGGATTGCCAGGAAATTTCTGCTAATGGTAGGGAAAGAGTTAAATAAAGCTTCAGGATTAGATGTTTAAAGAAAAGGTTTTGTACACCCACCTTTTCAATGAGATCAATACAAGCCTGCAAGTCCATGCCAAAGTCAATAAACACCCACTCAATGCCCTCCTTCTTGTATTCCTCTTGCTCCAGCACAAACATGTGGTGGTTGAAGAACTGCTGCAACTTCTCATTAGTGAAATTGATGCACAACTGCTCAAAGGTGTTGAACTGCAGGTAGAAGATATTGTGGAATCACAATGGCAAAGTAATAAAGAACAAAAATTCCCATTCAGTCAGTCAAGTTCAATGTTAAGTCGGACTGATGTCATGGGGTCTCGCCAGGGAGCCTAATCGCCTTCAAAGGGGTAACAAAACGAGCCATTGGACATTGAATACAAATCTCACTAGCCAGAGTCACATCTACTCAGACATACAGGTATAAATAGGACTTGCATTACTCGCTTCATTCATATTTTGCTTTGAAGCCGAGCGGTTGCACAGCAATTGCAGAATCCAATCTTTCTTCATTAAGAAGAGCATTTCTTCAAAGACCAAATCTATCTGTAAAACACTCCAAAAGCAGCAGTTTTAATTGCTATTTTGCTTGCAGCTCTCTGTTGGTATGAAGGTGCGTTCCAAAAGAGAAACCACAGGCATTCGGCATCTTTTTCAAGTTGTCTTTTCGTCTGTGTTCCTGGATGCTCTCTTTTTCTGACCTCATCTGACGGCCATGATCTCACATGGGAAAACGGCATGCTGAGAGAGCGTTCATTAATGGTGCATGCTCTCAACTGCGAGAGCATGTCCATGTTGGCATTGCGATCATGACTCTCCTTTAATAAGGAGGCACCCAGAACCGTTGTCACTTCTCATAGTAGAGCTGTGGGTCTGGTTGGCAATCTGGGAGAGCTGAGGGTTACAGTGGGAGCTTCTTTGTTGTGACCGCACCCATGACTCCTCTAGCATGGTGTGTGCTGTCGAGTTGCCGAATTTTGCACCTTGCATCTCATTCAGCGCTCTGGATAAGGATCAGATATCGATCGTTGCATCAGAGAGTGGGATTTTGTCCTCCGCAGGTAGTGCTGCCACCAAATGGTTGTTCATGCTGAATCAGATTCAGAGTTGACAGCCATGATTTTCCAGGCCACCGCAGGCATCAGGCTTGAGTGGAACCCTCCATGTGGTCCACTCAGCACTCGCTTGGATGACGGGTTTCTCCAGTGCCTTTCTTCCCAGAGGTGCATGAGGAGGTTCAGAAAATGCGGAAGGCACCTTATACTGCCTGAAGCCATTCTTCTACCGCCACCACTCTCGATGGCAGTTATGTCGACCTTCCACAGGTTGGAGTGTGCAATTGTGGTGCACTTATGCCCGCATAGTGTGCCCGTCCAAGTTGTGCCAGGCAGCACCCCTGGCTGCTAAGGCTTACACCTCCGCTGGACAGGCCACTTCTGTCCTGCATGCCATGTCTATCTTGCAGGTCCATCAGCGGCACACGGGTAGTCCAAAGCCGGGGTTGTTGCACGAACTGCTCACAGCACAGGCCTTCGGCCAGACGATGTCCACTCTGGACCATGAATGTCGTCTCTGGTTGGACCTGGCTTAGATAAAGGACACTGACAAAGTTTGCTTCCTCGATGCCCATATCTCCCAGGCTCGCCTTTTCAGCAACACTGTCAAGGCCATCGCCCAGCAGATCGGCTCTGTGCTTTCCCTTCAAATGGCTTGGAGTAGAGGCTGTCCCCCTCCACCATGGAGGTCTATGTTGCCACCATTGCAGCGCTTCACAACACTATTGACGGCAGGTCACTGGGACCACTGGGAGGCACCAGGAGGTTAAATCTTCCCAGGCTATGCCTCATCCCCTCCTTTGACCTCTTTGTCATCTTTTAGGACCTATAGAGAGCTCTCGGTGAGTCCCTACAGTATGTTGAGCTTAAAATCCGGTCTTCTAAGACAGCACTCCTTACCACTCACTTCCTTCAAGAGGGTCAGGGACCTACAGGCATTTTTGGTCAGAAAATTGTGCCTGGAGTTTAGCCCGGCCTGGTCTCACGCCATCCTGAGACTCAGGCCCGGATATGTTCCCACCGCTCCCTTTTGGGGCCAAGTGGTGAAGTTGCAAGCGCTGCCCCCGGAATAGGCAGACCCAGCCCTTGCATTGCTGTGTCCCGTTGCATGTTTACATGGACCGCACCAAGAGCTTCAGAAGCTCAGAGCAGCTAGATATCGTGGTCTGCTTAGGAGGTCAGCAAAATGGAATGGCTGTCTGCAAACAAAGGTTGATTGTGGATTGCATCACCTTGGCATACCAATCCCAAGGCGAGCGTTGCCCCCTTGGGGTGAGAGCTTAAACCACCCAGGTTTGTTGCTTCCGTTGGGCATAGGTGCACAGTGTCTCTCTGGCAAACAAATACAGAACTGTGGGGTGGGCAACACCAAACACATCTGTGAGATTCTATAATCTCTGAGTGGTTTCTTCCTGTGTGTTGAATACAAACAGGTAATGTGGGGGGAAACTCTGTGTCTAACAGGGGAATTTTTGCACCTACTTGCCATTAGGCTAACCCTGAGCTGAGTTCCTCCAGCGTCATTCGTCGGTCAGCTGGTCAGCCCTTGTATTGGGCTAGATGGCCACATGATTTGATTCCCCACTCTGTAAATCCCATGTGTGTATTGTCCACTATATGGTTTCCCTTACGGTAATTGGATTCTTCTCTGGATTACATGGGGCACTGGGTAGGTTACGCCATTTTGAGAGCAGTTGCCAAAAGTCTCCAACACTCGTAACACAGTGCAGTAGCTATGGCATTTTCCATACGGACTCCATGACACCAGTCCGATGTAACATTGAATGTAACTAAGTGGGAATGTATAGGTTACTAATGCAACCCTTATTCCCTGAAAGATGGAACACAGATGTTACATCCTCCTGCCACAGCCCTGAACCACCACTGAATGGGCAGGATCCCTCTATCAGCTCCTCACCAAAACATGAATGAAGTGAGTAATGCCAGTCCTTATACCCGTATGTAGGTGTGACTCTGCAAGCAAATCTCACTGGCCAATGTACCTTGGCTCATTTTGTTACTACTTAGAGGTCATGGGATCCCAGGCGACACTTCATGATGTCAGTCTGACGTAACGATTAAGACATTCTTCAAACACAATAATCAGTTGATTTTAGCTTACATCAAAGATCTCAAATCCAGCAATGTCCAGCACACCAATGAAGTACTGGCGAGGCTGTTTGGTGTCCAGGGATTGGTTGATTCTCACAACCATCCAAAGGAACATCTTCTCATACACTGATTTAGAAAGAGCGCCAACAGCATAGTAAACCTGTCCAAAAGAGATAATACAGTTAAATATTATATAAAATTTATGTTTTTTAGTGTTAACAGTTAAAGACATCATGAAATCTCCACCTGCTGGACATTCTGTCCCTTGGTGACCCACTCATTTCCTACTTTGACTCTTGGGTGGCACAGAGCCTTGATGAGATCAGCAGAGTTCAGGCCCATCAGATAAGCTGCTTTATCAGCATCTGTCATCAATAAAAGAAGAAGATTGATGGTAATGAATCTTCTATTAACCAATAAATATATTATATCAGTGTTTTGTCCTAATACTGACCCTCAGTCCCATCAGCCTCGGCCTGTTCCTCTCTTTGCTTCTGTTTGAACTTCATGTTGCCGTAGTGCATTATGGCACCAACCAGCTTGTAGATGCTGTTCTTCTCCTCTTGGGTGAAGCCCAACACATCAAACGCTTCCTACAGCAAATGTAATTAATTTAACATGATAAATGTTAATGAAAAATTCATTCAAATTTTTTTCTAAGAAGGTAAGGTCAAAATGTATTAATGGGAATTTGGAGCTATTTCAGATATACACACATCTGTAGCCATCAGCTCGTCAGCATCATCAATAGAGGCCACTTGAGTCTCTCCTTGAGAGATGAAGGCGTAATCATAAGGGTTTGCTGTGATCAGCAGCATCTCTGAGTGAAATGACAAGGCATTTAGACATCATGTTGTAATGCATTTTCTTGTAAACATTTAAAGAAAAAAATTATACATGTTTGGTTGTAAAACATTTTGCCTACCTAAAAGTTCTGGTTTCTTCTGAGACAGGATCTGGTAGAAGATGTGGTAGTCTCTCTCAGCCTTGAGCTGGAAAGTCACACGAGACTTCTCCAGAAGATCTGTCACAGTGAACATTTAGTGTAAAATCATTATCATGCATTACTTTTATTTCAATATTGTACTAAACATAAGTGTCCTACAAGTCTCAATATCTGCAGAAGCGAGTTTGCCATTTGCAGCGAAGTGAATGCGGATGAACTTTCCCTGTTTGAAAAGATAAAAATCATCATGTCTTTTGAAGTAAAAGCCACATTCAATTTTCACTGCTATTTCATTCACTTACAAATCTGGAAGAATTATCATTTCTGATGGTCTTGGCATTACCAAAGGCCTCCAGAGCAGGATTACACTGGATGATTTGATCCTCCAGAGTACCCTAGAAAACACAAGATGAAGAATGTGTGTATGGTGAATGACAAACAAAATGGAAGTCCACAAATTTTTAGTTTGAATTCAGATCTCTTCATTTACCTTCTTTTCACTGGTTTCCTTCTTTGAAGGACTAGCAGCAATGCTGGCAAAATACTGAATGACTCTCTTTGTGTTCACAGTCTTTCCAGCACCAGATTCTCCACTTCAGTTAGAAAGATAAAATGTTAAGCACCACAGATTTTTTTATTGTTGACAATTATAGAAAGTGATATTCAGAAGCAGACTTACGTGATAAGAATAGACTGGTTTTCTCTGTCTGAAATGGGCAATAAAAATATTAACAAAAAGTTAATTTCTACCCAAACTCTGTTCTAAAGGGGTTATAAAAAACCACTGGTGTCAAGTAGACGCACCTGACAGCATGTACTGGTAGGCATTGTCAGAGATGGAGAAGATGTGAGGAGGAGCTTCACTCCTCTTCTTTCCTCTGTAAGCAATAACAACTTCCTGGTTGTACACTGGCAGCCACTTGTAGGGGTTCACAGTGACACAGAAGAGCCCAGAGTAGGTCTGTAGGAGATTCACAGAAGATTTAGATCTGCTCATGTAAGATAAAGAGAATGTGTGTGTGTTTTAAGCCTCGACTCACGTAGATCATCCAGGCTGCGTAACGCTCTTTGAGGTTAAACAGCACAGCGGGCTCGTGTAGGAAGGTGAACATCGCCATGTCCTCAATTTTATCGAACTTTGGTGGGTTCTGAGGATGAACATCAGCCTCCTTCACAGTTACTGTCTGTAAAGAGCACATACTCCAAAAGTTATTACTCAAAACAATTAGATCTTCTAAAGCAGGCGTGTCCAAAGTCGGTCCTGGAGGGCCACTTTCCTGCAGATTTTAGCTCCAACTTGCCTCAACACCCCTGACTGGAAGTATCTAGTATAGCTGGCAAAAGTGTGTTTAATTGGGGTTGAAGCTAACCTCTGCAGGACGGTGGCCCCTTCAGGAGCAGGATTGGACACCCCTGCTCTAAAGTAATAATCAGTGATCATTTAACTTGTACTTACTTTGCCTTTTTCAGTGTCACAGGTGACTTTATCACCATCTCGACTCACAATGGTTCCTTTCACATACTCCTCCTCAGGATCAGGGACGAAACACTCTTTCTTCATGTCAAAGGGGCGCGTTTGGGCTTCCAGACGCTCCCTGTCTGACTTCCTGAGGTACGGAGCAGCAGCTCCAAACTCTTCCATCGCAACATCCCCCATCTTTCACCTAGCCTGCTGTTAGTAAGTGCATGCAAACAGCATATTTAAACTTACCCATCCCACCACACCTGTACATAGTAGTTAAGTACTATGTAGGTAAAGCCAACTTATATAAAGTGAGGCCAAATGCTTTAATAGAAAATCTTAATACAAATGCATACAAAGAAATTGAACTATAAATGACAGTAAACACTAAGGCAGTTTGTTTTCCGAGATCTGGGTGATGCTACAACGGCGGAAAACAATCAAAGTCTTCTATCATACATGTAAGTTATTAAAAAACCCACAATCAAGCATTTCACTATTGTTAATGATGCTGTTATGATGTAAAACAACTGCAAAAATGTCTTTATGAAACATGCATTTTGACCATGAAACACTAATATGAGAGATGCATTACCTCCCACCAGAGATGAAAACTTCAGACGTTGCCCTACAAACAATGCAGTCAGAGAATGCTTCAAAATCCATTACAATTTCAAAGTAATTTTAAAATATTGGAGACTTCATCTTGTAATGTTTTTAATTACCTGTTCACAAGTTGTAGGCTTGAGAGAAAGTTGAATGGCCGAAGCTGAAGATCCTCTCAACAGTGTGTCCTTCCTCTCTTTTATAGTGACTATCCATCTAAATAAGGGAGCTGGCACCTTGTTATGCCAAACTGCTTTTGTGTTTGGTTCGGCAGAGGTAGGGAGGGATAAGCATAGTTTTTCCCATGCACCAGTCATTCCACCCCAGCCAACTACATCCAATAATGGAAAATAATTATAAGGGGACGATTCAAATCAGCATCTCAAACCCCAATGCTTTCACTGTTAAGTCCTATCTGCATTCGAAATATGCCAAATCAAGACATTCTGAAAAACACTACATTATTAGCTTGTGATTGTATAAATCAATACCATTGTTCTATAAGTCACAGGCTAATCACCAAATAGGTAAGTAATGTTAATAAAGTAACTTTTGAAATGCAACCATGATGTTTGCTTGCTTTCATTTTCTCCTAATGCATCAACATCAACTTCAAACAAAGCCCTATTTCCAATGTCTTAAAAACACCACTTGTTTTGACTAATTATGCATTAAAAGAAAAGGTTTTCAGGGACACATTATAGAATAGTACTAAGAAGCACACAGAAGTCTGATATGCCCTAGTCATCACGGGTTCAGATGGGTTGAAGGTCAGTGAGCGACAGATGAAATGATTCCTTGACTGGCACAGGATGGTCTCATTTGTCCTTGGGTATAAAGATAACCCTGTGAAATTCCTGGAAAGTGACGCCCATTGATTGAGAATTGTTGGTTGGGCTGCAGACAGTAGCACATCCATTTATGTAACACAGTGGAACATTTCACTGAAAGACAAAAATAAAGGAAGAGTGATGGGTCACTTTGTGTAATGGCAGAGGTGAAATTAAAGCAGTGATGGCCTTACTGTGATATCCTATGCATGTGTCCACCATCACAAGACGAGTGAGACAAATGGGGTGTCGTCTTTCTGTCGGGTCAAATGTTTGGCGGCCTGCCCAGTACTGCTGCACATGTGCTCTTGTCATGGAGTAAATTATCATCACATTCTGGTCTAGTTCACTTGCTGAACCTTTACTACTGACATTATAGACATCAAAAACATTTTAAAACATTAATTAGTGAAGAAGTGTTTGTATAAAGGCTATAATAATAACTCATGGTTTGCCAACAGACAAGTATGGTTTCATACAATGTGCTATTTTTGGATGTATCGCCAAGTGAAGACAACTAAGCAGCAAAGGTCACACATTAACAAGGTGCAAGTCTTCAACAAGTGAGATCGTTTACATAATGTCTACAATCACACCTCGAGCCTGTTGAAATCTCCAGGCGAGAATCTCATTAGGACGATTAGTCCCAACTCCCAAGTTAGTTGATCAGGAGGATTTACAGTATGAGCGAGAACACAAACAGCCAGCTGTCTGAGAACCGTAACACTAATTCAATAGAGCTACAACACTACATTAGTCTCTAAAGTCTCTGAAAGGACTGTATTTATATATAGTACTTTATGCATTGTCTAATGGTATAGATAAATGTGTGGGAACTCTGAATGCAAATGCGTTTAAGTGATTTCCACAACTTTTAATATTTTCAAGATAAATTATTTTTCAACATTTTAGACATTTCACTCAAGCCATTCCTGTCACACTGCCATGTTTTTAATAAAAAAGGTTTTTGTGACTTTTTTTTTAATCCTGTAAATAATCATTTTAAATCTGTAAAGACATAAAATAATCTTCAGATAAAATGTGTATTTAAAAAAATTTTTTCTTGTTAAGTATCACATTCAATACATCAGGCTTTAAAAGGCTCATATAGTATGATATGGTGAGAATATGGAGCTCATACAAAGAAAAAAGGCCCAAATCATATTTAATAGATCATATTTAATGCATTTTAATTTGATGTATGGATAATCAAATCACCTAGTCGCATCAGTCCATTAACTCTTTCCCTGCCATTGACTGAATATTCCGACTTTCCATGTTTTCACTGTTATAAAGTAGGGGGCGCTATTACACATCTGAAAGAGTACTGGATCTACAGAAACAAGCAACATCATAAGCAGATTCATATGTAATATAATGCCATCATCAACTTTAAACAGCATATAAATCAAAACATCCTAATGTTACTGTGCAAGCATTGGGTGTTGATGGACTCAATCTAGTCCATCTGCGTTTTGACCATCGCTCTGAATCCCATCTGGATGTAGTCTGACAAAAACATGATTTTTCTCAGCTTTTTGCTCAAAATGTAGCTTTTTTATGAAACTTGCGCACACGTTTAAGTGTTAATAAAAAAGGGGCATGAAGTTTATATTTAGGACTGTTTATATAGTATAGTATGCATTGTCAAATGGTCTTCTGTTTAAAGACGGGGTCTGTTCTTTATTTTGATATATTGCATGTTCAGACTTTTGTGAAAATGATCAAAAACTTCAGAGTTAGTTATCGTTTGAATTATAACGATTGCGATTCTGCTTATTGATTTCTAATTTAGATTCCAATAGGGTAAAAAAAGAAAGAAAACTTCATTCATTTATTAGGCTATTATTGCAAAACATTTCATTGTACCTGAATACCATGAACAAAAAAAAAACTAAAACAAAAAAAATCAACAGGCTAGCGACTTTTGAATATGGTTTAAAAAATAATAATAATAATAATAATAAATTCAAGCATTATTAAAGAACAATTGCACAAATAAATACAACTGAACAAAAATAGGACTGAAATAAACATTTTCAGGTATTCAGGTACAGAAACTCTAGTCAAATGTAAAATAACACTGCACTTTATTAATAAAATATAGGCTATACATTACAAATATAGGTAAAAGTTACTCTGTCTAGAGCAGCGAGTGAATCTTTGCTGTTTGATTAACGTTATTATAGAGACGGCATCAAGAAAATCTGCTTTCAACAAAACCGGCCGTTTACGAGAGTATTTTGACATTTGTGTGCTATGCAAAAGACGAGGAAGACCACTCTTATTGTGCACTACTCATTCATTATGAGAAGCCGTTATGTGCGCACGTGTGTTTGCAGTGTGTCTGCAACACAGAAAACACAGCGTGCATCTTTTTTGCGCTCAAATGGTTAAAACCACAATAAAATGCGCACAAAGATAAGCATAATCGAAATGCGCCTTTCTTATCGAATCACCGGAACTGGGCAATTTGGAAATTTGGTTCAAATTGGGCAATTTAGTTCTCAATACCCGTTCCCTACTTAAGTGTTTATCTTGAAATATTACTATGTAAAAGTATAAATATAAAAGTTATTCTCAGCCAAAAGACAAAAGAACAAGGTGGACATGATTACAGTTATACTTAAAGGCCTTTTACTTTCTTAAAAAAAAGTATGCTGACACTTACTATACTTTATAGGGTTAAAATTCCCTGATATCTCCAGGTCACTGTATAGGTATTTACTTCTGGTAAAACAATACATATATGTTTACAGTTCTTACACCAAAAAGACTTCATCTGCTTCTGATAGTGTCTCATGTTAACCGTTTGAGGCGCTATAGTGAAGCTCAAACACAGACTGACCTTGTGTCCGGTGTAGAATCTGGAGCTGTAAATGTGTACATGAGCTCACCAACCTGCAACCTACAGAAACACAAGCCTAAAAATATGCAAAACATTGAGCAGAGATACGGCAGAACATTAAACTACAGTGGCAAAGGTTTCAGCCTTCAGGTCTAATCACTTCACAAACAAACGAGTTTTCCAGATTTTATTTGCAAGTATACTTGGTTAAAGATTAGTAATTACAGCATTGTTTATTAATTGTTGCGCAATCATCTTATTACTATTATCCATTATTATTCAAGTCGTAATAATAATCATAATAAATTATAACTAACAATTCAGAACTATTAAGTGCATTTCGAAGAGACGTTTACAAGAGAAAGCTACATAACTCGTGTTTCCAATCTGCCTTACTTCATGATCCGAATGTAAAATAGAGAGCAAGACATTAGACATAAATAAATCCAGACAGTGTCCGCATTCAAAGGAGCTCTGCGGTCGGTCACACTCGATCCTCGAGGTAAGGAATGGAGAAAATAGGGACATTGAGCAAAGGAATATTACAGGTTAAATACAACTAGAGCTGTCAAACGTCTATGGGACCATGCATGGTTTAAAAGCAATTATTCAGTGATTCATCTGCGACTAAAATAAGCATCTGGTTATGCAATATAAAGGGTTAAAAAGATCAAATCGGCTAACTGACAGCAAGTCCCAGCCGCTGCACATACAGCTCAAGTTATATTCCTGTAATATTCCTTTAATTTGAGCCTAATTCGGACGGTAATTGTTTCTCACATTGGCGTGTGTAAAATACATCTGCAGTCACCTCAGTGATAAACTCGTGCATTCGGATCGGGAACGCGCTGCTCACCTGCTCAATAACACGACTGTCTGCTGTTAATAAAATGTCATATGCTTGGTGTAATATAAGAATAAATGCATATCTAATTTAATATAGGAAAATAATATCCTAATTATTATTTAAATCAGTTTAAAAACAGGAAGATATATAGACACACATTATAGTTCAAATGGTTTTCTGTCTTTTATTTGATCTTAAAATAAAGGATGTCATTTTATTCCACATGGAAATGAGCAGAAATAAGTGAACACAGCCTCTTATTGACACGAGGTGATCATAAAGCGGTGGTTATTCTAACTGATATAATCTGCTGTTATAACGGCCCGTCTCAAATGTTTACGTGCTTTTCTTCTCTTTACTCTTCATGCGGTGATGAAATATATTGCTCTTGTAAATACGTGCCGGCATTTCAGTAATAAAAGTCTAATGTTTAAAATGCATCCGAATGACAGCTGTACGGTGCCCCGCAGGGGTCAAAAAGGATATAGACAGTGAATTTAGACGCGATCTCTTCTTGAAAACTCAGAGATGTGGATTCAGACGGCATTTAAAGCTCCACACGACCTTGTGTTTGTCTAAAAACAGGAGGTCATTCGGCCGGGGATTTTTACACGGGTGGAGGGAGAAAAACACTGACGTTCTGGATTCACACGGCAATAAAATCACAGACTAGCCCATCAGTGATGAAAATACCCCACGAGAAACAATCACCGCCCAAATAGGGCTTAAGAGTGACGTGTAACATACAATAATTAGTGTCTCCATCCAATCAGAGTGCACATGATCCTCAGTGCTTCTCACCCGAAACACGATCAGTCCTTCAATGATCCTCTGGGCTCGCCGTTCTTAGCAGCAACACGTTCAAGAACTAAGAGAACTAATTCCATCTAGAGTGAGAACATACGGGATAAATAGATTTCGAAACGACCGCTGTGATTATCAGCCCTTGTCTCTGTGGAGTTTAATACGGTCTAATATTAGTATCAAGTCACTGGATGCTACATGGGTCTTCAATGTTGAATTCGAGCGTATGCCCTTGACTCGTGGATTATGCCACTGTGCGCTGAAAAGGTTGGGCGTTTGCGCTGCAGTTCCCTCACATGATGGAGTACATGTGCGACGACTCCACCGAAGGGTGTTAGGAATGACTACAAATACACGGTTAAGAGGCAACGACTCCCAGGATAATATGAAGAGTAAAGGCTAGGTCTCTGGATTTGGAGTCGCGAGAAGAGGAACGTTATCCCTCCTCCGTCGCACCAGCGGAGGACGTCGGTATTGTTCTCCATCCACCAGCGTCTGTGGAAGGGGTTTGCGTTTGCTCTCCGGGAGAAGCAGGATGGAGAGAACCGCTAGCAGGGCCAGAGATGAGTAGACCACATGGTGCAGAAAGTAGCCGTAGTGATTTCGCAGATCCATGAGAGGAGAGCTGAGGCGGCCCACGCAACCCAGCGCCATGATGGCTCCCACCCCACTTCCTCTGTGGACACAACGATGGAACATCATCACATTTACAGCTCCTATCCATAGTTTTCAGTCATGTGACTGTCGCAGAGCCTTGGAGGGCAAAACCGCCATAGAACTGCAGAACAAGCATGTCAAATTTCAATCTTAAAACAAATATATGTGAACAAAATGCACGTTTTGGGCACCTGCTGCAGTATTTCAATCACTAAAAACAGCATTTTTAAAACGCTTAATGTGAAAAACACTTTAGTGTGAGTTGCACCAATAAGGATTAAATTAAAGCTACACTGTGTAACTTTTTTAGTTTATTCTTAGCTAAAAACACTTCTTTCACAAATATATTTGCTCATTAATGTATATTCACTTCTTTCAAGTAATAAAGTATTCTGGTAAGTTTATAATATGCCATTGAAAACACATACGGGTGAGGGGTTCGAATGCCGGTCGCCATGTTGCCCCTCCATCTTGAAAGTACAGTAGCCAAAGAGGGACATACCCGTAAATTCAAGCTTCGCCTTTCGCGTTTTAACACTCGATGGCACTCATGGACGAGCTCGAACTGGAAGCCGTGTTAATCTTGGACTAAATCGGCCACCGTAGGAGTTAAAACGAAATCGGAATTGAGAGGAACAGAAATGTCAAGAATGGTCATAAACCTTCTCACCGCTAGATGGGGGAAAATATCACAGTGTAGCTTTAAGCAAAGTTTAACGCTAATCTAGGATTTGTTGAAATGGGCTTTATTTGATATGGAGTTGTTGCACCGCTTTATTTTAAACACAGATTAATTATGCAGTAAACCCGTTATGGAGCTGATCAAGCAAACGGAGGGTGAACCGACAACAGGCTAGAATCCTTTTTAGTGCAACCCACCCTTAAAAAGCCTTAACGTAGTATAACAATGATATTAAAAGATCAAATTCAGTTTACAACTTTTTGATGATGCATACTGTCTATGTCAGTGCATTATAAATAAAATGTATTATTATTATTATTATTATTATTATTATTATGTACAGGCGAGCAGATGAGCCCAGAATATGAACAACTCGTTTTATTTCTAGTGGGTTTCGATGGGTAAACACTTAACAAGTTGCACTAATATTCTGTGTTCATCTGCTTTCCTGTACAAAGTCAAAGTGTGCAACATCAATAGGGTGTATATTGAATTTTGTATTTTAATATCCATGTCTGCATTAATAATGACTACAAACCTGGTAAAAATGACAGGCGTGCAATGAAGGAAAGCCTTGCTTTGCCTTCTATGTGGGCGTTCCTAAAAGCGTGTGACGACACGTGAAAACTATGAATTCAATCTTTTGCCGAAATTAAAATCTTTTTGAGTTGATCAATTTTGGTTGAAGAAAAGTAGAAGCAAATTTGTTTGCCGTTGTTTCCTTTAATACCGATGCTGGAATTTAATTATCGTAAATAAGAGTTTCCTTGTCAGAAAATAGACGAACGGCCTCTCATGTCATATAAAGAACTTGGAAACTCTGCAATAACATTCACTTTTTTCCTACTAGAAGTTTTGAAAAAAGTTGCCAGCTAGTGTAACCACTTCTGTTCGACCTGGTCTAAGCGGGACTCGAACCCGGGTCCACCAACATTAGAGTCGGACGCTTTAACAAGGAGACTAAAGGCTGCAACCTCTAACATCAGTCACTAGATCGTCTCGAGATCAGAGGAGTGAGGTTTACTCACACAGCAACTACTAGCTGGCCTCCATTACACTAGCAGTGGCATTTTTTATCATTTTCACAAGTTTCATGGCCCCCAGAATATTTTGCTGTATGGATATCTGGACATGCAATATGTCAAAAGAAAGAACAGACCCTCAGACAAAAACCCTGTTTTATTCTAGCTTTATGCATTCTTTTTTATCAACACTTAAATGTGGGTATGTTTTATAAAAAAGCTGAGAAAATCATGTTTTTGTGAAAGACTACATCTGGATGGGATTCAGAGTGATGATCAAAACACAGATGGAGATCATCAACACCACCAAAGCTTCATATAGCCCCACCCTAGGCTTGCCCTTGTCACAGTCTTGCGAGTAGCCATCCCACTTCTGACACCAACTGTGATAAATCGAGAACCACCAACTCGCTTGGGGACGTGGTGAATGTCCGTAAAGATGTAAAAACAAAAAATGATGGCTCAGTCCGCAATAGCACTTTTGTGCAAAGGGAGATTTATTTACACTGTCCTGTAGCTCGTCCTGGGGCGACATTAGACAGTTTCGATTTATATGCTGTTTAATGTTGATGATCGTGTTATTTTACACATGCTTATGATTACATAGGCCCTGTCCCAAATGGCACACTTCATGTGCACTTTCAGTTTTGTGGACTTGCAATGTCCGCTGCATGTGTGTGTCCGTTAAGTCCACAAGACAGGGCTGTATGAAATTGTTTGTTTCCGTTTCTACTTTGCCTGTGTTTTGATCAGGAGATTCAGTAGCACCCCCTACTGTATAGCAGTGGAAACATGGAAAATGCCAGTGGTGGGGAAAGAGTTTACTGATAACTAAATTTCTGAGTTGGAAGTGGTGGAGAGGAGAACTATCGATAAAATGACATATATAAAAAGCCATTTGATGCATATTGTATGTGTTTTACGCAGAAAAAACACCATTTGACCAAAATTTCAGAAACTCGCCTGTACAATAGTGCAAGTGATATGATTTTTATGGTTGTCAATGAATGTGATGTTAATTTTTTTTCAAAATTCATTGGATATTAAATCTTTCCCTGTCACTGTTGGAATTTTCCGACTTTCAGTGTTTTCAATTTTATACGGTAGAGGGCGCTTTTGTGCAACACAGGTGAAGAAGAAGCAGAAATGATCAATAAACGTCATATAAATCAAAACTGCCAAATGTTATTGTGGACCCTGGACGAGCTCCAGGACTGAAGCAGTAGAGGTGTAGATGGACTCGATCTCCTCATCTGTGTTTGATCATCTCTGAATCTGATCTGGAGTCAGTCTTTCAAAAACACATGATTTTCTCAGCTTTTTGTTCAAAATGTTGCTTTTTTTATGAAACTTACCCATATTCAAGTGTTGATAAAAAAGGAATGCATGAAGCTAAAATAAAACCTGTTTTGTTTAAAAGAAGAGGGTCAGCTCTTTTGATATATTGCATGCTCAGATATTCATAAAACTAAATATTCTATGGGCTATTACATGTTTGTGAAAATGGTCAAAACCCTGGCGGAGACTGGCAACTGTTTTTTTTTAACGCTGATGGGGAAAGAGTTAATATTGACACCAGCATTACAGCCATAAATTAATGCATTTGGCAACTTCTTTTATGCAGTGCATTTAGGGTTTACATTTTATTAGTTCGCACATTCCCCCTAGGAGTCAAACCCATGACCTTGCTGTTGATAGCGTTATGCTTTAAACGTAATAAGCGAACAACTGGTGCATATCTTTCCTCACTTTCATCCCAGGAGAAACACTCTTGGCAGAAAGCCAGAACAACAGGGAACAGATGCATAAATTACATCCCTAACCGGCTCTCTGGTGCCCAAGTGTGAGCTGCTGTTTTTCCTTTATCATTTCATTGTCCATATATTACCTGCATTCTGCTGTTTCAGGAGCTAAAATAAGCGAGATGTTATCATGGTGTGGGTAGTAACCAGCCCTGCGGGACGAGTGTGTTTACCTGATGACGGTGGGCATGACTTCAGCGGTGAACAGAATGGAGAGCGAGGCGGCCGCTTGGGACGAGAACAGGCCCATTATGGAGAACACGGTCATGGCTGACTCGCTCAGATCTGCAGGGACACATTCATCTGAACGTCAAACATTATAAAGTGAAATACCTCGAAAAATTAAATCAATTACAGATAATTCTGTGTGCAAATCTCACAAAACATGTCCAGATATGCAAGAATTATGTAAAAATATTTTCTCTATTTTATAAAAAAAAAAAAATCACACGAGACAAAAATAGAGACAGAGCGTATTTAGGCCACGCCCACACCGGGGGGGAACAACCCAACGCTCTCCATTGACTTTGTATTGTGTGAGGCGCCTCCTTGTCATTTCGGACTTATTACAAAAAACAGAACAATGTCTAAAAGCTGATATGTGACAAGGTGTGCAGCACACAAGCTAAAAAACACATAACTCAGTTTTTATTAGCTGTCGACCCCAAAAAACGAGCGTTTAAGGAGACAAAAGTGGACACAGACAGTGAGACGTGAAGCTTCATCAGGAAGAATGGCTCAGTTTTGGGATCCTGACACTCAGTATGTCTCAGTATGTCTACGTGTGCAGTAAACATTTAGTCAAATATCCAAATGTCAGTTTTATATATTATATTTCCTGTCTCTGATTACTTTCTCCTCCAGTGGGCATAGTTCTCAGTGTAATATAACATGTCCCGCTCTGTCTCTAGTGTATGTATACACTTTTATGTCTTTAAATGCTCGTTTTTTTTGGGGTCAGCAGCTTATAAACACTTCTGGGTTTTTGGTTCTGGGTTTTTTTAGCTTGTTTTCTGCACACCTCGTCACATATCAGCTTTTAGACATTGACGGTTGGTTTGTTTCCTCCCCGGTGGGCGTGGCTTTCTGATTATGACGCGTGTCGCTTTGTCTCTATACTGTCATTAGTATGTGTGTGTATGGAGTCAGTAAATCGACCCACGGATCGCACTTACAGTCCATGAGTCCGAGCAGGATTAGGGAAGCCAGTCCGGTCAGGGTCATGGCCAGAAGAAGAATTCCACGACGACCACACCTGTCCACTGTTGCCCAGAGCAACAGCCAGGCTCCGCCCCCGGCACATACAGACAGCAGGTACGTCCAATAGAAACTGGGGGTGATTCCTCTGACATCCCCTCTGAAGGAGCTGTAGCAGTGACTGATGCCATGAGAGATGAACCTGAACACAATTCAACAAATGAACATGTTCAACATTGATGATAAGAATGAGCAGCAAATCAGCATATTAAAATGATTTCTGAAGGATCATGTGGCACTGATGCTGAAAATTCACTGACTTTAGCCTTATTGACACAGGATTCGTATTATCTAGGGACCTCTGTGATTTAGAAATTCCTCCCACATCCGTGTTTTGCGTGGCACATTCGCACGGGATAAGCAAAGCCTGTGATTTTACTCGAATTTACTGACTTCTCACGGATATGATGTCAAGACTTGTAAATGTTTTTTTTGTTATAAGCTATATGAAATCATAAACAGCCACATGTACCGATATCGTTTTGCTTGTTTTATAGTAATACAAATAATTTTGTTCAGTTTGAGAACAGACGCTTCAATTAAAAACTGAACTGAGCTCAGACCAGCGGCTGGAGTCAGATTTCATTTATCATGAGTGAAAAGCTGACAAGATTCAGTTTCAAAGCTAAATGTGAAAGCGCCCATTTAAGCGAGCTCGTCATTGTACTGTTCTGTTTTTCATTAAGAATAGTATTGATATTAATACATTAAACACATTCAATCAGTTTGCTCCCAAATTAGTAGGCTACTCATTCTAAAGTGAAAGTATAATCTGTGTGGGAATTCATAACGGTGCGCATTATGAATGCAGCCTCCATTCTTTGTGAAAAATAAAAGATAGAAATGCTCACAGGAAACAAAAATTTTGCAAAAATGATATCCGATCCGCCTAATCCTGACCAAATCACACAGATGCCGATTCGCACGGGACTAATATCATCACAGGACCTCGGTGTTCGGCGAAATATGGTTGGTAATTTGCGGGGGAATTTTTACTTTACAAATTACAGACATGGCCGATTCGCACGGGATTAAGATCACAGACATTTTCTGCAATTATTACACATCGCCAGAGGTCCCCAGATAATACTAGTCCCGTGTGAATAGGGCTTTAGACATCACAGGAATAAATTGCGAGCCAGTCAAGTTCTTCAACACCAAACTCATCCAACCATGTCTTCATGGATATTGTTCTGTGCACTGGGGCACAGTCATGCTGGGATAGAAAAGCCTTCCTCAATCCGTTTCCACAAAGCATTGTCTAAAATGTCTTGGACAAAACTAGACTCGTCTATTAGACTGCCAGACATCATCACTCATCACGTCTCACTGCTCCAGAGTCCAGTGGCGGCTGCTTTACTCCACTGCATCCAACACTTGCCATTGCACTTGGTGATGTGAGGCTTGCATGAGCTGCTCGGCCATGGAAACCCACTCCGTGAAAGCTCCCGCTGCACAGTTTCTGTGCTGTCATTAATGCCAGTGGAAGGACTTTTCAGCTATGGACTTTATCGACTTTTACACACCATACGCCTCAGCACTGGTCTCCCGCTTCTAAGCTGAGTTG
This sequence comes from Pseudorasbora parva, assembly GCF_024679245.1. Classification (NCBI taxonomy): domain Eukaryota; kingdom Metazoa; phylum Chordata; class Actinopteri; order Cypriniformes; family Gobionidae; genus Pseudorasbora; species Pseudorasbora parva. Next base: position 2,040,807 of record NC_090195.1, read on the forward strand.
CTGCTGTTTCTAAATGCTTTCCAATAATAACACTAACAGCTGACTGTCAAATATCTAGCAGGGATGAAATTTCACAAAATGACTTCATGCCAAAGGAGGCACCCTATCACAGCACCCTGCTTGAATCCACTGAGATCTTCAGAACGACCCATTATGCAGACTGCATGGCTAGGTGCTTGATTTTAAACACCTGTGTGACAATGGGTCTGATTGAAACACCTAGGCCCAAAAGTAATCCAGTTGGATTTCGGATCACGGATTGGATTAAATCTTGGAAATGGGTTTTTCAAAAGCGGATTCTGAACTAAGAGCATGTAATCTGGATCAAACCTGCTCTTTGAGTTTTGGGATCTATTTGATCCAAAAAACTGGATTATCCTGATCACAAGAGAAGGGTGGATTCAGTTGTGATTTTTTTAAACCCCTGTAAACAGGATTTGGTAATCCTGAAATTTGTTTTTGGATCACAGTGATCCAACCTTATGTTCCTTTAAAAAAACTGGCATAAAAGTAAGATGGACCAGGTGATCCTGGATAGCAAAACATGGGATTTCTAAATCCAGATCAATTTAATCCATATATATAAAAAAAAAACTGGGCCCTAATTCAGGAATTAAGAAGTGTGTCCCAATAGAAGATATGCACATGATGTCACCGTCGACTGCGGTTACGCCCACTGAGTGCCAAAAAGACTGAGCGGCAGCATTGGTTTTCAACGTGAAATCTGCGAAAAACACATAAAATACATCTAAAATGGAAAAGAGCTTTGAGATTGATGGTACAAATAGATTTGACAAGAAATCTGAGGTATATTTTTACAGACTGCCGAAAGCTAGAGAAAATGGATTGCAGCGAAACGTGGATTTGCAGTTATCATTTTGTGTCAATATGTTGCACTTTGTGGTAAAATCATACCCTATACATTGCATTAATATATATATTGTATTGACAACTCATCAGTTAAATATTTACCATATATTCTGCGTGACTGGGTGTTTTTAGATAAGCACTGACAAAAACTATAGGGCTGGATGATATGAAGATATATATAACATTCAAGGATGCAAACACATGTACGGTCAAAAAAGAGAGAGAGGTACCCCTCCATTCACATATATACATATACACATATTATTTCTATATTATATATATATATATATATATATATATATATATATATATATATATATATAAATAATAGCATAACATTACAAGATGTTTATTATAAACGTAATGTGCAGCTTTCAATGGGGCAGCAAAGATATGAGAGAACAAAATAGGCTTCTAATAATCGTTCAGTGCACAATACCATATGAAACGCTTCAAATCAGAGCAACACTAAGCGCTTATGTGCATCCCGGGTGCAGAATGATGTGCTTAAAGCAACACAGAGTCAGAGTAGAGTTGCTATTATATACACCAAAAGTGTCAGGCTACACTTTTGGTGTATATAATGGTTCGATATCTGCACTGTTGCTTCCTAAAGGAAACACATTTCATTTTTCTCATCCAAAAAAAAAAAATACCACTCAATGAAAATAAACTGTATTTTGGAAGAGCAGTCAGCCTCAAACTTCCAAAGCTTGTTCATTTTCGCATTATCACTTACGATGTGAATCCCAGCACACACAGGTTTTTCCAGATGTTTCTGCTGTGCAGCAGCTCTGGGAAGGACAGATGAGGACGTCCAGGAGATGAGGACGAGTCCGTGTCCAACTCTGCATCAGACACAAGAACACACACTCGTTCTGCACAGTTTGTTCATTGAGAACTGAACTACTATTAGACGAAAACATCCAGCAGAAACTGACACTGTTTGCCTTTCAAAATCAATGTTTCCCAATGTCAACAAGACAAAGATATTTTTAAACCGACCTGTGAAACTGTCGTCATCTCTCTGCCGCTCGCTCCGATCACTGAAGGAATTCATGTCTCCCGTCCTCTCGGAAAGCAGAAGCCAGCGCGGCGATTCGAGAAACACACCCGGGATCCTGAAGACAAACAAACGGATCTTTAAATGGCAGCCTCACAGAGACATAACAGCATTTCCTCTACAAACAGCACGGCTGGGAGAACCGACGCTGTGGCACTAGCGGGTCAGAAATAAAGGCGTTCTCATTAATAACCAGCACTAATGTGCTCTGGCTGCACTTAAAGCTTTGATGCTTCACAGGGAATTATAGATCAATATTTCTGAAGGGGTAGTCGGTTTGCATTTAGGCTGATGAAGTGTTGAAAAGCTTCACTTCCTGTTCCCAGCAGATCAAGTATGCGTGTGTGTGTGTGTGTGGTGGATGCTGAGCCATGAGAGATATTATCCACAAAACTAATGACATAACCTGTGTTTGTGTTTGATACATCAAATGAACCATCTGCAAATATAGCGGCTGACAGAACTTGTTTCAAGGATCAACATTAAGGAGCCAAATAGCCTTCAGCTTTGGGTTTCCGTGATGTTCTGTGAACTCTGCTGATGTAAATACAGTTCTACATTAAATCTTTAAGCTATTTAATTTAAGTAAGCATTGGTTTAAAAGGATCAATTTAAAAGTTAGTAATAAAATGAAGAACAGAATTAAGGTTTTGTTGAAATTGTTAAAATAGGTAGGAAGTTGTAAACAGGCCATGTTTTTGCATCATTTCCTGGCAAAATGTAGAATGAATCATCTAGCTAAAAACAAAAACCACATGATGCCGGAACTGCGAGAAATCTGAACCGATTGCTAAAGTATAATTATATGGGACACTACAATACTCAATATAATGAACCGTTCAGTACGGCATTTTATTAATTATTTCCATTTCTTTCCGTTTGAAATATTTCTCTCAGTTTATTTCGGCTCTTTTTGGGTGTGCCTGTGAGTCTACGCGCCGATATGAGCAAATATCCATCATATGCACTAAAGTTAGGAGTGTTTAGCCGCGTTTTAAAGCCTTGCCGGTTAAACATTTCATTCGCGTGCATATGCACTGTATTGCGTTGAGCGTGTGCACTAAACACGCTTGTCCTGACCCTTAAAGGGACAGCTCACCTCTAAAATTGTTATTAAAAAAACTAAAGACATTTAATACAGTAGCTTTTAATCAATGTTGAATATTGAAGACTATGTAGTTTTAAATTTAGCCTACATTCATTCATTCAATTTCATACTTAAATGCTACTGTACATCTCTGAACTGCCACTGTAAATCTTTATATATTTTATATTATACAATACACTGGGAATGTGGACAAGGGTTTTTTTAAGTAAAGGTTTAAGTAAGGCTTTTCAAGTCTTAAGTAAAATAAAGAAAGAGTATTGCAATAAAAACATTTTCTCCTTAACCTTTTTCTGTTTCTGTCGCCTAAGAATAGAAGAGCAAAACACCGAACCGAAAACGTGGTGGTGCATTGAACCATGGACTAACTGTATTGTTGCATCTCTAATACTTCTTATTTAAAAAGCTGCTCAGTAGGTTGTATTCCTCATGGACTGACCCGTAGCACAGGAACAGTGTAAGAGGAGCCGCTCCGGTCCCCAACAGGCCCCTCCAGGAGCCACAGCCGAGGGCCACGGCCAGCAGCAGGAGCTCGCCCGCAAACGTGGTCAGTCCGGAGATCGTCGTCGCCAGCAGCCGCAGGGAAGGGTCACAGAGTTCCAGACCTAGAACACAACGGACCGTTTTAAAGGACATAACAGAATGTATTCTGGTTCTGGATAATAATCTGATGTTTTAGATCACTCGGAAAGTTTACAGTTCGAGACTTTTTAATATATAAAATCTCAAACATAAAAATAAAAAGATTAACCTTAAATCTGAACTGAAACCTTAACGATACCCAACCCTAGATATGACTGATATAGTTTTTCCATTTTCGTCAGTGAAGAATGTAAACATGGTTAACTGATATTTATATTTATATGTTTCATATACACGTTAATTTACTGAAGGCTACCAGGACAGCTAGATAACTAAATGTATTAAATTAATTCCCATTATGCACACATTCATTATTAATCTTATGCACGATACAGGCTGAAAAAGCTGAGCTTTTTTATTTATTTAATGAAGGCTAGAAATGGAATTAGATTAATTTACAGTATGTAGCCTTCACAATCATTATTAATCTTAAACTATTCTGAAGAAGAAGAAAAAACTACTTTTTTTGTTTGTTAATTACATTATAAATCACATTAGGCCTATTTTCAATTGAAAATGGCAAAATTAGACAATTTTATTAATTTTCCTGAATTTTACAAAAATGTCATTTGTTGAACATTTCTGACTTCAAGCAGCAGCTGTCAAATACAAAATGTTTCTACTGATACAAAGCCATATGATAATCACTGAAGTAACATTCTAAGTAAAATAAAGAAAGAGTATTGCAATAAAAACATTTTCTCCTTAACCTTTTTCTGTTCCTGTCGCCTAAGAATAGAATAGCAAAAAACCGAACCGAACATCGTGGTTAAAAACCGAGGTGTGTATTGAACCGTGGACTCACTGTATTGTTGCATCCCTACTGATATCACAAACCCACAGCAAACAAACACAGATGTTCATCACATCTCAAAGGACTGCGGGTGGAAATTAGCTTTGAGCTAAATCCGGTTCAATACATGAAATGGAAACATTTGTTAAAAATTGTACATGGTCCTTTTTAGGGCTGACCCCTAATAGTCGAAGATTCGATGCATCGATATGCAGGACCGGATTCGATCACTGATCTCATGGTCTAATCTTCGCGGGTGTTATGAAACGAGGATCATACCAGTTTGGCAATATGGGGGTGCTAGATATTAGTGTTATAAAGACGTGCCGCGGCACTGAGCAATCGCCCCTGAGCTTCACTGAGCTTCGCACCGGACGCGCCGCGCCTTTAAAATTCGAACACATATACACCGACGGCGGCATTCGACGCCTCTCCGCGGCGATTAAATGTATATTTCCCTCAAATCGTGAATGTACTGATTTCACCCTGTGCTACAAGATACACTCATCGTGCAGCTCTTCTGTCAGAAGTCGATTCAAAATTGAGCTTGCGCGTATATTCACGTCTGCCTGAAGTGAGATAACGTTACCTGAGACACGGCGCTGGGCTTCAGTCCGGTGTGTGACCCCCTTTAGGCACAATCGGCTTAAGAACGGGCATATAAACGCACTCAAAGTGTTCTTTTCCTCTCTAGGCAGGTATTTTTTAGGTTTATTTATCAAAATGTTCTTTTATATATTTGTGTGATGTTCTGTGTTTCGATCACGGCTTTTAAATGTTATGAGAGAACGGTTCATTTACAAATGTAGTGTAGCCTAGTTTTGATCACTTTATTAAGAGTGGTGGCTGTGTGCCGTGTGTAAAGTAAAATAAAAAGAGTCTTTGCCTCCTGCTGACTAGTGTCCTGCCTTTCCCAACCCGTTTATACCGTTTATTTTTCTTTTCTCCAGTCTATGGTTTACACACACACACAGATGATTCGACTTTTGGTCGACCATAGAGATTCGAAAATTCTGATTCGAATGTGTAAATCCTTAGTCGGGGACACCCCTAGACCTTTTTATAAGTAAAGTCTGTTCCATGTGTGTTTGACTCACGTGTGACGTAGAGTGTGAGGTAGACTCCGGCGCTCGCAGCAGCGAGACAGAACCGCATGGAGATGAAGACCGGCGGAGAGGGCGAGACACACACCAGCACCCCAAAAACCACCGCCAGGGTCAGAGACACCAGCAGGGACTTATGCCTGCCCAGCCTGCACAAAAACAGCACAATTCAATACAAAAATGACAGAAATAACAGCAAAAACTGAACAGACGCTTCCTCACCGGTCAGACGTGTAGCCCAAACCCAGACAGCCTGTAAGAGTCCCGAGAATGAAGCACACCTCCTCTACTGGAACCAGCCAGTACCGCGAACACACCAGATCCCACTGGGAACAACAGGAAGTCAGGCCAGAGCGGACAGGAAGTCATTTAGTAGCAGTGCCATGCAAACACAATTAGCAATTAAAAAAGGACTTCCTGTTCATGAGAAAACAATAACACTGTTCTCCAAAGACGCAGTGCTTTCTTCAGCGCCAAAGCGGAAAACATGACCAGACTTTAGTTTCACTTCACGTTTGATAGTCATGCTGAAGAAAGTTATACGTCTGTGAGCTACACATTTCCTTAGTCACTGCATGTGAACAACTCTCAATACAAAAATTCAGCATTAAAACAGTGGTGGAATGAGTCATGTGACCAAACTAGTGTGACTAGTCTTCAGGGTGGAGAACTTCAGCACACACACACACACACACACACATCACAAAAGGCTCTTAAAAGGCCCTTTAACTATCTGTCGCCTTTGGCTTGGCTTGCTCAGTTGTGGACACTAAAATGTCGAAGTTATTTAACTGAATATCCAAATGAAATTCATTTATTAGGTCACAATTAATTCTATAAACTATATTACTGATCTGCCAACATTGTCGCTATATGATAAATTAAAACAGCCGAATCAAATTTTGTTGCAGTATTCTCCTGTTTATCACTGTGAAGCTGCTTCGAAACAATGGTCATTGTAAAAGCGTGATATAAAGCTGACTTGACATGATTCTTCCCAGTTTTGCATCCTTGATTAAAGCAAAATCCACAAACTTGAGACACCTGACTGGGTGTAATTACGAAGAGTTCACAAATAAACCAACACCTGCTGTTAATTTGATGAAATAAAACCTTCAGGTGTGTTTAGTGTGGAATCTGACGAATGCAGGACAGGGAGTTTGACAGATATGAAAAGACACGCGTCCCTCCCTGATCGCATGAGATAAATCCATTTCAAGTTCATCTGTTAGAAAGTCATCAGTGCTGTGTGTTAAGGACACATTGACTCTCTATTTACACACCATCACACTGAAACCTGGAACAAAATCACAATCTATATATTTAACGTCTAACAGTTCTGATTGGCTGTGAATTAAAATGAAAAACATAAAAATAAAAGCTATTGTAAAATATTACTAAAAATGATAATAGTATATTTAAGATCCTAAAATAACACTAAACCCATGTGACTTATTTTCTTTTATTCGTGGCACTTTTGCAGTGATCGGGACCATAAAAGCCCCAAATTTCAAGCTTGACGATGCATCCATTTGTCAACTAGGTCAAACACCAGCTTCGTTCCAGATGCTGTCAGACTTATCAACTCCACACCACAGAGCTGGAAAACTGAACTTTTTTGTGTCATAAAATTACGTAAAATGTTATTATTATGCAGCTTTTGTCAGGTTTTAATGTGTACATATGTGTAGGATTGGTATTGTTTCTATTTGTGTTTATTTATGAGTAGGTGAATTGTTGTTTTTTAAACCAGGCCTCAGTTCCAAATTTCGTTACAGCTTATGTACCATGTTTTTGAAATGACAATAAAAAAATCCTTAAAGGGATAGTTCACCCAAAAACGAGCCTGTGATGTTTATCTGCTGACCCCCAGTGCGTCCAACATGAGGTGTTTCTTCAGTAGAACACAAATGAAGATTTTTAACTCATCCGTGCAGTCTGCCAGTCATAATGCATGTGAATGGGTAACAACTCTATGAGAGTAAAAAAAACATGCTTAGACAACATGAAGAAAACCTGCTGCTCGTGACGACACATTAGCCCCTTTCACACTGCAATTCCGGCAAATACACGGATAATGCGACCCGGCATTTGTTCCCGGGCCGCTAGATTTGGTCCATTCACACTGCCAGCGAAATACCGTAATATGTGCGCTTTCACACACAACCCGTAACGGTCCCGGGTCGAGTTGACACGTGACATCCTGATGTGACGTATAACGGCGAGCGATCTCCGCTTCAGCGCGGATAGTAAGGAGCTCCGTGGTCTCGACTTGTGTCCAGTTTGCGCTCATTTCTGATTGTTTAATTTTAGTTTCTTTTGTATACGAACACTCTCAGCGTTTAAAACACCGACGAGCTCTTCTGGCACTGCAGGGTTGTGTTATTGAAGAAACAAGCTCTAGGAGTCGCACGATAACTACGTACACGCTGCGGCATTAGTTTCGGCTTTTGTTCACACAGCGCTCGCCCCGGGTCGAATCCCGCAATATTACTAGGTCCCTGACTTGGGTCGAATTCGGTAATCAATGCCGGGACGTGGTTGCTTTCACACAGAAGGCGACCCGGCAATGCTCCGGGAATATTGCGGGTCCGACGTGCAGTGTGAAAGGGGCTATTGATGTCTTAAGACACAAACCGATTGGTTTCTGTGAGAAACACAACAGTATTTGTTATTTTTTTACCTCATATCCAAGATGAATCTCATCTAGTGTTCCCATCCGCTAACACTTTCTTCTGGTGAGGTCAAACCGGCGCGATCCTCCTATATAGATATTATATATATATATATATATAGTGCCTGCGCGGATCGGCCAAATGAGGCATCTACATAATATATATCTATGATCGGGCCTGTTTGACCTTATCAGACGGAAGAAATAATGGATGGGAACAATAGATGAGATTCATCTGATATGAGGTAAAAATAACATAAATGCTGTTGTGTTTCTCACAGTAACCGATCGGTTTGTGTCTTAAGACATCAGTGTGTCGTCACGAGCAGCAGGTTTTCTTCATGTTGTCTAAGCATGTTTTTTTTACTCTCATAGAGTTGTTACCTATTCACATGCATTATGACTGACAGACTGCAACGGTTGAGTTAAAAATCTTCATTTGTGTTCTCCTGAAGAAACACCTCATGTTGGATGCCCTGGGGGTCAGCAGATAAACATCAGGCTCATTTTTGGGTGAACTATCCCTTTAATCCTTAATCACATCATGTTTGTGGTTGTGAACTGATGAATCACACAAAAGTTTTCCATTACTGATTTCATTAGCTGTACGTCAAAGAGCAGCGTGAACATTTCGCTAAGCATCTTGATTCTGAACATTAGACTGAATGTTGTTGTGTCGGCCCACCTCTGTGACGATGTTATTGGTCAGTCCTTCGGTGACGTTGTAGTCGTACCCAGCATTGCAGTCCCTCAGACCCGAAGGCGTGCCGTTGATGAACACGTACTGCTTGCACTGAGCCAGACCTGCGTCTCCTTTCTCCGCGCGCATGGAGGCGTTGGCGGCCTGAGGAGCGGGCGAGGGTCCTGGGAGCCGACAGCGGAAGGGCGAGGCCAGGGTCAGGAGCGGGTCCGAGGACATCAGGAACGCCAGGAAGAGATTGGGAAGTATGGAGAGAGCGATGAGGAGCCTCTGCTTCCTCCGGCCCAGAGCCAGAATCATGACCTCTCCGGTGGGCGGCAGGGCGGGGGGCAGGGGGAGGGAGGACGGGGCGGGAGAGGAGGGCGTCGGGGAGGACGGGAGGGAGGGAGGGGGAGGAGGGCATGGAGTCGGGGACGCCAGCGGAGACGCCATCGTTTAGATTCGTTACAGATGCGGCCGCAGGTGAAGAGGGAGAAAGAGAGAGAGAGAGAAAGATAGACAGCTGTCTGTGTCTCTCACTCTCTCTCTTCCTCTGCTCACCCTGAGACCAAACAGCCAGATATAACCTGCAAAAGAAAAGGGTTCATACTATCATGATAGATAGATAGATAGATAGATAGATAGATAGATAGATAGATAGATAGATAGATAGATAGATAGATAGATAGATAGATAGATAGATAGATGGATGGATGGATGGATGGATGGATGGATGGATGGATGGATGGATGGATGGAACAATAGACAGACAGACAGACAGACAGACAGACAGACAGACAGACAGACAGACAGACAGATAGATAGATAGATAGATAGATAGATAGATAGATAGATAGATAGATAGATAGATAGATAGAACGATAGAACGATAGAACGATAGAACGATAGATAGATAGATAGATAGATAGATAGATAGATAGATAGATAGATAGATAGATGGATGGATGGATGGATGGATGGATGGATGGAACAATAGACAGACAGACAGACAGACAGACAGACAGACAGATAGATAGATAGATAGATAGATAGATAGATAGATAGATAGATAGATAGATAGATAGATAGATAGACAGACAGACAGACAGACAGACAGACAGATAAACAGACAGACAGACAGATAAACAGATAGATAGACAGATAGACAGATAGATAGATAGATAGATAGATAGATAGATAGATAGATAGATAGATAGATAGATACGACAGACAGACAGACGAACAGACAGATAGATAGATAGATGGATAGATGGATAGATAGATAGATAGATAGATAGATAGATAGATAGATGGATAGATGGAACAACAGACAGACAGACAGACAGACAGACAGACAGACAGACAGACAGACAGACAGACAGACAGATAGATAGATAGATAGATAGATAGATAGATAGATAGATAGATAGATAGATAGATAGATAGATAGATCTAATGAAAGTATGACTTGAAAGAAAACAACAGATGAAAGTTTACACGACTGAAACGTGAAAGAATGAACAGAGGAATACAATGAAAGAACTGGAAGGAATGTGAGTGTTATGTAAGTGGAATTATAGAGAGAATAACTGCATTATTAATGAAACCACAGGAGAACATAAACACGAATATGACCATGAATATGAGCGGAGCTTCTAAACATCATTCATAAGTCCTGATATTGAAAATGGCTTTATTAATAAAGCATCAGCTCACCTGCAGATGAGAGACACTGGTCACAGCGCAGTCCAGCACATCCACACTGATGGTGATGGTGGTCTGATGTGGTTCTGGACTCGCTCGGCCCGTTCAGTCTCTCCGCGCACAGACACAAAAGCGCCTCGCTTCACTTCTGCGGATCCGACGCGTTCTGCTCGCCGCACGTGACGCCAATCAAACGCGTTTAATGAAGGTAAACAAAGCCTCGATGCCTCTGCCTCAAAGATGACGGCCATGGACGGAAGCAGATCCTCGGCACCGAGACGCGGAGAGGGCGGAAAAACTGGCCCGACTGGCGGATAGAATCGGAAAGCGTCGGGAACATTCGGGCTCCATCGGAAACCTCAAACTAGACGCAGTTGCAGTACAGGCACACAACCGCCGGAGGGCGCCATAATCACACAGAAAAAGAGTTACAAAAGGATCTTTTGTGTTGCATACTGCATTACACATTACATTACTACGCGCTTATTAAAAAAGTACAATGGCTGTGTAAATTTAAAACATTGTACAACATTTTCTGTACGCATGAAATGCAAGGATGACCCACATTTATAAAATCAAAAAATTCTCAATCAATCCAAGCGTATTAAACGGCTTGTTCACATTTTTTATATTATCAAAATGTATATATTAATTTAAAATAAAACGTGATTACATTATTTTTGTCTAATATCTGAACATTCTTACATCTGGAGACCAGGTATGGTGGTTGTAACACTTTTTTTCTTCAGCACCTAAAACTCCCCCATGTTTTTAGCTACACCTCTGAAACTTTTAGGCAAAGTACTCACATTTATCTACTACAAATGGCAGCAATTTAGAATTCTCCAAATATATCACAGAGTTTGTGAGATGATGACAAACACTGGGGTAAGTTGTAACAGGCAGACAAAATGCATAAAAACGAAGGGTACTCCAAGTCATATGCCACAACAACTCTTTATTTTAAATGAATGGCTGCAACAAAAAAATGTGTGTGAATATGGGGAGTGTGTGTTTGTGCTTGCACGCGTGTGCTTTTGTTTGTGTGTGTGTGTGTGTGTGTGTGTGTGTGTGTGTGTGTGTGTGTGTGTGTGTGTGTGTGTGTGTGTGTGTGTGTGTGTGTGTGTGTGTGTGTAAATTAACATAGGCATTTTGTAGAATTATTAAAATCACAAAAATGTTCTTAGTTGTATGTTAGTGGATGGTTGTTTCATTCGATGTGTTACAACCTAGAACTACTGTCCCCCAGTGTTTAGCGTTGTGCTTTAACATTAGCTGGAGGCTGATACTATATTCTTTACTAGAGAAACTACATTTTGACCTGATATAACTCATACAACATTACCTACAACATAGTGCCATGGTATTCTGTATATTATAATATATTTAATATAATATAATTAATAATGTAATAAAAGTTGTATATGAATTTAAATATAATTAATAATATAATATAAGTCATATATTAGTTTAAAATACAATTAAATATAATATAATAAATAATATAATCAAAGTTAAATATTAGTTTAAAATATAATATATAATATTATATTTATACATTATTTATTTATTTATTTATTTATTTATTGTATATATACACACACACACACACACACACACACACACACATATATATATATATATATATATATATATATATATATATATATATATATATATATGTGTGTGTGTGTGTGTGTGTGTGTGTGTATAATATATAATAAAAAATATAATTAGTAATATAATTAGTAATATAATAAGTTATATATTAGTTTAAAATATAATTTAATAATATAATTAATAATATAATACAAGTTATCATTTAAAATAAAATAAAATATAATATTGTAATATAATTAGTAATATAAAAAAGTTAAATATTAATTTAAAATAAAATATAATAATATTATATTCTAATATAATTAGTAATATAATAAAAGTTATATAATCATTTAAAATAAAATATAATATAATCAATACTATAATATATAATTAATAATATAATATTATAATATAAGTTATATATTAATTTAAAATACAATTAAATATAATATCCTAAAAGTTAATTATATTCCATTATGTATTAAATGTCCAACATTAGTTTAAAACGAAGCTGTGGATCCGTTGTAAGTGTGTGTGTGTGTGTGTGTGTGTGTGAGTGTTCAGGTGTTGTGCGTTTGGATCTCTGCCTGTCCTCTTGCACTGTGTTGAGTAACAGAGGCTCCGTTGAAACACACTCTTTCCTAACACTGTGGCAGATTTCAGGTCTGGGACCGCAGATTGCTCCACAGCCATACGGAATGAAGTTACAACACACAAACATCAACAGTTGTGTGGATTAATAAATGTGAGGGTTTCCAATAGCAGTCAGGCCTGTGTTATCAGCCGCAGTCATCTGCTGTTAACTAGATAACCCAGAGCTCATCCACTTCCCACTCGCTATCAGTGAGTCCTGTGCCTGCAGTGGAAGCCACAGGAAGAGCCCAACAGCCCTGTGCAGTGATGCTATCGCCAGCTCACCGTCCCACATGGTGTTGAAATCTCATCCGTCCCACTGAAGCTCTGCCTGAGCCCTTCACGCTCAAACACCCGTGTCATCGCTGACATTCTGCTATTGTGTTGTGCAATTTACAATCAATTGGCCAGATAAAGTCGTCTCATCAAACGTGCTGGATTTAGCCTGCGGGTAACGTGTGAAAGGCCACCGGCTGTGTTCACTCAGTCGTGTTTTTTTGGGATCATTCAATTTTGAAATCCTATGTCACAAGGCCTGTGGTTTTGTTGGTTTGAAACAGCAGCTCCAATCAAAAGTTCCGAATTAGAGCATTCTTTCTGAATCCTAAAACTCCATGAACAATAAAATCACACGGCTGAACATTAATACACTGTAAAAAAAAAAAAATATTGCTGGGTTAAAAACCCAAGTTGGCTTGGAAATGGACAAACCCAGCGATTGGGTTGTTTTAACCCAACGGTTTGGGTTGTTTTAACCCAGTGATTGGGTTGTTTTAACCCAGCGATTGGGGTTGTTTTAAAACAAAGGTTTGGGTTGTTTTAACACAGCGATTGGGGTTGTTTTAACCCAACGGTTTGGGTTGTTTTAACCCAGCGATTGGTGTTGTTTTAACCCAGCGATTGGGGTTGTTTTAACCCAACGGTTTTGGTTGTTTTAACACAACGGTTTGGGTTGTTTTAACCCAGCGATTGGGGTTGTTTTAACCTAGTGATTGCGGTTGTTCGAACCCAAGGGTTGGGGTTGTATTAACCCAGCGATTGGGGTTGTTTTAACCCAATGGTTTTGGTTGTTTTAACCCAGCGATTGGGGTTGTTTTAACCCAACGGTTTTGGTTGTTTTAACACAACGGTTTGGGTTGTTTTAACCTAGTGATTGGGGTTGTTCGAACCCAGCGATTGGGGTTGTTTTAACCTAGTGATTGGGGTTGTTCGAACCCAGCGATTGGGGTTGTTTTAACCTAGTGATTGGGGTTGTTCGAACCCAAGGGTTGGGGTTGTATTAACCCAGCGATTGGGGTTGTTTTAACCCAGCAAATGGGTTGTTTTAACCCAGCGATTGAGGTTGTTTTAACCCAGCGATTGGGGTTGTTTTAACCCAGCGTTCGGGTCGTTTTAACCCAGCGATTGAGGTTGTTTTAACGCAGTGATTAGGTTATTTTAACCCAGCAATTGGGGTTGTTTTAACCCAGCAAATGGGGTTGTTTTAACCCAGCGATTGAGGTTGTTTTAACGCAGTGATTAGGTTGTTTTAACCCAGCGTTCGGGTTGTTTTAACCCAGCAAATGGGTTGTTTTAACCCAGTGATTAGGTTGTTTTAACCCAGCGTTCGGGTTGTTTTAACCCAGCAAATGGGTTGTTTTAACCCAGTGATTAGGTTGTTTTAACCCAGCGTTCGGGTTGTTTTAACCCAGCAAATGGGTTGTTTTAACCCAGTGATTAGGTTGTTTTAACCCAGCGTTCGGGTTGTTTTAACCCAGCAAATGGGTTGTTTTAACCCAGCGATTGAGGTTGTTTTAACGCAGTGATTAGGTTGTTTTAACCCAGCGTTCGGGTTGTTTTAACCCAGCGTTCGGGTTGTTTTAACCCAGCGTTCGAGTTGTTTTACCACAGCGATTGGGGTTGTTTTATCCCAGCGGTTGGGTTAAATGTTTTATTTGACTCAACTCATACTAACACAAAGTATTTTGGAAATCAACATTTATTAATATGTTTAATAAATAAATAATAATAAATTAATTAATTAATTAATTAATTAATTAATAAGTTTAATGAATAATAATAAAAACAATGGTTCCTTTTAAGCCAGACATAAGTGATTTTAAACAATAGTTGGGTTGAATAAAACTACCCAGCATGTAGGGTAAACATTTCACCGATTGACTGGGTTAATACAACCAAACCGCTGGGTTTGTCCTTTTCAACCCAGCTCGGGTGGTTTTTAACCCATCTTTTTTTTAGAGTGTATTATTCAAAGGTATTTTTCATTAATGTCAAAACCGAAACTAAAATTAAAGAACTGAGTAATAAAATTACAAATACATTTTACTTTTTGTTTTTACAAATACAAATACATAAGTACTTTTAAACAATCAATTAATTAGTAATTATGGTAATTGTACAGTGTAACAGTGTAATTCTAGGTCTGATTAACACTGCTATCATTCGCAGAGCAAAAAATATTATTCGAAATCCTAGTCACCCCCTCAATTCATGTTTCATCCTTCTAATGTTACTTTATTGTAAAATGTTCCTTTAGTTTTTAAAGTACGCTGAGAATTCAATAAATATACATAGATTTCCGCATTTAATATTTGAGTCAAAACTTTAATGATTGTCTATAAACATATTGACTTTCAAAAAATAAATCAGGCATGAGAGATATTTACTACAGAATCTCCGATTTAAGGATAAAAAAAAATTACAAGATTGAACTATTTATTTAAAATGAAACAGAAAACGCTTGAGTTTGCTGTGCTTCTGACTTCCTGGTTTGCTGTAATGTATAACACAAACATCATTTCAGATTACAGGTATTCCCGCTTTAACTAGTTGAGATTTGACTAGTTCACAGTAGATTATTTCCCATGTTCACTTTGGGAAATGACAGAGTCAGAGTGTATTTAGGCCACGCCCACCCCAGGGGAAACAACACAACGCTCTCCATTGACTTTGTATTGTGTGAGGCGCCTCCTTGTCATTTTGGACTTAATACAAAAAACAGAACAATGTCTAAAAGCTGATCTGTGACAAGGTGTATAACACACCAGCTAAAAAACACATAACTCAGTTTTTATAAGCTGTCGACCCCAAAAAACGAGCGTTTAAGGAGACAAAAGTGGACACAGGCAATAAGAAGTGAAGCTTCATCAGGAAGAATGGCTCAGTTTTGGGATCCTGACACTCAGTATGTCTCAGTATGTCTACGTGTGCAGTAAACATTTAGTCAAATATCCAAATGTCAGTTTTATATATTATATTTCCTGTCTCTAATTACTTTCTCCTCCAGTGGGCGTAGTTCTCAGTGTAATATAACATGTCCCGCTCTGTCTCTAGTGTATGTATACACTTGTATGTCTTTAAACGCTCGTTTTTAGGGTCAGCAGCTTATAAACACTTCTGGTGTTTTTTAGCTTGTTTTCTGTACACCTCGTCACATATCAGCTTTTAGACATTGTTCGTATTTTGTTATAAGTCAGAAATGACAAGGAGGCGCTTCACGCAATAGAAAGTCAATGGAGATGGTTGGTTTATTCAACCCCGGAGGGGGTGGCTTTCAGATTATGAGTCTCTATGAAAGTCTCAAATGGAATCAACAGAACCTTGAGTCGCTCAGCAGTTGTCTTGTCCCCCGACGTCCTGCTCTTTGGCCTGTAGGTGGCGCTGTGACAGATAGTGTCTGAGCGCGTCCACCTCGTGCGACAGGCGCTGTATGTGCAGCTGCAGTCTGTGGTTTTCGTCCTGGAGCTGCAGCGCCCTCTGCTGGGTGAGCTGGATGCGCCGGCGCGCTTTATCGCGGCTCTTCCTCACGGCGATGTTGTTGCGCTCTCTGCGCATGCGATACTCAACACTGTCTTTGCTCAGGCCTCTCTTCTGCCCGGCCTGGCGGAGAGCGGACACTGGCGGTGGCAGAAGAAACTGAGAAAAATCCTTCCCATAGATTTGCAGAGTTACAGAGAAAGGAGAAAACAAAGTTCAGTGAGAGCTATTCAAACAAACACAACTAATTCTAAATAACTGGCTTGTTGATCAAATAATGTCAGCTGTCTACTGATGCAAGTCGTCACTTAAAGGGGTTAGTTCACCCAAAAATGTGAGATTATATATACCGGTATATATGTGTGCGTGTGTCTCTTCTAAATATGTCTAGATAGTTTTTATGAATTTTATGTGAAATGAAAATGTGAGATTGAAATGCAGTGAAAAGTAATATTTTACTTATAAATCAAATGGGGGGTGGGGGGAATTATTATCATAAAATTACATATTTAACCTATAAATCAAATGTTTTATATATATATATATATATATATATATATATATATATATATATATATATATATATATATATATATATATATATATATATATATATATATATATATATATATATATATATGCGCGTGTGTGTGTGTCTTCTAAATATTTCTATTTAGTTTTTATTAATTTTATTTCAGTTTTAGTTTGTAGTTATTTTAATACATCACTCAACTAAATATATTAAAATTATTTTAAAAACAAATGTATTACCTAATATTTATTTATATATTTATACCAATTTATTATCAGCATTAGTAACTTTTAATTTTAGTTAAAGCTTTAGTAATTTTATATATACGTACACGTAATACTGAGAATTAATAATTAGTATTAGAATAGTTTCTCAGTTATATTAAAATAGCACTGGTTTATTGATTATGTCTGAGAATACACGTACAATTAATCAGTAAATAATAATGTTCTATGAGTAAACATAATGATGATATATGAAACATATGATATATATATATGAAGTCATTATAAGTATATATAATTATGCTTTTTTTAAATGTGTCTACGTAGTTTTTATTCATTTTATTTCACTTCTGTTTTAGTTGTAGTTATTTTAGTTCATCACATTAAACTAAACATATTTTATTTTATTATCTAATATATACTATACCGGTAACTATTATCATCATCATTAATAACTTGATGTCATTATGTTTACTCATAGAACATTATTATTTACTGATTAATTGTACGTGTATTCTCAGACATAATCAATAAACCAGTGCTATTTTAATATAACTGAGAAGCTATTACACTTTTTATTCATTTGTTAAATTAGCTTTAATTAGCATATGTTCCATTTTAATTTTAGTAAGGTTTTATTAATTCTGTTGTTTGTGTTTGTCATTTTTATAAGTTAATTATATATTTAAAAAAAATGTTTATTCATTTTATTTCAGTTTTACCTGTAGTTATGTTAGTACATCAAATTAAACCAAACATATTAACATTATCTAAAAAGATAAATTATCTAATATTTGTTTATATATTTAACTATTATCATCATCATTAATAACTTAATGTTATTATATATTAGTAATATTAAGTATATACTCACAGAATTATTTTCTAATGACATTTACTTGTAATTAGTTTTAATTTGCATATTTTCCATTTTAATTTTAGTTAAAGTTAATAATTGTGTTTTTGTCATTTGCATAAGAATAGAAGTAATAAATTATTATATGTATATGTTTTTGCCAATACAGTTTTTGTAGTTAAACTGGGGTTAAAAAGTTTACGTTTTGTAGTTAAAAAAACGAATGTATTATCTAATATTAATTCATTACTATTATTATTAATAATTAATAACTTAATGTTTTTATATTTACTCATACAATTATTATTTACTAATTAATTATACTTGTATTCTCATACATAATCAATAAACTAGTGTTTTTAAACCATATTTGTATTACAATTATAATTGAGACACTATAATTAGTTTTTATCAATATTATGTCATCATTTTCCTTGAGTTATTTTGTTGTTTGCTTTTGTAATTTTTTGGTAAAAAGTATATAATTTAGAAGTCATTATAAGTATAATATATAATTTAAAAAAAAGGGTCAATATTAGTTTTTTATTAATTTGATTTCAGTTTTAGTTAAGCTATGAAAATGAGAAAAGCTGCAATGTCAACTATCTGGAATAAAATTATTACAAAACTATAATAGTTTCTCAATTATAATTGTAATTATACAAATATAAATTAAAATAACACTAGTTTATTGATTTTGTCTGAGAATACAAGTAAAATTCATTAGTAAATAATAATTCTATGAGTATATATATACACATGTTATTAATGATGATAATATTAGTTATAAATAGAAATTAATATTAGATAATAAATTAGTTTCTTTTAATGAACTGTTTAATTGAACTACAAAAACTAATTTGGCAAAAACACACATATAATAATTTATTATAAATAAGTTTAATACCTAATTTTATTTCAAGTACAAAAAATAAATTTGTTATGTTTTTAGTTTCAGTTAACTATGATGATAAAAAAAATGTTTTTAGGAATATTAAGATTTGAATAAAAAAGGTTTATTGTTTCATCTGTTCGTCTTAATAGCCATAATTTCAGAGCAGACACCAGGAGGTGTGTGTGTGTGTGTGTGTGTGTGTGTGTGCTGGTAAACCCTATGGGGACAAAATGTCCCCACAAAGATGGCAATATCCAAAATCCTTGTCCTTGTGGGGACATTTTTTGGTCCCCATGAGGAAAACATCTAATAAATCACACAGAATGAGTTTTTTTGAGAAAGTAAAAATGTAGAATGTTTCCTGTGATGGGTAGGTTTAGGGGCAGGGCAGTGTGTGTGTGTGTGTGTGTGTGTGGTTACCTGTGGCGCGCCATGACTCTGCTGCGCGGATCGTTCGGTGTTGGTGCCGTTCAGACAGGAGGGATACGGCAGGTAACCCAAACCCATCATCTGCTCCATGCTCCGACTGTCCGGCGCTTTGGGAAAGCCCATGGGCTGACCATACAGACCCCCGTCCATCTGAGGCATCTGACCCGAGGAGCCGGGGTCCAGAGGCTGCGTCCCGTCCAGAGAGATGGAGGACGGATGATGGAGCGAGAACATACAGATGGAGGAAGGGGAGCTGTCGGAGATGGACATCTGTGGATGGAGAAGATTTCAGGCTGAACTACTCATTAAGACATGAGATAAAGAAGAGATGAAAGTGTGTGTCCTTACGGCTCAGTGCTGTTCAATGCTCTCCTCTCTTCTCATGCACAAACTTTAAGGCTCCTTCCACAAAATCCGTTATGATACAGGTACTTCAGCGCTCATGACAACATCATTTCCTCTGTCACAACCTTCTCTCTCTCCCTCCTTCCCCCTCCAATTATTTTTATCTTGCATCATAGATTAACTTCTTTTTTCCCTCTTCATTTTCCTTTTATTAACACTTTCTACAATCTTAATGCATCATTGTTCCCCAAACAACTCATATTCAAACTAATCATGGAGCGATTTATCATCATTCGCTATAATTATTTCAAATACAAAAAATTCTGAAAAGGACTGAAATCAAATATGTAGTGACTGAGTATTAAAAAGGTTATTAAAAATTACTATTAAAAATGTTCTAATGATATTATATCTATGTATAAATGATATTTCTAATCCTTATTATATGTAAGTATAACTTTCAAATGGTTTATATATATAAAATAGACAGAGCTGTCAAATCGATTAATCACATCTAACATAAAAGTTTGTAAATATATAATATAAATACTGAATATATAATATAAATATGTGTTATATATATATATATATATATATATATATATATATATATATATATATATATATACACACACACACACACATATATATACACATACACACACACGATTAATCGATTTGACAAAACAATTTTTTTTTAGTTATTTTAGTTTACCTTTTTTCTAAATATTAAACGTTTTATTATTAATTTATATACAAATAATTTAGATACATTTTAAATATGTAATTACTAATATTTACAATTTACTAATAAAATATAACTAATAAATAAACATAACTTTATTCTCAGGCATAAAGTGTTTTTACCAATTGCACAGATAAATTATTAGGCAGAAATGTCTGTTGACTTATAAACATTAAAAAATGTTGGTGCATTTTTAAGAGATGGGCCAAAAACTAATACAGTTTATTGCTAAAACATGTCAGCACATCCAGAATTAGACTGTCATGGCCTAAATAAAAAAGGTGAAATATAGTTTTCTTGTTAACAGTCGTAATTTACTTCATATTATTCCTCCTATGTCTGTACTGTTACAGAAGTACCTGACAAATGTCCTAAAAATACCTCACAGTTGATTGGCCAATCAGCTCCATCTTTCCTGATGAGCTCAGCGGCGCCTCCTGCAGCAGGACTGAGGAACTGCACCAGAGACACAAACAAGTACACAGGGATAAAAAGAGTGAATCTAGATAAACAGGGTCACTTTTGCCATTTATAGAATGAATTTAATGGAGAGCATTATTTCCTGCCTTTTTTCTAAAGGTAAGTTTAATTGGTTGATGCTGAGCAGAGCTGTAGTAAAATGAAAACTCACCTTTCAATATGAACACAACAATAATCAACTCAACATACTGTATTATAAAGACAAAACAACAGCTCACCTGGAGCTGTGTGTGCATATGAAAATATTAGTCCAAAAAAAAAAAAACGAAAAATTGTTTTAGATCTTCATGAACATTTTATTTTGTCACTGCTATAAAATGTAAGAGAAGGGGTTTACAGTTTGAAGTTTAAAAAATGTTCACACACACACACACACACACACACACTCACATTCAGACACATGTACATGTTTCAGATATTCATAAACACATTTTTTTTTTACACTGCTATAAACGTAACCGAAGGGCTTTCTATTAGTTAAAAGTTTTATAAATGTTCACACACACACACAGACAGACAGAGACACATACAGACAGAGACACATACAAACACACACACACACACACACACACACACACACACACACACACACAACGCTTTCCTCTGGTACAAGTATTTGAATTTGATTTGTGTATTAGTTTAATGGCAGTCTTTTAGAAGGGAAATCCACATCAAGGGCGGAGAGAGAGCTGAGCTCGGGTCAGAATCTCGCTGTGGATCTCTGGGTAATCTGGATGCTGCCGCAGCACCTGCACACAACCAAACACTGCTCAGTGTGTTCACATGACACAGCGAGACGCTTTCAGCATTAAACCACTTTCAAAATGGAGAAATTCAAGTCCTTCCCTACAGTAGGAAATCACAAATACATCATCAAGGACGAATCCGGTTTAAGAACAAACCAGCATTTCAGACATCACAAACCTGCCGACACACATCGACAGCCTGCGTGTACTTCTTGCACTTCAGACAGTTAAAGGCCAGGCGGAATCCTACAAAAGAGATTACAGCAGGTGAAAAGGCAGATCATTAAGTGCATGACCATGCATTATAAAATATTGTGTGACCATGCATATCATAATAGTGTATTGTATGACCATGCATAATATTATGTGACCATGCATATCATAATAGTGTATTGTATGACCATGCATAATATTATGTGACCATGCATATCATAAAAGTGTATTGTATGACCATGCATAATATCATAATATTGTATTACCATGCATAATATCATAATATTGTATGACCATGCATAATATCATAATATTGTATGAACATGCATAATATCATAATATTGTATGATCATACATATCATAATATTGTATTACCATGCATAATATCATAATATTGTATGACCATGCATAATATCATAATATTGTATTACCATGCATAATATCATAATATTGTATGACCATACATATCATAATATTGTATGAACATGCATAATATCATAATATTGTATGATCATACATATCATAATATTGTATGAACATGCATAATATCATAATATTGTATGACCATGCATAATATCATAATATTGTATGAACATGCATAATATCATAATATTCTCTCAGGAATAATGAAGACGCACCGACTGCAGGATCAGCGGTGTGGCTGTATCTCCAGGCCAGCTCGTACTGCAGCGCTGCATCTCTGTATCTCTGCTCGCTCTCCATCATCAGGCCATAAAACTCGTATGCTTTACAACACGACTGAACGGTCACAAGGGGATACAAATCTGGATTAAAGTTGTGAAAAGCCAGGAAAATCAAGTCCTGCTGTTAAAATACTTCTTACTGATCATCCAATAACAATTTTGTTCTTCATTTTTAGAAGCACTTTCTACATTCTTTACATCTTAATGTATATTTGTTGGCCAGACACTAATATTTCTCTATGATAATTCTTGGGTTACAATTATTTCTGAAAAATATTAATCATAAAAAATATTTTAAAAGTTGTTCAGAAAAAACGAAAATTTAATATTTAAATATACTATTTTTAAAATCGAATGTATTTCTAATAATTAATAACAATTGCATTTATCTAATACAGCTAAATTAAATTATTGCTCTATAAAATGATCATCCTAACATTATTTTATACATTTAAATATATTACAAAAATATACAAGTACTAGTTACTAGTTTTTACTATATTTATTTATTACATAGTGTTAAAATTAAATATAGTAAGAGTGAATAAATATAATTAATACTAAATAATAATTGTAGTTATAAATGATTATGTGTGAATGCATATATACATGTATGTGTGTGTGTATGCATATTATATATATATATATATATATATATATATATATATATATATATATATATATATATATATATATATATATATATATATATATATATATATATATATATATATCTATCCCTATATAGGGCTTGACGACATTAACACCCGCCAACCCGCCAAATGCGGGTAGATTTCAGCTGTGGCGGGGGCCTTTCACACCGAACGCGGCAACCACTCCCACTAGCCACTTTAGCGGGTTGAATATAATTTCAGCCTACAGCCAAATGAAATACGAAGACTGTCGTATCACAAAATTAAAATTGTCTTGCAATTCTTTATCGATCAACTTGCAGTAAGTGAAGGCGGGATAGGCGGAATCGCGCTGAATGACAATAGAAGCGTGCAAGCTCTGTCACGCGCAATCAGTTCTCCTTGTCAGTGTTGGGCAGTAGCATCGCTACATTTCTGAAGATCAAGCTCAAATTGGAAACCAACTGCCAAGTCGCGGATATACTTCCCTTTCTACGTTCCTTTCTGCCTCGCGCAGACGCGCACAGATGCGCGCGAGCCTTTCAAAGGACTCCTTTGGCAGTGAGCGCGGAAAGACGGGTTCGTCGCGTGCACTGGATACGCGCACTATCTAGTAGTTGATGTTTGTTTCCGAGCGCTCAGTTCGCTGTTGCACGCGAGTCATCCGCGCGGTGACAAACGAGAAATCGTCTTCAAGTTTTAAAATAATCTATTGTGTCTCTTGAATAAACACCTCTTATTAAAATCATCGGGGTCCAGCCTGGCCACCTCTTGATATGAACGAATGAAACTTTTCCAAGGAGAACACACACACACACACACACACCAAGTCTAAGCTGAGCATAAATGCAAACACATATCATGCACATAGGCTACAGATGAGCATACACACACTCTCAACACCTGGTTTTGTTAATATTATGGATCACATGTTTTTTTTTTTTGTCAAATCGATTTCGACAATTTTTGAATAGCCTAACTGAAAAAGTATCCATGTCTATCTGCTTGAATTTTATTGATCACAGAGATAGCGTTGATTGGAATGAAGTTGGTTCAATGCAAAATTAAATAAATAAAAACTATCTTAGATGTAGTAAACTACTTTTGCCAAGTTGCTGTAGCTTAGCTTGCTACATTTCCTATAGGGGGGTAGCTTCAGTGTAGTGAAGCTTAGCCTACTCTACGTTAAATTATCTCACTCTGCATGTGAAAGTTTGAAAGGGTTTTACATCTTCAAAATAAAGTAAAATGACTCAAAATCAAGTAATTTAGGCATGCCAAAGTCAACTTTAATCATATAAAATGTAATTTCCAAACTGCAAATTGTGGCCAGTGAAAATGCTGAGTGGCTAGTAACTTTGGAAAACCACTAGCCACGGTGGCTGGTGAGCAAAACAGTTAATGTCAAGCCCTGTATATATATATATATATATATATATATATATATATATATATATATATATATATACACACACACACGCACACATTTTACTTTATATTTATGTACTATATTAATATTCATTATTTACTAATAATAGTATTGACTAAATATAAAGCATTTTAATGAATTGTATTGTTCACTAGGGCCTTGATTTATTTTATTGTTATCTATTTCTATAATACGGTAATTGTCTTATTTCTATAATGCATGTCCGTATGTTTTTCTTTTCTGTGAATGCACACATGTATTTCTCTCCAATAAAGCACTTGCAAACACTGTTTTTAAAAGGTGCAAAAATGATGAAGCTTACTTACATATTTACTTGCATTCTCAGGCACAATCAATAAACATATTTTTTTTAATTGCACATCTAGAATTTTAGCTGGCACAAAACATGTGCATGCATTTTCAAGATTTGTGCAAACAAGGTTCACTGTTTATTGCTGATCTCAGTCGACACACACCTTATTATGTTGAATGCAGCTGTCGAGCAGTTTGTCCGCATGTGTGTATTTTGCCAACTTTATGAACATGTCAGCCAAGAGCAGGCAGGCGTTCTCTAAGTGATCAGCGTTTGCAGCGGTCCACTCCATCCGAGAGAGGCGTTTGAGGAAGTTTCTGGCTTTGGGAATCTGCTTTAACTGAAGGAAACCTAGAGCCATCAAGAGCAGAGACGCCTCCAACATCACCTGCAGATCAGTGAGAGCATTTCATCGATCGATCGATAGATAGATGGATAGATGGATAGATGGATAGATAGATAGATAGATAGATAGATAGATAGATAGACAGATAGACAGACAGACAGACAGACAGACAGACAGACAGACAGACAGACAGACAGATAGATAGATAGATAGATAGATAGATAGATAGATAGATAGATAGATAGATAGATAGATAGATAGATAAATAAGCTTTCATTTTTCCATTTTCGGTTTAAATTTGAGTCAAATTCATTTTAATTTTGTGTTGTTGCTTTTGTGATTTTTATTGGTTATTGTTTTTTTTAATGTGTAAAATTAATAGTTTTTATTAAAGCTGCAGTCCATAAGCTTGTCGCCATCTCTGTTTGAAACCTGCCATTGCAGTTATTTGGTAAATGATCATCTTTACACAAGTTGCGCATCGTCACGGCTCCTCAGCGCGGATGAATCTCATGTTTTGAGGAGTGTGTGTGGCTGTCAGTCATCACCGCACCAGTGTGGATGCTGTACTGTACTTCACACATCTTGGACCAAAATAATAATTTTCCCTGGAAAATGTCATCTGAACAAGAGAGTAATATGTCTGCTACTTTAGTTCTGAACAACTGAGGGGGAAAAAAGCACTACCAGGGTATATACATCAATCCTTAAGTTAAATTTACTACTTTTTAATACCTTTTTTACTACCTTCAGAATATTTTTTAAAACCATCACGACACTGAATTGCAAGTGTTAATCAGCGACCTTTCTATTATCTACACAGATTTTGACATATATAAGATACAAAAAAGAATAGATTTAGAATCGACACCAGGAGGAAATCTGTGATAAGTTATCATTCAGACACAGTAAAATACATCTCAATATTCACAAAGGTTGGTTAAGGAGAAGCATTACTGCACACACATCTGATTTACATTAATAATTGGTGATTCAGCAATTAAATTATTTTGTTTAATAATTATGTTTTTTTTTCCAACAACAAAACCTGAGCCAAATATTACATTTCTATAACTGTGATAAGTTGTTGAATTTAACAAAATACTAAAAACTAGCGCTGTCAATCAAATAAAAACTTTAACTAGATTAATCACACATTTTGTCTGTGATTAATCGCAATAAAAAATAAATGTTTTTGTACGTTTTTAATATATTTTCTTATATAATAATTTCACAGTTAATCAAATTAATGTAGAAACAACATAAAGACAGTATATTTTAAATACTTGTTTAAATGGCATCTTTTTATGAATGAAGGCCAGTATTACTGATATTAATACAGCTACTGATTTTTTATTTATTTTATTTTTTACATTTATTATTAGGCTTAAAACAATGCTAACATAAACCCATAATAAATGTCATGTTTATTCCTGCCCTTCCTGTCTTAACAAATTTAATAAAGTTATCAAAGTTAAATGCAGTCTGCACTGCATAAACTATGAATTAAATAGCTAATCCTTATTAAAGCTACAAAGGTTATTTAGTCATAAGCAGCGAGTCCTTTTCTCTGTTCCCTTTGTTCTTTAACTTTACTGACAGGAAGCTTTATTGGCTGCTGTCCCTTTAAGAGCAGACAGACACGCGGATCTCACTGTTTATATACTGTCTATGGATCGCGCCTTATTTCTCTTTTCGTTCATTTTAGACTTTATATAAATCATTTAAGATTGCTCTTATGAGGATAGTCGTTGAAGATATGCCTTGAAGCAAGTCTAAAATATAGCGTAAGCCAGCCACTTCTGTTGAGCACGCAGTGCTCTGAGATGATGCCGAACGACCGCTGAATATGACGTCAGCATCAAACACACGTTGAGACTAAAGATCTTTGATTATGTGCCCAGATATGCTAAAGCCCATATTTAAACGAACTAACGCGAACGCAGATAGCATTTCAATCAGAATAGGACACCTGATAGTCAGAAAAAATAATACCTCATTTGGAAAAAAATAATACCTGAGACAACGTTTAACACTTTTAATGGCCTTAAATTTGACAATTTGGATTTATCACTTTTTAATACTTTTTAAAACCCCGCGGACACCCTGACTACGATAAATCTCGCAACCAACGGTGATTGAATCTAACGATCGCTTAGCTCACATCACATCAAACCATGCATATTATTATTATTGTTTTACTTTTTAAAGACTAAATAACACTGTAAATAAAAGAGTTAATTAGTGACCTGGATTGCCTGATATACTGAACTAAAGCCGCTTACGTTCTTCGACATCATGTCTGTGAGCTCCAGCACGGCTCTCTCCACCTGTCTGACCTCTTTGCTGTAGATCCGACAGAGGTTGCAGAGCAGCCGGACTTTATCCTGCTCAGATTTAGAGCGCGGGCGAAACCGCATCAAGAGATTCTGAGCTGTGCTCAGTCTCGTCTCGTTCTCTGACTCACTGCAGGAGAAAATCACAGATAACAGACAAACTGCATGAAATCATCTGAACATGCGTTTCTGTAGGTTTTATTAAGGTAAATCGAAGACCCTTTTAAGACCAATTAAAGAAAATTGAAGGAATAAATTGAAAGGAACACAACACGTCAATATGTTCTCTAAAGCACACAATGAGTTGCATTAGTGACACTTTCCAACAGATCTCCATGACTTTTAAATTAATTTTACAAAAAAAAGCTAAACGTTTGAGATAAGAAATCTTGTGTTCATTAAACCAAACTGAATTCAAATGCAAGTAATTTTCACATCCAATCACAGATATTTGTTCTTGTTTTAAGCATAAACTCACTACATTTTGTTCAATTTCTCAGGAAACAAGACTTCATTTTGCATGTCATTAATATTAAATGTTTCTTGATCTAAGGAGGTTTAGATGCAATGGAAAGCAAAAATCCTAAGGAAGAAGATCATTTTTGCAATGAATGCAATTACATTTATGGCCCTGAGGCCTTAATAGTTTTTTTTTTTTTTTTTTTTTTAATATATGTATTTTATTAAAGGAAGAACAATGAGAAATTACAAACAGATAAATTGAACAGTGTCCTTATGATTTTACGATTTTACAAATAACCCCTTACCCTCGACCCACCCCAGAACAATAGTTTATTCTGTTTAAATTTTCTGGCCTCTGCTTTAATGGTTAATTTTTTTTTAATGAAATCAGAGATTTCTGTCCCTCCATTAACAGTCTAAGCAACTTCCACTGACACTTCAGAAAGTTCATAAAGAGATCCTAAAACTGATCCATACGGATCGAGCAGATTATTCCAGATGTTCTGAAGAGACTCAATGTCTTTATGATGAAGGGAAGTCTGACAGGTTTAAATAACATTAGGGCAAGTAAATGATCACAGAATAGTCATTTTTGGGTAAAATGTCCCTTTAAGTGTTCCTACTTTTGATTTATTCATCCAAAATTTGACAAATTCCATGACATGCTGCATTATTCAATAAAGTCCATTTTTATGAATGGATTCTGCGCTTTTTATCCAAGTTTTCTGCTTCGAAGAAATCATAGGGACCTAATTTAATGCCATGATATTTAATTTAAGACATTCTGATTTAATTTAAGACAATTTTAAGGCTTTAAAATTTGGAAGGTCAAATTAAGACTTTTTAAGGCAACAGAATCCCCGAGTTCTTCTCACCTCAGGTCCGTTTGTTCTGTATCTGAAACCTCTCGTCCAAACACATCCCGGTCAGGGTTCAGACAGATCTGGACCATCAGTTCTAGCGCTGGTTCTCCCCAGTCCGTGTCTCCTCTGGCCTTGTTCAGGTGTGTCAGGGCCTCGCTCACCTGGTAGCTGTGCCTGAGGTCAACCAGCCCACAAAAACACACTCACTCTCTTATAAAGAACATGCAGAATAAGAACATTTTGACACATTTTAAAAATAGTTATAAATTGTCCTCTATTAGTTAGTCTAAATTATCACTGAAAGCAGAAGAAATGAACTTCACATGAACTTTATCAAATTACATTTTCTCTTTCTAAAAATTCAGAGAATGTAAGGGTGAATCTCACAAAACCAGTGAAATGCAGTGAAAAGTCATATTTTACTTATAAATCAATTGGGGGGGGGGAATTATTATAATACAATTACATATACAAATATATACACTGTCTAGAGCACAAAGATAAAGAACCATTTATTAGACTACTAATATATTTTTACCTACTTAAGTAACAAAATAAATACCACAAAAAAGACCCTTAAAATAAAATTCTGCTTAATTATTATTATTTTTAAATATTTTTCTTTTTTTTTAGGTGAAATATAACCTGTATTTTCTTTGTGATATATATCACAAATCATATGTGTGTGTGTGTGTGTGTGTGTGTGTGTGTGTGTGTGTGTATGCGTGTGTGTGTGTGCGTGTGGGAATGTTTTTGTGACATAAGAGGACACAAATGGGTATAATGACGGTATGGCACGGGTATTACAGGGTATTACACTTTTCAAAAGGCTTACAAATCATACAGGAGGAGTTTTTTTAGAAAGTAAAAATGCAGAATGTTTCCTGTGATGGGAAGGTTTAGGGGCAGAGTGTGTGTGTGTGTGTGTGTGTGTGTGTGTGTGTGTGTGTGTGTGTGTGTGTGTGTGTGTGTGTGTGTGTGTGTGTGTGTGTGTGTGTGTGATGGGTAGGTTTAGGGGCAGTGTAAGGGGATAGAAAATACGGTTTGTACAAATCCATTACGCCTAAGGAATGTCCCCATATGTCACAAAAACAAGTGTGTGTGTGTGTGTGTGTGTGTGTGTGTGTGTGTGTGTGTGTGTGGTAAATATCACAAATATTTGTTAATGGTTAAAGAGAAATACATTTCTCTTCCATCCTTAATCTTTTGATAAGATTTAAAATCATAGCGGTTATGATATTGTTCACTGACCAGAAGTAAAAGCCCTTGCAGTAATTAAAGCCCGGTTCTCTGACCGAAAACGGACAGAACTTCTCACACGCCTTAAAAACAGACTGGACGTCGTCTAGTTTCCCCATCCTGCGCAGAATGTGCAGAAACTTGGCCATGGCATGAAAGTTGTCTACAGTGAATGGAAACAAGACAGACATGTGATATTTAAATGTAACAATTGTGTTTGTGTTTTGTCAGAAACTGATATTCCATCACACCTGGGTTTCGCTCCATTATAGAAGCATAAATCTTAACTGCTTCCTCTTTTTGGTTCTTCCAGAATAATGTGTCAGCCAACAGCTGAGGATAAAAGCAAACACACACTCACATACGTGACCAAATCTCTTGCCATTAATAGCCGAGCATCTCATCAGGAAAAACGATACCATTGAGGCAGCGGTGTGGTTATGCTGGAGCTGCAGTATCTTCACACACAGTTCCTCGCTACTGTCCAGCTTCCGATGCTCATAGTGTAACTGAGCGAGACGAAAGATGATCTGCATGTGGACAAAAACGAGCAGATGTGACATAAAACATTCCCTACAAATCTCGTGCGTACATTCAGTGAGACAGGAGTTTGAGCTGACTGACCTCTTCATTGTCTGGGCTGTGATTTAAAGCATCTGTATAGCGTTGCTTGGCCATTTCCAGGTCGCGTTTGAGGTGAAACTCATGAGCCCAGTCACAACAGATAGACGATAACAACTTCCTCTGTTCCTCTAATTCTACTGGATGCTCATTTGTAACACGGCAAACAACTTTTTGCTGGAGATCGTGCGCCTGGCAGAAGAGCAAAAAGAGACTTATTTGATTGCACATAAAAAACTTGCCTCAACAATGCTAACACTGTCTACACCGGACGCGATCTGATTGTTCCCTATCCCCTATATAGTGCACTATGTAGAAGACAGTAAATGTGTGAACCAAGCGGTATCTCCCCCAGTTTCTGCTGAAGCCAATACTAAAGTGACTTAAACTGCAGTTCCTCCACTGGCCACTAGAGCGGCTCCAGAAGGAGCAGAATCTCATTGAGCTCATGTTAAAATGCCCAACTTTACAGCAGAATAAAACATGTTTACAGCCTGGGACAAATTGTGGTTTTGGTCTATACGGCTAATTTTGACCTTCATGACGACTGTAAGGGGGTGAATTTATTTATAACTCATTCATTTACATTATATAAAGCCTTAAAGTTCTTCATAAATAAGGGCGTGGCCACTTGGATAGCCATTTGTCTGCTGTCTGGTATGCTGCCTTCACGTGCTATCGGAAGTTTCCTACTTCCCACTTCAGAAAGGATGATCAGACTTCTGAAAATGTGTTTTTCACCCTTTTCATTTTTATTATTCAACTTATTTGACTGCGTGTCTTTTTTGTTTTTGTCATGTAAGTGGAGTGGAACTCTGTATAAACCCAACTGGGTTTCGTTCCACCCCTTGTATTGTATCCATGTGATATACGTGCAGAAAAAAAAAGAAAAAATCTTGATTATGAGCTTGATGTGTTCTGGTGCTTTGTTGTCGGAAAGAATGAAGGACGCCAGGTTCATACTTTTGTGCGTCTTTGGAAAATGTTATTTTAACACTATAACCATTTCAGTCATTTCCCGGTCCCAGAAAATCATAGAATCACTGGCAAACACTTGCAGCACAACACGAAAGCATATAGTTTATAATCACATTCACAATAAAGGTATAATGTAGACAATAAAGGCTGCTTAAAGACTAAAATAGCAATAGTTTTCAGCCATACATGATCCTATTGTATGGCTACTTTTACCACACTACCTAGATAGTCAGCTTTCTCACTATTCCTGAATGATGGTCAACTAGATGCGATTTTCGATGTGTTTAAAATACACAATATGCTTCAAATGATTATTAATGTATGTAAATATGTACCACTTTAACGACGACAAAACAATGAAATTGTTGTGGAAAAAAAACCCTAATAAAACACCTGCCACAGCAGAAATTCGTCTCCCATCTGCCATTTTTAACGGTTATGCCACGCCCATCTCGGGAACTTGGGTATCAAAATTATTTCCGAACTTCCCAGTGGTAAACACGACATCAGAGAGCGTTCATGTGCAATTTTTACCTCGAAAACTCTTATTTATGATAATTCCGATAGCATGTGAAGGCAGCATTACTCATCATGTCACCTAAGCTCCGCCCACGTCCCACATCTTTGCCCATTTTCTGTTTTCCGGGCGTGACACGTGATGACAAGCTGCCAAGATGGCGACGGCCAGCTCGTCTCTACTTTACACTTCAGAACGGCTCTTCAGAATCCTACAGGTGACGTCACGGACACTACGGCCACATTTTTTTACAGTCTATGGTGTGAACAAGTGGGTGATTTCAGCTGCAGCTTCAGCATCTGTTTATAATGTAGGGGGCGGGGCTTCAGATTCTAGAGAGCATTTGATTGGACAGAAAATCTGACAAGCAGCTGAAGTAGAATGGATCATACATCCCTTTTGTGGTATTAAATTAATTATGGATTATATAAAGTTTCCAGGACAGAGTATATGACCTCAAGTGAACTATATTAGTGGATTCATGTAAGGAATAGTGAATGAAGGAAGGGGCAATTTTGGACACATCCTATAAATTAGCAGCCTCACCATTTAAAACATTTGCATAATGCCCGCCTACTTGCATAACACACACTCAAAGCCACTGACCGATCAACATCAGACAGCCCCACCTGACCAATCAGAAATAGACTGGGCTTTTCCGAAAGGCAGTCTTTAAAGAGACAGGAACTTAGAGCATTTCACGCAGAGGGTTGCATCAGCAATGAACAGTATGAAAACATTTACATAATAAAACTGTAAATAATATAAATGTATAGCAGACCACAAAAATACTTGTAAATAAACATATAGGCACTCACAAACCTTTTGCACGACGTCCAGAGCGGACTCATTCCTGGCCCGGTGCACTTTTACCAACACTCGTAAAACTTTTACATCATTCATCATTGCAGTCAATTCAGTAGCTGCAAAAGAACAACAGAGTGAACAATAATTCCTGTTCTCATGGCATTCATTCATGTTTATTGGAGTTACTTACTAGGTTCATGCTCCAAGGCCTTCTCCAGGACCTGCTGAGCTTCCTCCAATCGTTTGAGTTTGAGGAGCAGCTCGGACAGCTCAACACTCAAACAACAGTCCAGCGCAACGCTCTTCAGAGCAGTCTCATAGTAGCTCACCGCCTGGAACATAAGACTGATTACACACAAGAAACTAACACTTCCTTTAACTTTTGCTAACCTGTAGAAGCCACTTGCCTTGTGATATTCATGAGCCTTCACTAAAGCGTGGCCTATTTTCTTGGCTAATGTGTCTTCAGGAGCCATCTTCTCTACTTCTTGGTAGATCTTGACTGCTTCCTCTGGCTTTAAGAACAAGATTTTTTTTTATGATTAATAAAGAGTTTGTGAGAGGTTTAGGTACTGAGAAGCCAAATGAAAATCCCCAAATATATACCTGGTGTATCTTCATGAAGGCATCACCCAGGAGGATGTTAGTATGAGGTCCTGGAACCTGCTCGCTTATTTCTCTGAAACAGTTTTATCTTAAGTTGTAGTAAACATCCACATGATGTAGCAAAAACATACTTTTTAACAATACTAAAGAAGTTTTATTACAGCTTTAGTGTAAAAAAACTAAGAGTGAATCTCATGTCATCCATATAATGAAAATATTTTTTTTACCTTGTGACATTTTGTAAATTATCCTCAATAGGGATTCTCATTAGATTTTAATAAAAATATTTCCCTCTAAATGCACTTACACTTTTGTAAATAAATAAAAAAAGTGTTAATATATTATAAATGAAACAGTAAAAATTACTGTAATCAGTATAAAATGTTATGCCTGATCGGTGTATGTATATATATAACGTGTTAATTTTGACAGCCCTAATATATGTATGTATGTATGTATGTATGTATGTGTATATATATATATATATATATATATATATATATATATATATATATATATATATATATATATATATATATTAGGGGTGTAACGATACGCGTATTCGTATTGAACCGTTCGGTACGAGGCTTTCGGTTCGGTACGCGGTACGCATTATGTACCGAATTAACGGTTCTTGGACTAATTAATTCGATTTGGAAAATAAAAAAGTGTGTGAAATATAATATGCGTTCAACAAGGTAGCCCAATAACCAAAACGACGTAACAGGCAATGCCCCTGACACCGCCGAAGTGAAAAAAACAAAAAAACACCATATATGTTTTAGGCTGCTCAGTCAGGTGCTCGCTTACTCAGTAGGCTACGCGCTGAATGCTCGTGGCAAAATGGCTATTGCGTTTAACAAACCAGAAATAGAAGATCCTCCAATAACCAACAGGTCTGGTGTTTGGGTGAACTTTGGATTCTTTGTAAGCTATGATGGTGTTGGCAAGAGTGATGGATTAAAAAACAACCGTATGTCGCATTTGCTGATGGTACAGCAGCAGGAATAATTTATGTCATGTCAATCAACTCATTTACGCCGACAACAAGACGATAAAAAGGAGAAACAGCCACAAACTATCCCACAAACTATCCCCGCAGCATTTAGACAGACATTTCCAAATTATTCAAATGGCAAAAGACATCACCGCGGCGAGTGGTCCATTTATAGCCGCGGATATGAGACCGAACGCCCGTTTCACACATACTCCGTCTGCAGTGCGTGTGCGTTGCGTATTTTTTTCCGTACCCATGTTAACGGATGACAGCTTTCACACTTCATGCGGATGTTGTCCGTCAGTCCGTTCCAAGAGCGATGCGTCTGCAGCAGTGCACGGATCGTTTTCGTACCGAGTCTATTTTTAATGCTGCGTTGCTGCATTAAAGCGACAGAACATTGTTCGCATTCAAATAAACATGTACTGACGCGAAAATCTAGTAATTTCACCACAGATGCATATCATTTAAAATATACTCTTGTTTCAAAGTCAACACATGGCTTTCTCAAGTAAAGCAACAAAACGACACCTTACCTGGCATTTAGGTTTAAAAAAAAAGTGCCATAATGGAGAGCACTCGTACTTTCTTGGAGGTGAAAAGCAAAGTTCTTTTTGACCTGCAGGATTTCTTTAAAAGGGTGTAAAAACGAAAGAAAAGACGAGAGTCGGCTGTTTTTGAATAGACTATTGTAAGTTTCTAATTTAAAATGTTTGTGATTTAAGGCTATAAACTATGTTTAAATGTTTTGCCACTTGTGTGAGATAAATCTAAAGTATATAAATATGAATAAATGAATTTAATAAAATGTTGTTTAAATGTAGTAGGCTACGTAACCTGACTTCTATTAAAGAGTAAACAAAGAGAATTGGAATTCTGACAAGGCATGTTCAGTAAAAACTTTTGGATTTTAAATAAAAAATAATGAATCAATGCTGTGTTTGTGGTATGCAACAGCGGATCAGTTGCGGACTGCAAACGCTGCATATGTGAAAGCACAACAGGGTGTGGGGCTCCTGCAACGCACACGCAACGCAACACACACCGCACACGCTAATGTAAAGAGCTAATGTCTTACTCCTGTAACTACATAGAAGATGGATAAAGTATAGCTCCATCATTGTTCAATGTAAAAAAAAAAATCATACTTTGTTAGTTTTAATAAAAAAATAATAAAAAAAGGTAATTTATCTAATTAAAGGTAATTTTTTCTTTTTGCTGTATCTAAAACATACCGAACCGTATCGAACCGAACCGTGAATTTTGTGAAACGTTACACCCCTAATATATATATATATATATATATATACACACAATGTGTGTCACACATATACATATATTAGGGCTGTCAAAATTAACACGTTATATATATATACAGACACCGATCATATGTGTGTGTGTGTGTGTGTGTATGCATATTATTATATATATATATTATATATATATATTCTTTGATGAATAGAAAGTTTAATGAACAGCTTTTATTTGAACTAGAAATAGCTTGTGTGTGTGTGTGTATATATATATATATGTATGTATGTATGTATGTATGTATGTATGTATGTATGTATGTATACACACACAAAAGATTTCTAATTCAAACAAAGCTGTTCATTAAACTTTCTATTCATCAACGAATTAAACAAAGAATCCACAATATGAAGTTTTCAACATTGATAATAATCAGAAATGTTTCTTAAACAGCATATCATATTAGAATTAGAAGCATATTAGAATGATTTTATTTATTTGTATCTTTTTTGTTTAATGGAGAAAGATGACCTGGACGTGACCCGTCACTCATTAATGAAGTAAGTCGAGTTCTCACCTGTAACATGCAATGTAAAGCTTCTTGTTTCTTTTCCTCTCTAAGTAAATGTGAGCCATCTTCTCTCGGGCTTGGATGTAGGTTGATTCAGTAGGCAGAATGTTCCGCAAGATGGCCACAGCGGCGTCAACATCATCTCTCGCCAAAGCCAGATCCACATTAGCAAGCATGACACGCGTCTCCTCTGGGGTCCCTTTGAAGCGCAGAATGGCATCTTGCAGAACTTTAGTGGCCTCATGCTGAAGAAAGAGAAAGACAGTAGATTATGAGAGCTCAGAAGCGTCTGGTTGGTTCAAATGTTTGTTGAATCACTTTTGGGTATACCTTTAAAATTCAATGTGAGAAAGTGCAGACCAAACCTGCTGTCCATTGAGTCTCAGGGCCTCTGTGAGCTCCAGGAACACAGACACTCGCTCACTGCTGGAGACGGGAGAATGAAGCCCCTCTGAGGGCCTTCGGACCCCTGGCATGTTCATGGTGATATTCAGGCACTGGATGGCGTTCGTCAGGTCTCCAGACCTCAGCAGAGCACGAGCTTTGAGCAGATTGAACTGGAACCGATCTCGAACCTACAGAAAAAGTACAGACATGAGCTCAAGACATAAACTCACACAAGAAATTCATACTTTTATTCAGTAAGACACATTAAAATGATCAAAAATGACAGTAAAGACATATAATGCTACAAAAATATATAAATGCTATTCTTTTAAACTTTCTATTCATCAAAGAATCATAAAAAAATTAAATGTATCATGGTTTTCTCAAAAACATGGGCAGTTTAAAACATTGATAATAATCATAAATGTTTCTTGAGCAGCAAATCCTCATATTAGAATGATTTCTGATCATGTGTAAAACAACTGTTTTAAATTGTAATAATATTTCATATTTTTTACTGTGTTTTCGATCAAATAAATGCAGCCTTGGTGAGCAGAAGAGACTTCTTTCAAAAACATTTAAAAAAAATCAATCAACCTTAAAATAGGATCTGAGCACATGGTCGGAAGCACTTGGGGAGTGTCTGAATCCACTTTTGGATGCCTGCCCGCCGCATGGTCCAAAAGGGTTGTACCTCGTCTCTTAATGAGTCATGGGTGTGTTTTGGGTGCAAAAATAAACCAATCAGTCTCATCTCCCTTTCCCTTAAAAAGCCAGTTGATTTTTAAGGAACTGTGTGCGTAATAATCAGAATGCATGTGTGTTGTGCACCGCCTATAGGCTCATATCACTAACACACCCTTTAAATAACACTAAAAATACCGCACTATTGACTTTAGAGCAGGTGTGTGTTGGTCAATGGTCAGTGGTTTTCAGTTCCTCGCAATAGCAACGCTCCAATGCTCCTGAACACACCTGGTATAGACCAGACGTCCATGGGTGAACAGACTCTCTCTCACACACACACACAATGATGGGTGAACATAACAACGAGGAGCTGGACGTGAACATGAGAACTGCGTCAGGCTAAAACTAGCAAAAAAAAAACATTGTGCGCCTGGCGTCACATTGTGCCGGGTGTATGACAAGGCCCAAAACCTGGTAGTAAACACATAAAATGACTTGATTTGAACTTCTGCAATTTTCTGACACTATATTCCCCCATCAATGTCTATTAGATGTTAAGAAACGTGCCGCATCTTTTAGAGAGAAGTCAGCAGATAAAAAAACTTGCCATTTGAATTCTAATAATCAGAGATTGTAATAATAGCAATGAAAAACTAGTGGACTTCAAGGAGAAAACGGTGCATTTCACACAAGAAAAAAACAATGTCCTTGACTGAACAAAAAGTCAGACTTCACCTCAAAGTTGACGCTGACTCCAGATTCCAGGCAGCTCAGACACTTGCTGTTGTCTCCGGCGCGCAGGTGCAGTCGAGCCTGCAGAAGGTGGATCTCCGGCACGGTCGGCTCTTTCTCCATGCACAGGTTCAGAAGTCGCTGGGCTGCTCTGTGCTCGCCTGCAGAGGCATTCTGGGATTGTTATCATCAGCTCAGGTGATGCATCTAAATGTTTCTGTATCTCGACACACTTGCCTAGAAGGAGCTTGACGTAGGCCATATAATAACAGCTCGCTGACATGCCAGGAATCGCTTTGACGATCGTTTCTAAGATCATATTGGCGTGTTTGAGCCAGAATGGTGGAGTTTGTCCAGGAATGAGGAGAAAATCCTGTAAAATCATTGAAAAAATAATCCACACCGAATTCCAGAAGTAAAAATCCTTTTTTTTTTTACATTTGCTTTTATGCATTTGGCAGATTCTTTTATCCAAAGGGACTCAAACCCACAACCTTGATGTTACTGTTGAACTCATACATCATGAAGGATAAAATACCTGCTTGGACTCCAGGTGCATGCGCACTATTTGCAGAAGGAAGTTGAGGTCCAGCATCTGCAGGTATTCTACACCATAATTTAATCCACGTAGAGCAGAGAAATGGAGCTCAGCGGCGTTTTTTAGCAGCTGTATCACCGTCTCTTCATCTGCTTTCTGCTTCCTGGCCAAAATGGCCTTCAGCAGAGTAACTTCCTGTTTCATGAAACATACTTTAGTCACAGTTACCCTACACTACTAAAAGTTTAATCAGGGCTATTGGTTAATTATTAAACATTTCCTGAAGACGGTCTAAACTACTAAACGGTGACATTTGAAACGTAGCTTTTTACCGCTATGTTTCCAAGAGACTCTTGCGCTTCGCAGAAGAAGGCAAGCTGTTGGGCGGCTTCCTCAAGCTGATCACACATCAGCTGGCATCTGATCATGCCTATAAAAATAATCATAAATTAATGCATAGAGTTATGTGTATATACTATAGCAACATTTGAATTTAACAGGATTTAAATGAAGCCTGTTTTAGGACTTAAGATTTGTTACATTGCAAAATTATTTTAAATGGCAATTAAGATTATTCCTTTAAATCCATGTTACAGTGATGCAAACATACTCTTGTTCTTATTACTGTAATACCATAATGAAAATAATCCACTAACACAATAAGGGATAACACCTTATTTTAAGGTGGCGTAGTTACACATTAGTGTACACATAAGTACATGTACTTACTGTATTAATAACAGTAAAGTATGCAATTAAAAGTAAGTAACCCTAAACCAAACCCTAACTGTAACTATGTTAATTAATATTACTCCGTACTTATCGGAGTACGTACAATGTAACCATGTCATCTTAAAATAAAGGGGTAACACTTTATTTTAAGGTGTCTTTGTTACACAGTAATTATACATTTAAGCACTGAGTAATATTTAATTTGGTTTTGGGTTAGTTGCACGTAATTATGCATAATTTATAGTTATTATTATAGTAACTACATGTAACATATGTAACAACGGCACTGTAAAATAAAGTGTTATTTAAATAAAGCTAACATTAACAGAGCAATATTTTTGCAACAGATTTTATTAATGCTTGTTAACATTAGTTATTAAAAATAAAATTGTTCATTGTTAGTTCATGTCAACTCAGGTCCATTAAATACTATTAACAGACACAACTTTTGATTTTAAAAATAAATTAGCAAATGTTGAAATTAACATTAACTAAGATTAAGATTAATAAATGCTCAAGCGTTTTTTTATTTATTTATAGTTAGTTCATGTTAGTTAACTCTTTTATTATGTTGTATGAATATCTGCAATATATCAAATGAATCGCAATATATTACAATCGAATGTAAATTTTATTGAAAAAAGCAACAATTTGAACAAAAACGTGTGTACAACGTACATAAGCAATGCTTTAATCACTTTTTTCTGCTTCTTTTTCTCGTGTTTTGATCCAGAGATCTTTCCTATGCGCAATAGCGCCCCCCT
The DNA here is from genome assembly GCF_024679245.1 of Pseudorasbora parva. Lineage (NCBI taxonomy): Eukaryota > Metazoa > Chordata > Actinopteri > Cypriniformes > Gobionidae > Pseudorasbora > Pseudorasbora parva. Next base: position 2,081,408 of record NC_090195.1, read on the forward strand.
ACCGTATAACAGAGAAAATGTCGGAAAATTAAATCAATGATGGGGAAAGTGTTAAAGGTGCACTATGCAACTTTCCGTCCACTGGAGGGCGCCTATTCAAAACAAATGCGTAGTTTGATGACGCAAAGTTTGAGCACAGCATCTTGGGAGATGTGGTCTTCACCTCACAGCCGGTGGAAAATAGGACTGGGGCAGAAATCAGGTTCATGCATGCGGTTATTAACGTTACTGTAGTGTAAAGCAGAGCAGGACCGAGTGTTGTGGACCTGAGCATGGCCGCTGGAGCGATTGTTAAACAAATACCCGCCTCGCGAATACCGGGACTTTTATTATGAAGGGATGGGGACACAGTCGCCGGACGCCTGCACTGATCCGCTCTTCCAGTTATAATTTTGAGGTAATGGAGCTCTGTTTATCATATTAGATACATTTAAGTGTGTTTAAAATGATGTTATGACGTTACTCCGTGCGTTCACTTGTTCACACTGCTAAGAATAAAGCGCTCCTGCCAAATAAAAGCCGAAACCAAGGATAGCGCAGATATGACGCAATTGACAGGCGACTCGCTTAAACGCTATGCTGACACGTCCCGGTCTTTGGTTAAAATAGCAATTTTCTCACAATTTACAAATAGTTGGAAACATCTCGGATATTGTAGGTACTCAACTGAACAAAATATATAACACTGGCCTAGTGGTTTTTGGATATTTTACTGCAAAAATACTACATAGTGCACCTTTAAATAATGTTAACAAATGAAACCTTATTTTAAATTCCTACCAAAAATCTGCACAAAATGTTTTTTTAAAATGCATAATAAATTTAGTACAACAAATACTACCATGGTATATAAATACTTTACATTTAAAATAATGCAACAAATACGTTTGCAAACTGAATTTCGCTTCGCTCTCATTACGGAGACAGTTCAGTCTGTTGACTTTGGTGTGAAATATGACCCAGACATTGCATCAGAGTTTTGTAAAATGATGATAATGTTGCTGACTGGAAGTGATGATAGTACTGTACCTACTAATGCTGATGTGCATTTGGGGTCTGATTTCATTGCTGTAGAGTAGCATTTAAGGGCATCTTTATTCTTATCTTGGAGACTGAGCAGATAGCCAAGTTCACAGAGGACATCAGACGCCGCTAGTGCATGTGACGACACCCGGCGCACAAACACAGACAGCATCTGCAGGATCTCGGTGTTGTGTCCACACTGCAGATGGTGAGAAATATGTAAATGATTTTCTGCTGTGGTCAGAGACTATACTCTAATAATGAGGATGGATAGATTAGTCTCAAGCCAGGGAAACAAGCTCCAAAACAAAAGTGAATAGCTCCAAGATGACCCAAGGGCAAAAAGTATCATGGAAACAAACACTTAGGGATGCAGAGCCCACAGTGAGGACGGTGTGTGTTCATGTGGTAATAAACAAGCCTGGTCTATTAGCACTAACAGTGTATAAGGGGACACCGGATGTTTAGTTACTATATTGACAGTGATTCGCACCAGTCGGCTGATGGGTGCTGTGATCTCCAGATGCAGGCTGGGATTACTGGGCTCAGAGATCTCTAAAGCATTCATTAAAGCTTGAAGACGCTCTTTCACCTGAAATACACAATGGAAAAACATTTGTGGGTCATAGACAAATATGAATGTCTGAGATGAGATGAAAGGAAAAGGAAACAAATTTAAAATCACATTCTTAGGGTGTTTATCCGACAATGACACATTTTTCCTTTGCACACAACAACATTGTCAAAACGATCCCTGTCAAAGGAACACTTCACCGTTTTTAGAAATAGGGCTTATTCAACTTCTTTCCTACATTTAGATATGTGGGCAAATGCGTTTTTGTCTCAGTGCATGCATTGTTTTAGTTTGGCAGGGCTAGCTTAGCTTAGCATAATGAATGGAATCCTATGTTGCCAGATAGCATGTCCTGGGTAAAAGTGATCCAAAAAAAAAAAGAAAAACCCACCTTACTTCTTGTGGCCTTGTCACAACGAGTACAAATAGCGATGCAGATTAAGACTAGGCGATTTCCTAGGCAGATATTAACTTGGGACTATATTATGGGGAAGCACAGACGAAGCACTGCTACTTGGGCACAGAGATATCACGCAACACACTGCGATCGCTCAACAGCCGGGGACGTGAGGATGAGAGCCGTGATATCTCTGCGACCAAGTAGCAGTGCTTCGCTCTGCATTACAATTTAGTGTTCTGTTATCAGAGGAGTCATGGCTTTCAGAAAATATACAATCACACAGTTAGCTAACAATATATTAACAAACAATGTAATAATTATAAACATTTTCATTCAGTATTGAAAATAGTCAATTTATATTTGAATAAAGAAACAGAATTACCATCTCCAGATTTCCATCATTAGCCACAGCAATGACAGTCATCGTTTGAAGAGCTTTCAGATCATGTCCGTCTTTCGCCAGAACTCTGCACATTTTAAACCAAACTCACTCAATAACATCTAACACCATCTACTGTACTATGGGTACACACTACACTCCTATTTGTGTGTGTGTGTTCTGGTATATGTGGTTTATGAGGACACAAATGTGTGTAATGACATGGGTATTACAACATAAACATGGTTAATGAGGGCACTTCCTGTGTCCCCGTAAACCAAATAGCTTTAAAAATGCACGAAACAATGATTTATCAAAAATGTAAAAATGCAGAATGTTTCCTGTGATGGGTAGGTTTAGGGGCAGTATGTGTGTGTGTGTGTGTGTGTGTGTGTGTGTGTGTGTGTGTGTGTGTGTGTTGGGTAGGTTTAGGGGCAGTGTGTGTGTGTGTGTTGGGTAGGTTTAGGGGCAGTATGTGTGTGTGTGTGTTGGGTAGGTTTAGGGGCAGTGTTTGTTGGCTAGGTTTAGGGGCAGTGTGTGTGTGTGTGTGTGTGTGTGTGTGTGTGTGTGTGTGTGTGTGTGTACATGTTTTTTTCTAGCCTGGTGGGGACTTCAACCTGAATGCACACAGACTCATGGGGACTCGTGTCACTGTGGGAACCTAAATTGAGGTCCCCATGGGTACAAAAGCTTATAAATCATACATAATGAGTTATTTTGAAAATGTAAAAATGCAGAAAGTTTCCTGTGATGGGTAGGTTTAGGGGCAGGGGCAGTGAAGGGGGACAGAATATATGGTTTGTAAAGCATAAAAACCATTACGCCTATGGTAAGTCCCCAGAAAGATAGCGCACCAGACGTGTGTGTGTGTGTGTGTGTGTGTGTGTGTGTGTGTGTGTGTGTGTGAGTGTGATGAGTAGGTTTAGGGGTAGTGTAGGGGATAGAATATACAATATAAAAACCATTACACCTATAGAGTCCCCGTAAACCATATATACACATGTAATAACGTGTATACACTCCAATAAAAGCTCAGAAGAGCCCTCACCTCCGGGCGTGCTCCTCCGTTTGATCCCATTCACGCAGAGACATGAACAGCTTCATCTTCATGACGAGCGCTGGGATGAAGTCTGGATGAGAGACTATGATCTTATTGGCGATGTCAAAAGCGCACCGCTCATTCTGCTTCGCCATGAAAAACTCGATCTGCATGGCAAAGAAAAGTTTTAGTCCCTGTAAGATTCAGAGCATTCGTTAGTTTCTAAAACATTTTACTTTTCCCATGAGTCCAAATAAGTTTCCCGTGTTCTGAACGCCACTGTCAAAGTAACATAAGGCCTGATGCCGGTTCTCTTCCGTGTCAGAGGTCATCACAATCCAGCCCTTGAGAATAAGCCCCTGTTGATAAAGAAAAACAACTCAGGAACCAACCAGTGACCTTGTGTTTATCACAGCTTTGAATGCAATATTTCCAAATATGCTCTCAAATTCCCTAATATAACAATAATATTGTAAAACTTGAATAAAAAAAATCTTGCAAAAATATAAAATCTTAGGACTTTCTATACTTATTCTAGTGTTGTGTTTGTAATGCAATGACGTTTTTATTTTAAGAATGCAATTAATCATTTTTTCCCAATTAAAACGTAATTCCTGGGTAACGGTAATGAACGGTAATTTTCTACTATTGTTGGCATTTACAAATGTACCGATCCATAATTGGAGCTCAACAAACAATTAGTGCTCTGAAACTACATTTTAATCACAATTAATATAATCAATTTGGGATTTCATATAGACGTGGGCTCATTTTTAGCTGCTGATAACTCAAAATTCAGAACCAAATTGAAAGGAAAAAAACTATCTGGAAAATGTTTTAAAATGTTTTCCAAATAAAGTAAATGAGATTTTGTTTTTATTCTTAACTCAAAAAACAAAAAAACTAAAACAGATTTGTGTAATCTAACACACAAAGATGGGTTAAATTAATCGCCTGCGTTCTTGTTAGCCAGAAGGACATTCTGTAATATTTTTCAGGATTACCATAAAAACCATCCTCTCATATTATATTATATATATATACACACACACACACACACACACACTTTTCAAATATATTAATTTTAAGATGTAACATTAACAAATGTAATAATTACAATCTAGCCTTTATAAAATATAAAGCAAAACATTAAATATGACTAGTATTTCCAAGTCGACTAGCAGCAGTGCTAATGTTTAATCGACTAGACTCACACATCCCCAATAATAACATGCCTAAAAGTTTACAAATATTAATTAAACACTAGATTGTTATGCATAATGTCATTCTGGATAACAGATGACAGAGGTTTTTTGTTATCCAGGAATGACAAAACTAATATTTTTCTTTATAATCAAGCAGTAACTTAGCTAGCTACAACTTAAGTTAAAACTACAAGGTAATCTTTTAGATCAATATATATATACAGTGTGTGTGTGTGTGTGTGTGTGTGTGTGTGTGTGTGTTCCTGGTCATGAGTGGAAACCGCAGGCGGTGAGTGAAACTGCGTCAAATGTGTGTGTTTTATTGGATATTGGAGCGTAAGTGCATATAATGTGAACAACACCAACATATAGTGTGTATTTGTGTGTATTGTGTTTGTGTTGTGTGTGTAAGAGACTCTTTAGCTCCGCCCACTGTCCGCCTCCATGAGCTCGGCTGTTTTCATAAAGACTCCCTCTTTAAGGTCTTTAACATACCATCTTCCATTTCTGTGTCAACTACTCACGTCCAAACATGCCGTACAAACCTCAGGTGACTTATCAGAGAGTTTCAGCATCGTCTTGATGCATGTTCTGGCTTTGTGGTTCAGCTCCAGGATCCAGTAAAGCAGTGCGGCGTAATACAGCGCTCTGTCACCGGCTGTGGATCCGGACTTCTTCAGGTCAGAGTTCAGCTCATTCACAGCATCTCGATCTGACGTGGATACAGAATGACACACATTATCAACATTTCATTCATCAGCCGTTCAGTTCAGTGTATGTACAGAGCGGCAGGGTCAGAGTTACCAACGGTTTCACAACGCTTGTGAGCGCAAATGAGAGCTACTGTTGAGCACAGAGACAGATGTGGATGATCTTTCAGCTGGACGAGCTCTCGCAAAGCCTCTTGTATGTGACCTGCAATGTATGTGCATGAGCCATCATCATCATCGTCAACATCACTATCATCAGTTGCCATTTAGCATTTTGTACATTTATACATATCATAAATACATAAAAAATGGGAAGAAAGGAAAATGGAAACACTCTTAAAAATAAGGTCTTAGTAGACTTTATTAAGATCGGCGCCATGACAGGTATGAAAGAGGCTGTGAGGGATTATAGACGGACCATGTTTTGTGATGACCAATTTTCCAATTGCGGGGGGTTGGATGGAATGGGAAAAAAAATAATTTTTCATAAGTCATTCAGACATTATAACTCACATTTGCTACTTTATATCACCTAATTCTGAGAGAAAAGTCAGAATTGCAAGACGTAACCTCGTAATTGCAAGAAAAAAAGTCAGAATTGTAAGATAAAAAATGCCAATTACCTTTTTTAATTTTTATTCTGTGGTGGAAACAAGCTTTGTGAATTGTGAGATTATAAAAATTATGAGATAAACTGGCAATTGTCAGAAATTTGAGTTTATATAGGCAATTATGGCTTTATAACTAACAATTCTGACTTTTTTTTTCTTGCAATTGGCGACTTTATAACACCCAATTCTGACTTTAGAATTCTGACTTTTCTTACTGTAACTCACAACTACGTGTTATAAAGTCAGAATGACTTATGAAAAAAAATAAGTCTTTTTCCCCATTCATTTTCCCAAGCCTTTTTTCCCCCCAATTGCGAGTTTATAGCTTACAATTCTGAGAAAATAAGTCAGAATTACGAGATATAAATTCGGGACTGCAAGAAAAAAGTCAGAATTGCATATATAAATATAAACTTTATATCTCACAATTCTGAGGGGGAAAAAAACATGTGAGTGTTATAAAGTCAGAATTGCATGATATAGTCAGGATTATGAGACAAACTCACAATTGCAAAAAAAGTTGCGCAAAATTTTCAACTAAATATCCAGATAAATTGAATTACTAAAATAAATTAACTATTTTAACTAAATTACTGATCTAGCCAAATTCTGACTTTGTAACTCACTATTGCAAGTTATAACGTCAGAATAATTTATGAAAATAGTATTTATTTATTTTTTTTACAAATTCTTTTAATTCCCCCACAATTTCCAATTTGAGAAAAGTCAGAATAGACTTTATAACTCACAATTTTGACTTTATATTTGCCAGATGTAAACTTGCAATTGTTAGATAAAAAGTAGCAATTATCTTTTAAAATGTTTTATTCTGTGGTGGAAACAATCTCCTAGAATTCATCTGTTGTCATCTGGAGTTTTTTTTTTTTTTTTTTTTGTCTATTTAAATTTCTTGGAAATGTATTTTTGCATTGTTTCATTAGCATAACCCAAAAACACATTAAACAGCCAAGTGAAGAGATAAATGTTTATCCCTCACAGCCTCGCTTTCATTCCCGCTCAAAATCAAAGATGGCGCTGCTGTCAATAAGGTCCACTGGCACTCCATAAGAACCGCTTTAACATCCATAAAACCTTTCCATAGCGGGAAAAAAAAACAGTTGTTTATACAGGAAAAGGGGTTAAAATGCTCTTCAAGTTCATACTAAGAAAACGGGTTCTTTTTGAAGATCTGCTCACTTAAGTGTTTTCTGAAACGGTCCTTCTATGGCATCGTTCCCTTTCTGGAACCTTTATTTTTAACAATATGTAAATAAAGTCAAACTTTAGCCTACCTTCCATCAGAGTTGCGAAAGCTTTGAAGAACCGTAGTACAGGATCATTATTATACAACTTTAAACTCTTCACAGCTGTATTTATGGCATGCCTGAAGCATTTCTCCCTCATATAATATATAATTAACGGCTGTTAAAGAAAACATCAGTTATTGCCATTAAAATATGATGGAAAAAAACAAAACAAAAAGATCGAAAACATGAAATGAAAACTCACCAAACACGTCTGATCGTTTTCTGACATATTTTATCCGTATAATTAAACTAATTCACGTTATAATTAGCGGCATCAAAACAACACCTGAGATTTAAAATAACGGAAATCTGCAGTCGGTAGACACCTGCGCAGGAATAATAATCATACACAGACACCATAGCCTCTGTTATCTATTACTAGCGATCTTCCAAGATTGATTACTCATGTCTGTTTAACTGAAGCGAAAACACTACGGTGACGAATTGTCTTTATTTGTATCCCAAACTGTTATATTTCATTTTCGTCTTGTTAATGCTTGCTTTAATAAAGTAGAAATAGTTAAAAAAATTAATTAAAGAAAAGCGAACGAACGGATCCTACTATAGCGAAGGCTTGACGTCAAGAGTCGCTCAGACAGAGTAACGTGATTGGCTAAAAGCAGGCATTCTAATGAATATTAATGAGTAGCTTCAGGAAGGTTACTAAGCAACGTCCTCATGTACTAATCAATATTCATGAGCAGAGCTTGGCTGTAGTAGGATTGCTGTTCGTTCACCGGCTGTCCGCAGTTCATGATGGGTTTGATCCAGAGTGTGTTTGCTGCAGAGGGCGGATATCACGTGCACGCGGTGAGTGCGACATTAATAACAGCTGTTTTAGTCATTATATCGCGTTTAGTTAGACATTGAGTCTAATGAATCAGCCATGAACAGGGTCTGATAAAGTAAATAACACACGACCTAAAGGTTTGTCAAGCGTCAAGTGTCACAGGATTGAAAAATACAAAATGTCTTCGAATTCTGTTTATTAGAGTATTAATCGGAATATTGTAACTTGGAAAAATAGGGGACTTCAAATCCTAATATATTTTTAAGAAGATTTTTGGATTGGTTCCAAATGATGGGACACAAATAATTTTGACTTTTTTCAATTATATTTAAGTATGACAATTTTCTTATTATGACAACATTTGTATATGTTGGTGTACTCTGTATAATTATTATGGATGTATACAGACACACGAATATACACATTTAAGAAATATATACATGAATTTGTATGTATATCCATAATAATTAATTATACACAGTACACCCACGTGTTATGTAAACACAAACTTTTATTTTGGATGTGAATAATGGATTTGACAGCACTAATCTAAACATTCTTAAATCAAGATACATTTACTTAAGAAGCAAAATGACTGAAGATATTAAGTCTTGTTTTGCAATAAAATGTATTAAAAGTGACTATCCTTAAAACAAGAAAAATATCCGTCCATGGGATAAAAAAATGAACTTGTTTTGCCTTTGAATTTAAGCCGGCATGAAAAAGAAGTTTCGATAATCTTTTCTTATCTGTTGTGCCGTATATCGAGTGAAATGCTTCTCAAACAAGAACAAAAGTAGGGCGGGGCTTGATTTTGTCTGAGAGGAATCGATTGGATGGTTGTGGTTTGCTATTGGCTGATCATGTGATTGACAAGTTGCCCCACCCTCATCATCGTCAGAGAAGAGATGAAGCTATTCGGATTCAAGATTATTAAAATATAATATTGTCACTTGGTAAAAACAGGGGACTTAAAATCCTAAATGATTTTCCTTTAAGACGATTTCTGGATCAGTTCCAAATGATGGCACATACAAATATAATTGTATTTTTTTTTAAATTTAAGTATGACAATTTTCTTAATATGACTCAATTTCGGCTTGGTATGTTAATTTTGTCATAATTATGATTTACAGAAGCATCATGGTCTCTTCCATAATATTCCTCTTTAATTCCCAGATCCAGGAGAATTCTCCAGCAGAGCGAGCCGGCCTGGAGCCTTTCTTCGATTTTATTTTGTCTATTGGACACACCAGACTGGTGAGATCTAAACTCCTCCATCTCTGGCCATTTCAGACGCCTGTGTGTGTGGGCATGTTTTTGTGAGGACACAAATGTGTATAATGCCATGGGTATGACACAGGTATTACAGGAGAGGGTGAAATATGAGGACATTACCCATGGCCCCACTTTTCAAAAGGCTTATAAATCACACAGGAGGAGTTTTTATGAGAAAGTAAAAATGCAGAATGTTTCCTGTGATAGGAAGGTTTAGGGGCAGTGTGTGTGTGTGTGTGTGTGTGTGTGTGTGTGTGTGTGTTGGGTAAGTTTAGGGGTAGGGGCAGTGTAAGATCATAGAAAATACGGTTTGTACAGTATAAAAACCATTACGCCTGTGGGATGTCCCCACATTTCACAAAAACAAACGTGTGTGTGTGTTCAGAATAAAGAAAGCAGCACACTGAAAGACCTCCTGAAGGCGAACGTGGAGAAGCCGGTGAAGCTGGAGGTGTACAGCAGTAAAGTGATGAGGATCCGCGAGCTGCAGGTCGTGCCCAGTAACATGTGGGGCGGTCAGGGCTTACTGGGGGCCAGCGTCAAGTTCTGCTCTTTCCAAGGGGCCAATCACAACGTCTGGCATGTGTTGGTGAGAGGCTTTTTTATTTAAAGCCATTAAATCAGTCCAAAAGTCTCAGACTCTATTGAAAATTACTATTATATTTATTTTATAATTATTAAGTAAGGGATAATGTCCACCCAGCCGGTTGTTATCGCAGAATAAACCCCTCCAGAGTGATCAGGACCCCGAGGCGAAGCGGAGCGTCACTCTGAAGGGGTTTATTCTGAGATAACAACCGGCTGGGTGGACATTATCCCGCTTATTACACGGCTACTAGTCTCAAATAAATTAGACACAAAATATTGTCTTGAGATTAAATATTTTATTAGCTCTTACGCAAAGCTTCCGCGAAGAAAAACAGTTCCAACCTGCTTTAAGCCTTTATCTATCGCTGCTAAATGTTGAAAATGAATGCTGAAAGGGTTAGTTCAGCCAAAAATGAAACCAAGCCTATGATTTACTCACCCTCAAGTCATTATAGGTGTTTATGACATTCTTCTGTCAGACAAATACAATCAGAGTTATATTTAAAAAGTCCAGGCTAACGTTAATCCCAGCAGTAGTTGGAGCTGTTTTTGAAGTCCATAAAAAATGCAGCTGTCCGTCAAATAACGTGCTCCACACGACTCCGATGGGTTAATAGAGCCTTCTGATTCCAATCGATGCGTTTGTGACAGAAAAATATCCATATTTAAAACGTTATAAAGGAAACCCGCCTTGAAGTCTTCCATTGTAACCCACGGCTGTTTAAGCCACAAGATGGCGCCAGCGTTAAGCACAGAAGTAGAACCGGTCAAGATAACTCGTAGTACCCGGATGAGCGGGTGTTATCTGGAAATAACGTACCGGTGGAATGCGCGATTGACCAATCAGAATCAGGTATTTCACAGAGCAGTGCTATAATAATAAATAAATTAATTAATAATAATAATAATAATATAATAAATAATTATATTATAATAATCGTGTTATAATAATAATACATAAATTTAAATGAGTACTCATTTAAAAAATACTTTACCATAAGGTATAATTTATTAAACACATTCACTCGCTCGCTCACATACACGCTAGCTCGCACACGCTCACACACACAAGAACAAAAGTAGGGCGTGGCTTGATTTTGTCTGAGAGGAACTGATTGGATGGCTGTGGTTTGCTATTGGCTGATCCCATGTGAGTGACAGTTTGCCCCGCCCTCGTCATCAGAGAAGAGATTTTTTTGCTGAAGGTATTCTGATTATCAAGACTAAGACTTTTGGGCTGCACTGTATGCATTTATTTTTCAAGGATGTTGTTTGTTTAATTGGTTTTAATTGACTTTCTATCAGGATGTAGAACCGAACTCTCCTGCTGAACTGGCTGGACTGAAGCCTTATTCAGACTACATTGTTGGCGCAGACCAGGTGTTGCAGGAAGTAAGATTTATTCAAAGCCAGTTTGATACAGAATCAAACTCTAGAGTCATTTTTACACCTCAAACACTGCATTTGATGTGCATATAAATGTGAAATGAAATCTCAGTGCCTGTAAATGTTTGCAGTCGGAGGATTTCTTCTCTCTGATCGAGGCGTCGGAGGGAAAGGCGCTGAAGCTGCTGGTTTATAACACACACCGTGACCGCTGTAGGGAAGTGATGATCACTCCTAATGCAGCCTGGGGCGGAGAGGGAAGGTTCGTCCGTCAGCAAAACTACAGTACATCTACAATACAGTCACACTGCTCTGATGCTTTTTCATTTTACAGCACTTTGAAACAGGACCTTGTGTTCTAATGTCTTGTAACTTACTTAGTTGTGCACATTCTTCAATAATCATAGAAGATTGCAATTTAAAGTCTGACCAATCAGAGCAGATCAGTCACTTTATTAGTAGACTAATAAAAGTAAAAATGTAAAAAGTAAAAATGTAATCTACGATACACACATGCTGCGTCTCAATTCGCCTACTTATACTACGTCCTGAAAGTATGTACTCTTTTTTGTGAAGAAAAGGTATATACTTTTGATTGCAGCAGAAGAGTATGCAAGCTTCGGGACTACTTCGTCATCTTTAACGGATTCTGTCGCTTAGTTACGAGCATCCCATAACCGTTAAACTGCCCTGTCAATCATCGTCACAGTTCAAATCCTCCACATTCATTTTAATCTCCTACCGTATCGGAGAGAAATGGAGCCGCTCGTTGATCTGCCGTGTGTGTGTCTTTAATGCAGAGACTCCTCTCGTGTGTTTGCAGTTTAAATATAATGATGCATTTAAAAGTTAATGGCCAAACGTGTGATTACAAAAGTTCACAATGCAGCTGCAGGTGAAATATAATGTGGACAGCACTGAATAAATATATTTTTGTCAGGTTAAATACTGATAAATGATCACTCAAACCTTTATCTAAACTTCTCTACTTAACCGTTGGACTCGCACATCCGCCATGTTTGTAGTTTTTTTAACGTTTTTATCCACATTTGTAGTTCTAATCGAAATCACGTCAAACTCGCAATGGGTTGTGGGTAATATCAGCCTTAGAGTACTTCTGTACTTTGAATTTGGACCGGAAATAGTAGTAAATTCGGATGCTTTGCATCTTCTCCACATGAACAACACCAACCAAACTCTTCCAGTCTCAGCTACAACTACAGTGTTTGAGGGGCGGAGCAAAGAGATGCAGTTCAGCCAATCAAGACCAGAGGCTGGTATTATGCTAATTAGTTACAGCAGGAAGTGAAACTGGGAGTACTGACGACCTGTTTCAGTGCAGAATCAATAACTCCATTTATCTTTAAAACTTTGCAGACCTTTTACATTCACAAACAGCTCGATTATATATTTTATACACTGCATTACAGGTCATATCCCAAAAAGCATAATAGGTGCATTTTAAACAGTATATATTTGTACTCACACGTGTCCTGTTTGTGATTCTCAGTCTTGGTTGTGGCGTTGGGTTTGGGTACCTGCATCGTATCCCCATGCGCCCGTTCACATCAGATCAATCCCAGAATGCATCTGCAACATCTGGACACCAAGAGGACAAACGCTGGTCTGAGGTAGAAGCACAGATCTCACAGTATATCTCCAGCTCATATTACACTCAAAAATGCTATGAAAATATTATTTAGGAAAAAATATATATATATCTTTAAAACATTTTAAAATTTATATTAGGCTTTACCATTTATATTTGATATTTTGAGCAAAATATACTCTTCATAAGATTCCCCATCATAACAATGTGTATCGAATAGAAACCATTTTGCCATAGAATAAAAAATTAAAAAGGTAATTGCAAATTTTTTATTTCACAATCGACATTTGACGCAATTCTGAGTTTAAACCTCACAAATCTGAGGAAAAGTCTGAATTGCACAATATAAACTCATTATTATGATATTTTTTAGCAAATGCAAGTTATTAACTGACTTTTCTCTTTGTTTCTTCTTTAAACCCACATTTTTTGAGAGTCTGAATTGCAAAATAAATAATTCTGACATTTTCTCACAATTGTGAGTTTATAACTATAAGTATGACTATAATATATAATAATTATGACTTATATTATAATTATATGATTATGGCTTTTGGAGTTATGAAATATAAACTCACTATTCAGACTTTCTTCCAATTTTTATAGTTTATTATCTGCAATTCTGACTTTTTTCTCTTTGCCATGAAAAAAGTCAGTATTTTCAGTCAACTCACAATTAAAAAAAAGGTAATTGTGACTTCTGACATTTTTTTCTTCTCACAATTCCGAGTTTAAACCTCAAATCAGAGAAAAAGCCAGAACTATGAAACAAACTCACAATTAATTTTCTCTTTTGAGGTGAGAAAATTAATTTTCTCTTTTGAGTTATAAACTGACTTTTTTCTCCTTTTGCAAAACAATCAGAATGTTTAGATATAAACTCGATGTCATTTTTTTATTTTATAAACTAAAAAATGTAATTGTGGCTTTTTATCTCAATTCTGACAGTCCGAATTACAAAATATAAACAAACAATTCTGACATTTTCTTGCAAATTTGAGTTTATAAAGCTTGCAATACTGACTTTGTTCTCTTTTCAAAAAAAAGAAAAGTCACAATTTTTAGACTAACAAAAAATTTTGACTAAAAAAAAAGAAGGTAATTGTGACTTTTTCATCTGACGATTCAGGGTTTATAATCTCTACATGCTAAATAAAGGTGAAAATGTTCTTGGGCAGAGTTTTAATTAGTCTGATTCCAGTCATTGCTAGATGAGTTGGAGCGTGGCGTGATGGCAGACGCTGCTGATGGATTCGGTTCAGAATCACACCAGAGATCTCCAGGTGGGTCAGATGATCATATGCCACTTCAAATCAAGCTATCATTATTATTAACACATAATAAAGTAATCAGAACAATCTCATATGGTAGCAAACAGTGGTGATACACCTACAGAATATGATGAACAATAAATAGTGCAAAAAAATAGAGGGCATCAAAACCAGAGGTGGACAAAGTACACAACTCCATTACATACATTTTACTCCATAAAATCAGTGATGAGTGTTCAAAAAATGCTGGAAAATCCTTGAGGACACGTGTCTCTACAAGAGCGATTACTGATAGGCCGTGTGCAAAAGCGACTTTCAACATGATATTTGTCTTTCAAAAGTAAAGTACAGATAGTAAAAGTGTACTCGATTACAATCCTAAAGTAAATGTTCTTAGTTACTCTCCACCTCTGATCAAAAGCAGTTTTTGTTGACAGACACGTTTGAGACGACGGCTCTGGATCTCTCCAGACGTGTGGATTCATCCACTACAGATGGCACTTCCTCTTTGATAGTGGATGAAGATAATGGCGTCTGCAGCTGTGAGGATGCATCTGCTTTGAGTAAGCATCAAAATAATTATAATAATAGATTGTATTTATTTTTTGTAAAAAAATTAATAAATACTTAGCATATATACATTATACTAGCCTGACGTGTTCATACTCAACTCTAGTCAGAATATGAGTCTGATGCTCCATTGGGCTGTGATTATGGGGCGTGTTTCAAACCAACCAGGAAAGACCTCGATTGGACAGACCTTCAACCAATCAGAACTCAACTGCACTGTGTTGCCAAATCTGCGGTTTTCCCACGGGTTGAAGCGACCTCAATTATGTGATATATAGACCCAGGAATGTGAATCTGTCTGCACGCGCGCTGGAATAAATGATCTTTGCCGGTGTTGTAAAAACAGAATTTAATGAGACACAGAGTACTTACCCAACATGATCATCATTTTTGAGAGAAATAGTGAAGGTGATGCAGATACGAACAAGCTCTCCGTTTAGGATTAGAACAAATATAATCCAAGAGCCTTTGATGACGTGATGATTACGGTACTGTTGATCATCTGTCCATCATCGGCTAAAGCCCGCCCTGATTATCTCATTGGTCAGTTTCTGTTGATCATCTGTCCGTCATCGGCTAAAGCCCGCCCTGATGATCTCATTGGTCAGTTTCTGTTGATCATCTGTCCGTCATCGGCTAAAGCCCGCCCTGATGATCTCATTGGTCAGTTTCTGTTGATCAGCTGTCCGTCATCGGCTAAAGCCCGCCCTGATGATCTCATTGGTCAGTTTCTGTTGATCATCTGTCCGTCATCGGCTAAAGCCCGCCCTGATGATCTCATTGGTCAGTTTCTGTTGATCAGCTGTCCGTCATCGGCTAAAGCCCGCCCTGATGATCTCATTGGTCAGTTTCTGTTGATCATCTGTCCGTCATCGGCTAAAGCCCGTCCTGATGATCTCATTGGTCAGTTTCTGTTGATCATCTGTCCGTCATCGGCTAAAGCCCGCCCTGATGATCTCATCGGTCAGTTTCTGTTGATCATCTGTCCATCATCGGCTAAAGCCCGCCCTGATGATCTCATTGGTCAGTTTCTGTTGATCAGCTGTCCGTCATCGGCTAAAGCCCGCCCTGATGATCTCATTGGTCAGTTTCTGTTGATCATCTGTCCGTCATCGGCTAAAGCCCGTCCTGATGATCTCATTGGTCAGTTTCTGTTGATCATCTGTCCGTCATCGGCTAAAGCCCGCCCTGATGATCTCATTGGTCAGTTTCTGTTGATCATCTGTCCATCATCGGCTAAAGCCCGCCCTGATGATCTCATTGGTCAGTTTCTGTTGATCATCTGTCCGTCATCGGCTAAAGCCCGCCCTGATGATCTCATTGGTCAGTTTCTGTTGATCATCTGTCCATCATCGGCTAAAGCCCGCCCTGATGATCTCATTGGTCAGTTTCTGTTGATCAGCTGTCCGTCATCGGCTAAAGCCCGCCCTGATGATCTCATTGGTCCGAACCGTTTCTGTTCAGGCATAATTACTCCTCTATGGATCGAGTCCAGACCAAATCTGAGCTCAGATGTTGTGGGCGGGGCTGAGTTCAGCTGCCATCCAGGCTAATATTATACAGTTTTCAATCAACAATATAAGGGAGGCTCAAATATTTTTGTATAAGCATACATATAAACCAGAACAAGACAGAACGAATAAAAACAAAACAAAAAAAGACAAAAAGAAAAAGCGGAAGTAGAATACAATTTTGTAGCAACTAAAATAAGAGTTTATACAAATACTGATTGTAAGAAGTCTATTAACGGTTGCCAAATATTATAAAAACCTGAGATTATCCTTCAACAAATATCAAAAAAAAATTCCAAATGCAAAGTATTGGACAGATCTCAAAGCCACATTTTGTTAGTGGGTATTAGATTTTATTTGTAATGTACTTTTCATTCCGAAGAATCTCAAAGTGCTACGATGGAAAAGGGAAAATAACAAAAATGAATAAGTAAAAATATAGAATAATAAAAACTAGGGCTGTGCGATATTGAAGAAAAGTGCGATATGCAATATCTTCTTAAATAATTCGATATGCGATACCCTATTGCTATTAGTGTTTAAAATCTATTTAAATTATATTTTTAAAAAGTATGAGAGTGATAGTATTTGTGTTTCACATTCTTTCTGGGAAAAGAAAGCATCGCTACAACTTCTGAAAGTGACCAGCAGTGTTTTAGCAAAAATGTATGTCACAAATCTGACAATATAATTTTAACACCAATGTAAACGAGCAAATAACGTAATGCAAATATTTACATACCAAAACTTCTTTGCTTGATTTGGTTATATATAGTTATATCAACCTAAAACTGAACATCTAGAACATGCAGGTTAACAAAGACTCCTGAACTAGGAGTGGACGATTAATTTTATTTTTTATTAATCTGTTATTAAAAATAAAAACAGTAGTCTTCACTTGAATTAAATATGCACTGATACATAATAAAGCTACAAAGGTTATTCAGCCGAGAGCACGGAGTGATTTTCTCTTGTTCTTCTGTTGTTTGACATACAGCGGCAGGTTAGCTGTATTAGCCGCCTGTCACTTTAAGACGTTTCGCTGTGTGTGTCAGATAGCAGACAGTGCAAGACTGCAAGGAGCCATAAGTAACAGTCGTGCCCAGTACACTTTTCACAATGTTGAAGTAAGCTATTAAAATCATTCAGATATTGTGTGCCATTGCGATATGCATATTGCGATGTGTACATTTGCGATATTTTGATATATTGCACAGCCCTAATAAAAACAATCAACACAAAGCCTTTCTGAACAGAAAAATACCTTTAAAGCCAATGATGCTCGTCTCTCCTCTGCTCACGTGCCACATTATTCCCTTGTGAAGGTCGGTCTGAAGACAGGCTGAGGATCTCGACAGCGGTCCAGGAGGACGATTCAGGGATCCAGACGCCTCCTGTGATCTTAAACATGGAGCTAAGGGAGGACGAGGATGTGACATCTACATGAGAATCAGCTGAGACGCACGGTTTCGTGAGGATGTGCTCAGGGTGGCGTTAGGGCCAGATTACAGGAGTTTTACCGGCTGCGGTAGAATTAATCAAATCTGTTGAAGCGCCGGAGAACTTCTCGGAAACATTCACTGCTGTTGTAGAGCGCCGACATGCAAGAACGCACAGGAAAACACGCTTAAAAGAGTGTGGAACTTCAGTTTGCACACATAAAATATTGAGAAACTACATCTTCATCTGCTATAGTGTGAACATCATAAAATGTTTATAGTGCGTTTCACTCCAAAACTAAAGAAAAACCTGGAAAAATTATATTTGCATGCATGCATGCGTATATATATATATATATATATATATATATATATATATATATATATATATATATATATATATATATACACACACACACATACATATATGCATACAAATATAATTTTAATATAATATCTATATATATATATATACACACACACAGAGTACACAGTTTGGAAATTTGCTTAAAAAGGCTGCATTTATGTAATCAAAAATACAGTAAAAAGTTTGAAATATTACTCCAGTGTAAATCATCTGTTCTCTATGTGAATATATATTAAAGTGTGATTTATTCCTGTGATCAAAGCTGAATTTATCATCATTACTCCAGTCTTCAGTGTCACATGATCCTTCACTAATCATTCTAAGATTATTTCTTCTCATCAATTTTGAAATGTGTTAGCTGATTAATTATTATTTCGTAATTTTTTGGGAAATCATGATACTTCTTAATTATTTTTGTTTCAGTTTTAATTTATTTATTTATTATTTATTTTATTGTTATTGTTTTAAATCTGTAGCACTGAGATTTTGTTTAATATAAAGTGCGTTAAAAATAAAATGTATTATTACATTGCCATTCAAAATGGGGTGAGTAAGATTTAAAAAAAAATAAAGTGAAAGAAATATATTAATACTTTTATTTAGCAAAGGCACATTACATTGATTTAAAAAAAGACATGAAATTATTAAATATTACAAAAAGTACTGTTTCAACTAAATGCTTTCTATTCATCAGAGAATCCTGAAAAATTAAATGTATCAGTTTCCACACAAATATGAACAGTTTTCGACACTGATAATAATCCTAAATGTGTGTTGATCATCAGATCCTCATCTGAGAATGATTAGTGAAGGATCATGTGACACTGAAGACTGGAGTAATGATGATAAATTCAGCTTTGATCACAGCTCATTTACATTTAAATATTAATATTTCACCTTTTTTTACTGTATTTTGGTCAAATAAATGCAGTCTTGAGCCTTATTCGGACGGTAATTGTTTCTCACGTTGGCGTGTGTAAAATACATGTGCAGTCACCTCAGTGATAAACTCGTGCATTCGGATCGGGAACTCGCTGCTCACCTGCTCAATAACACGACTGTCTGCTGTTAATAAAATGTCATATGCTTGGTGTAATATAAGAATAAATGCATATCAAATTTAATATAGGAAAATAATATCCTGATTATTATTTAAATCAGTTTAAAAACAGGAAGATATATAGACACACATAGTTCAAATGGTTTTCTGTCTTTTATTTGATCTTAAAATAAAGGATGTCATTTTATTCCACATGGAAATGAGCAGAAATAAGTGAACACAGCCTCTTATTGACACGAGGTGATCATAAAGCGGTGGTTATTCTAACTGATATAATCTGCTGTTATAACGGCCCGTCTCAAATCTTTACGTGCTTTTCTTCTCTTTACTCTTCATGCGGTGATGAAATATATTGCTCTTGTAAATACGTGCCAGCATTTCAGTAATAAAAGTCTAATGTTTAAAATGCATCCGAATGACAGCCGTACGGTGCCCCGCAGGGGTCAAAAAGGATATAGACAGTGAATTTAGACGCGATCTCTTCTTGAAAACTCAGAGATGTGGATTCAGACGGCATTTAAAGCTCCACACGACCTTGTGTTTGTCAAAAAAAACAGGAGGTCATTCGGCCGGGGATTTTTACACGGGTGGAGGGAGAAAAACACTGACGTTCTGGATTCACACGGCAATAAAATCACAGACTAGCCCATCAGTGATGAAAATACCCCACGAGAAACAATCACCGCCCAATAGGGCTTTGGTGAGCAGAAGAGTCTCATAAAAACATTTCCAATTAAATTGAATTATTGTCGTTTTTATTTTCTTCTTAACTGTCCTTATTTTCATTGGTGATTGTATGTTATACAGTAATATCTCAGGAAAGCGGATGAAGCTCATTAATTTCTGAATGTCTAATAATATATATATACACACATACATATACACACACACACACACACAAACTGTACACTGCTCAAATGCTTGTGCTTAGCTGGGGCAGAAGAGTAAATTTAGAAGTGAAATTGAACCTTATTTGACTTGAATTTATTCTACATTATAATAAAAGGGCAAGAGAACTCTGCACACAAACATGCGTCATGTGATTAACACAAACATTTCATGCTTACCTCTGAAATATTGACACATGCAAATGCGCACACTTGTTTTCCGCTTCTGAAAAAATGAGAAATATACAGATGTTTAATATACACCAATAGAGGATGCGATGCACATCATTAGCCGAGTGTGATTAAAACACTAACCTAATGTATGGCTGTCGCTTAAGATCTTTATCAGGATAATAAATCATACAAATGCGTTCAAGGAGGATATAATACATTTCAGTTTATTTCAGTTCTTTAATAACCAGACGAGCCTGTAAAACCAGATCTCTAGTAAACATCAGGAGGACGTTAAACAGGATCTCATTCAAACACACACCCGGATCAAGAAAAACTCATTCATTATTGGTTCATTTATTAAGCTGTTATTTACCCAAAATATACTGCATATAATTACAATTAACACAGGAAGCTTAAATACAGGGGGTGGAGACGCTCGGTTTAGTTTCTGATGGGTTTGTATTACTATAATTATCATCTAATTCGTCTTTAAGACCAAATATATACATGAATACATTTTGCTAGAACACTGTGCAAATCTTTGTATGATTGACAAACGTTTGCAGAACTTGCATAAAAGTAATCCTTCAATAGTTCATATTATATATATATTCGTTTTTGTGTATTTTCCATCCATGCACAGGAAGGAAAGAGGAAAATAATTTTTTTAACCAATATGCTGTTATTTTTCATGCAGGTCTTTTCCATATAACAACAGCATATGTTTCATAATTAAAAATTTAACAAATGCATGAGAATTTTCAATTTTGGGAGAATTATTCCTTTTTTTTAAAAAAAACATTACCGCTTATTGTTATGAGTATTTTCCCTCTCTACACTTCCGTCATCATATTTGACATGAAAAAGCACCTTTTTTCCGAAGATACCGTACATCATCTTAAAAAAAGAAAAAGTAAATAAAAACCTCCTAATCTCCAACTCGAGTTCAAGTCGACTACAAAATAATTACAATATATGTACAAACGTGGATGCATTGATGATCGCAGCACGTTAGTGAGGGAGATGCATCATGGGAAACCGCGGCGTTCACACACTCGTGATTGTTTTAGACCAGTTCCAGACGCAATCCTCGGCTTTCGACTCGGGTTTCCGGTCATTCTCCGAGAGGGATTTGATGACGTCATTGGCAACAAACACATCACTGGAATGTTAAATGAGAAGAGAGGCGGGGGGAAAAAAACTGGAGCAACTGGAGCAGTCGGACATGTTCAGTATGGCATCCGTCCGGAGAGAATTCATGCCGAGAGAAAAGAAGAAACGAACAGGAAACTCAAACTTCCATCTTTGAGCCACCCGTGAGCGTTTCTCCAGCGATCTCCCGAAGTGCAGGTGAGCGAGTGCTTTGATTGTGACGTGTTTATGAACGGATCCGCTGCGAGACCTCACGTGGATTTCTGCCGGTAGTGAAGCGTCAGGTCGCCGCCGCTTTTCCAGATGAAGTGCTTCACCGTCCGCAGGTCCATGTTGGGATCCAGAACCTTCCGAAAGAAGACATCACGTCAGAAAGTTGCATTCGCTTCATTTTATATACAGGAGGAAGAAGGGTCTGACACGTGCAACAGAATTACTGAAGTCCTAGTTGATGCTAAAATAAAAAATATATAATAGCACTAATTTTTCTACAGATCAGCAAAATAAACTTAATTCTATTACCTGCACTTTGCTTCTTTATTTTACTAGAATAACTAGTATAAATATTTTAAAACAGCATAATTATCATAAATACAAAATATTTATAATTTATTAATATATATATATATATATATTTTTTTTTTTTATTATTATTATTATTTTTATATTTTTATTTATTTATTTATTAAATCAATTAAAAGTTGATAATGCATCCTACTTTATCTGCATATATTCTGCACATGCAAACGATTAAACGGGTTTGTTTACATAAAATGTGTGTGTACTTTGTGTATTCAGATATATATATATTATGAGATTTTGTTTAATATGAAGTGCATTATAAATAAAATGTATTATTATTATATATATATATATATATGAACATGCACACACGTTTATATGTAAGAATATAAAGAACTGTTACATTTATATATTATATTAATATATATTCAATATATACATGCAAATATTTCATAATTATATGAGTGTATATATAATTATACACAAATATATTATGTGTAAACAAGCACACTTCATCGTTTGTATATACACACAGTACAGGTCAAAGTTTAGAAACATTACTATTTTTCATGTTTTTGAAAGAAGTCCTCATTAAGGCTGCATTTATTTGATAAAAATCATCTGTTCTCTATGTGAATATATAGAAAAGTGTGATTTATTCCTGTGATCAAAGCTGAATTTATCATCATTACTCCAGTCTTCAGTGTCACATGATCCTTCACTAATCCTCTCATATGATGAATCCGCTCATGGTCTGAGCACAACTGGCTTTTAAAGGGAAAAGGAGAACAGACTGATTGGTTTATTCACCAATCAAGTAAAGTTTAACCAGCAGCCATATCACCCTGTAGCCCAAGTCTGGTTTCCCACTGAAGCTAAGCAGGGCTGAGCATGGTCAGTTCCTGGATGGGAGACCAAATGGGAAAACCAGGAGCTGCTGGTAGAGCTGTTAGTAACATAGACATCATATAGGTAGACGCCCTATTGGCTGCTGGGCGCCGAGATTTGCGGCGGCCATTTTGAACCGGTCGTACTCCTAGTTTCGTTGCATAGCAGCAGTTAAGATGCCAGAGCACTGTGCAGCATTTTCCTGTTCTAACCGGCGAACCATCACAGGTAGGGCTCGCGGGATTACTTTTCACAAGTAAGATTTAACTTTGCCATCGTACTATTGGTTGTATTTTGTCCTTAAATCCAGATAATTGAGAAGGAGCAAGGATCTTTGATAGTACTGTACTGAAATCGTAGCTAGCTAATGTTAGCTAAGCTATGTATCTCCCTCAACTCACGTGTTTTCCACATAACTTAAGTTACTATTCAGATCAAAAAGATGTTAGAAAGCACTTGTTAGATGCACGAAACTTACTTTTAGCGTTTGGTAACATTATGTGCCTATTAGTACCAACACAATCCAATCTGAAGTTAATACATGCATTGCTGACCGGGCATAATAACTGTCGTTGTGTTGCAGATGAAGGCGAACAGAACAATCCCAATCACAAAGGCTGATGCCGGAACTTTATCAGAATATTATATATTTAGTGTGTGTGTGTGTGTGTGTGTGTGTGTGTGTGTGTGTGTGTCAAATCATTATAAATTGTTTCAACTTATGAACCTGCTGTTATGTTTCAAATATCTTATTTTACTTCAACTCTCTGTTTCTGCTTCTTTATCATATATATATTGTGTGGTTTTATAAATCCCCGTATATCCTATATCACATATTTTGATTTTGGACGTCTGGACACTTTATATCTTGTATCAGAATATTATGTAACTGTTAAGCCCACTATAGCCCTATTCGGACGGTAATTGTTTCTCATGTGGACGTCTGTAAAATACATTTGCATGCCACCTCAGTGATAAAACTAGTCTATTCGGATGGCGATATATTCCCGGTAGAGGAGCGAGTGTTCCTCCGCACCTGGGAAACACTGCTCACGTGGTAATTCAAATGATTGTCTGCTGTAAAAATGTCATATGCTTGGAATAAAAAGAATTTAAAAAATCATATTTAATAATAAGACATTATTATTTTATTTAAATGTCTTGTTTAAAAAAAAAGTAATTTTAAAAATGAGCGGAAATAACGGCTCATTTCAAATGTTTAAGTGTTTTTTTTCTCTTTCTCTTTCAAGTGGTGATGAAAGATTATTCTTGTAAATACTTTCCAGCATTTTAGTAATAAAAGTGTAGGCTTTAGATCTTTAAAATGCATCCGAAAAATACCTTACGACCCCACGAGAAACAATTACCATCCGAATATGGCTTAAGAATATTAAAATACGCTGAACCATGTGTCCTGTATCATAGCTACATTAATGACCTTTGCAGCAAAAAACCCCACGTTAAAATCGGTTAGGTATTCAGTGAGATGTGATTAATTAAATGCGCTGACAGCTCACTGCGCCTGGCAAACAAGTTACACTGAGTGGAGCTGGCGACCGGATCAAGATGGCGGCTCCACGGCTCGACCGTGCCAATAGGCAGTAGCGCTCGATAGGGCATCTATCTATATGATGTCTATGGTTAGTAAGGCCAGCAGGCAGTGCTCACCCTGTGGTCTGTGTGGGTCCTAATGCCCCAATATAGCGATGGGGACACTATACTGACAAAGAGCACCGTCCTTCGGATGAGACGTTAAACCGAGGTCCCGACTCTCTGTGGTCGTTAAAAATCCCAGGATGTCCTGCGATAAAGAGTAGGGGTGTAACACCGGCATCCTGACCAAATTTGCCCATTGGCCCCTGTCCATCATGGCCTCCAAATAATCCCCATATAATGATTGGCGTAATCACTCTGTCTCCTCTCCATCAATCAGCTGATGTGTGGTGAGCGTTCTGGCGCAAAATGGCTGCCGTCGCATCATCCAGGTGATGCTGCACATTGGTGGTGGCTGAGGAGATTCCCCCCTTCAATGTAAAGCGCTTTGAGTGCCTAGAAAAGCGCTATATAAATGTAACAAATTGTTATTATTATTATTTATTGCACGTTACGCCCAAAACACACCCATGACTCATTAAGAGACGAGGGACAACCCTTTATGTGCCGCTTGTCCCAACGTTAAACTAGCAAAAGTGCATTCGGACACTCCCTAATGATGCGTTCACACCAGACGCAAATGAAGCGATAAGCACGAGTGGTCTACATTTTAAGTCAATGCAAAGACCCGAAAAGACATTCTGCTGTGTGAATTGTGCGAATGAGGAGGCGCGAACTGAGCGTTTGACGAGCGAAACACGAATCGCGCAAGTTGAAAAATCTCAATTTGGCGGATATTTGCACCGCATTAACGAATCAGGAGCTTGCTCTAGTAGTGACAACAATGAGGACAAAATCATATGTGGAGCCCGGAGCGGTGCGATACATCTTCATACTTTATAGAAACGGGGATAAAAGAAAGTGAGGTGAGGAGGTCGAACAATCTGGTAAGTTGTAAAAACAATGCTCTTTACTCAATTTGAACTATATATAGGGTGATTTCAGGTTGACTGGGACACTTTTTGCCCTTGAGATGACTTGGAAAAAGTGTCCCAATCACTCTTAATTCACCCTATTGACACTACAAGCTAGCTTAATTAGAGTTTATTCACCGTATTTTAAAACAATCCATGTCAGTCATTTCACAACGAGACGAGCCGCCTGGTAGAAGGCCCT
The DNA here is from genome assembly GCF_024679245.1 of Pseudorasbora parva. Classification (NCBI taxonomy): domain Eukaryota; kingdom Metazoa; phylum Chordata; class Actinopteri; order Cypriniformes; family Gobionidae; genus Pseudorasbora; species Pseudorasbora parva. The sequence goes on from NC_090195.1 coordinate 2,106,917, forward strand.
CCCATGATGCGAATTTGCATCTGTTGTGAAGTGAATGGCACGCACGAATGAAGCGAGTAAACTCAAAATGTTCAAGCGTCCAGCGCAATTTATTCGCTTAATTCGCGTGTGATGTCAACGCACCATAAGAGATTCCGACTATTAAAAATAGGGCCCTCATAGTGATATTTATCTGTTCAGAAGCATGTTGAGATTATAATCAGCTTGTACTGCTATGGAAATTGAGACTGCCTTACAGTCAGATTTGTTGTTGTGTTAATGACTGAATGAACACTGTATTGTTCGCCTGGCAACTCAGATTGGAAACCGTAAAATAATTTTCACTGCTTCGGTTACACTTTTGCGGGAACCAATCACAGACTGGCTTATCCACCTGGCGCGCTATGGGCGGGTTTAACACGATGAAGGATAAAGAAACGATGGGCCGCTGCCTGTTGATCACGCCTCTTGTGGTCTGATTGGTTGAAGGACTATCCAATAGCTTACAGAGTAATTCGAATAATGCCAGTTGATCACACCTCTTGTGCAGTAGAAAATACAGAGCAGACTCCCCAGACCAATATTCAATTTTAAATTGAGCTTGGTCTGGTGAAATCCATAGACTGTAAAAAAATATGGCCGTAGTGTCCGTGACATCACCCATAGGATTCTGAAGAGCCGTTCTGAAGCGTAAAGTAGGGGCGAGCTGGGCGGTGCCATCTTGTGAGCGAGTCATTGCATGTCACTCCCGGATAACAGAAAATGAGCAAAAAGGCGGGATGTGGGCGGAGCTTATGTGAATGACTTGTGTGAATGCTATCCACCGGTAACCACGCCCTTAATTATGCAGAACTTTAAGGCTTTATATAACGTAAACGAATGAGTTACAAAAAAATTCACCCCCTCAGTCATCATGAAGGTCAAAATTAGCCGTATAGACTAAAACCACAATTTGTCTCAGGCTGTAAACATGTTTTTTTCTGCAGTAATGTTAATTTTAACATGAGCTCAATGAGATTCTGTTTCTTCTGGAGCCGCTCTAGTGGCCAGTTGAGGAACTGCAGTTTACATTACTTCCGTATTGGCTTCAAGAAAGATTGCAGGATGTTACCGCTTGGTGATATCCAGACAAGGAATTGATACTAACACAACCAATCTGACTGTATGGCAATGACTGAATGAACACTGCATTGTTCTAGTGAGGCGTACCTGGTCTTGACAGAGCAGCTCGATCTTCTCCTCCGCTAGTACGGCCATGTCCTCCTCCTCCTTCTGCTCGCTGGGCTTCTCTCCGGTCGAGCCGCCCGTCTGAGACTCGCTGTCGAGGTTGATGATCTTTTCATAAACGTGTTCCATCACCTTCCTCACCTGTAACATGTCACTGGCCGACAGCCGATCCCTGCAAACACATGCAATTCTCATTTACATCCAAAACAGACTGTTGCATCCCTGCAGATGTGGACAGTAACATTTACTAGAGTACTGTACTTAAGAACACTTTTTGAGTATCTGTACTTGAGTATTATTTTTTCTGTAAACTTATGACTTTAACTTCACTCCATCTGAAAGACAAATATCGTACTTTTTACTCCACTACATTTCTATCAAGGTCCTCAAAGTCGAAAGTCGTTTCTGTCGCAGCTTTGAAAGTCAGTGGATGATTTTTTTCTTCTTTAAAAGGTGTTTGGGTTTTTGCAGAAAGCCTTTCAGGAATCACTCTTGTAGAGTCTCGTGAAGTTCAATGATTTCACAGCATTTATTAAACACTGATCAGTTTAGAGCAAAATGGAAGAAGACGGATGTCAAAATACAAATTTTGTCGAGTGATCACAAAGTTGATTCTGTCTTAAGTGAAGGTGAGCAGTTTGAGAATATCAGATGTGTATCAGTGTATTGGATCCGTGCATTCGGCCTTAAAGTGACAGCAGCTTTATAAAGAGCTTTGTAACTTTTCTACAAGTATTTAAATGAGTTTAAGTTAGTCGTATGCTAGTATATCGGATTAGAGCATCACTGACTGGCTTAAACCATGATGGCATAATGTGCATTTATACAACTATAATACAATAATGTGTTGACATAAAGGACATTTACTCTTGATACTTTACTTTTGAGTACTTTTGAAAACCAATACTTTTGTACTTTTACTCAAGTTAAAATCTGTTTTTACAACTTTCCCTTGTAACGGAGTAATATTTGACCAGTAGTACTTTTACTTTTACTCAAGTAATGAAGTTGTGCTCTTTGTCCAGCTCTGCAGCTCTGTCTAGTAAACTCCAGACTGAAATAGGGCTTATTGAAAAATAATCGTAAACCAAATTCAGAACCTCTAGCCGATGTGTTTTTCCCTTGTCGGCACACAGAGATGCAGGAGCAGTTATCTCTGTTTATAGATGCCCAGAATCATTATAGTAACTTTAACACAGTTTATACAATTGCCGTTCTTATAGCTAACGCGCTGACACACACACACACACACACAACGCTCAAACCCAGAAGCCAGATCGCTTTCACTTTCGTCCTCATAAAGTTTGTCAAGTTAATGCGTTTAAAGGCTTGCCAGATTGAACATTTAACATTGAACGATTGTGGACTATTCAAAAACAATACGGAAAACGTATCCATTCAGTGCTCAGCTGTGAGACACAGAGAGCCGAGCCGTGTCGCGTCTCTGACCTCTTTCACCTGCGTCCTCACCAATCTGTCATTTGTATGCGTTTAAAGCCTGCCAGTTTGATATTAAAGCGATTTTAGACCATCAGATGTGTATTATGTTGAACTAATGCCTATTATATTGAGATAAACAAACACTCAGACAGAAGCTCGCACATCACAAGAAGATCGCGCAGAAACGCAGAGTCAACGCTGTCCTGTGAGTAAGGTGAAGTCACTAAAGTAGCTTAGAAACTCAACCGTTATAGGCATATATTTTAATACCTTTGAAGTACAAACCACAGCTTCATAATGAAGAGAGACGGTGTGAGTAATTCACACACACAATCACTCTTTCATTAATGCATTCAAATAAATGTAATGTAGTGTGTTCATTTATCTGTGTCTGATGTACAACAAGCAGAAATCTGCCCCATAGACAATAACTGCTGAAAGTCAACCGTTTCCTTCAAGTGTTTTAAAATCACAGAGAAATGCACTTTTTCATCAGAAAAAAAAAAAATCCATCTTTAATAGTAGAAAATATTTACAGTAAAAACCTTATTGGGAACTTACAAAAACGGAAAGCAAAAAAAGAAAGAAAAATAATAGTTTATTAATCGTAATCGAGGTTAAATGTTCAATTAATATTGAGGTTTTTATTTTTGGTCAAATCATTACAGCCCTAGACTGAAACATCACGTACTTCTTTAATGTCTTTGCTCCGGATGATGAATGTGGCTGGAGGTAGAATGGGATTTTGTTGAATTTGGGCATGTTTTTCTATAGGAGAATGAAATAAATTTGCGTTAAATAACAGAAATAACAAACATAAACGATATCTCTTCCGTGCCAACAGGATCTTACGTCCACCGTGATGTCGATGACCCACTGCGGGACCGTCTCGTTGAGTAACATGGATTCAGTCTCTCCGCCGGAGTCTCGACACAACAGCCTGCACAGAGACACGGAGCCGTGACGTCATTTCATCACTGAACACCAGCGTCTGAAGACGTGATTACACAGGAAGACACACACCTGAATAATGTCCTTCCTCCCGCTTCCCCGAAAATCACCGGAGTGTGTGGCGGCACCTGAAAATATCCGTTTCCTTTCTGTATCCGACTCTCGTGTTCACCGTTCACTAAGCAAACACAAAACACGTCATCATCTGAAGAAATATATATATATATATATATATATATATATATATATATATATACACACACACACGTACATGTATGTATATACATAGACACATACATACGTACAAATATATTATTAACTTAAATATTATTGTGTTGAAATAAACTGTAAAGTTTATATTTACTGTATTATATGTAGATTTATATTATACTAAATATTATAAATAAATATTAATACAATTGTAATTAATATATTTACATAATAACAATAATTATTAGTAATTCAGCAACTATAATCTTGGATATTTTGTAAAAATAAAATTAAAAAAATTATATAAGTATGTATTTCACCGCTGCCGTGGTTGAGTTCGGTCTCCTCGTCCATGGGGTTGGTGTGTGTGCGGGGCCAATATTCCAGCAGAGCCTGGAGCAGCAGCCCACCCAGATTCACTGCGCCACAAAAAACACATTAACACACCTGATGATCTACTGTCACCATAACCATACGCCTCTGGAGGTCCTGCTCACGTTTAGGGTCGGATCCATCAGGGCTGGTGAATCCAGCGTCTTTAGCAGAAACCCAGGCTGCAAAACAGTCGCTCTCGTCCAGCGTTATAGTCAACATCTGTCAATCAAAAGAAGCCAAAAGATTTCTAACAGACCTGACAAGCACTAAGGCCGTATTTACACTGCAGGTCTTGATGCACATTTCTGATTTGGTGACTATAGCTCTATTCGCACGGGATTAGTATTATCTAGAGACCTCTGTGGTTTAGAAATTACTCCCCCACATCAGAGTTTTGCATGACGGGATAAGCAAAGCCTGTGATTTTACTCGAATTTACTGACTTCTCACGGATATGATGTCAAGACTTCGTTATAAATATAGCTGTGTGAAATCATAAAACGTGAAATCCGTGTGCCATCGATATCATTATGATTATTTTACAGTAATAAACAAACAATTTCGTTCAGTTAGAGAACAGACGCCATGAACTGAGCACAGACCCCGCAGGGAGTCAGATTTCATTCATCACGAGTGAGAAGCTGACATACGGCGGATGATTCAGTTTCAACGTTTTTAAACGATCTTGTCATTGTACTGTTCTGTTCTGTTTTTCATTAAAGCTACACTGTGAGATATTTTAAGGTATATGACCATCCAGTGAACATTAGTTTCTGTTCCTCTCAATTCTGATTTCGTTTTAACTCCTACGGTGGCCGATTTAGTCCAAGATTAACACGGCAATCCCCCTCTTCACATTGGACACGGTGCCATCGAGTGTTAAAACGCGAAAGGCGAAGCTTGAATTTACGGGTATGTCCCTCTTTGGCTACTGTACTTTCAAGATGGAGGAGCAACATGGCGACCGGCATCCGAACCCCTCACCTGTATGTGTTTTCAACGGCATATTATAAACTTACCAGAATACTTTATTACTTGAAAAAAGTAAATATACATTAATGAGCACATATATTTGTGTTTTTAAGAGTGTTTTTAGCTAAGAATAGACTAAAAAGTTACACAGTGTAGCTTTAAGAAGAGTATTTATGTTAATATTAAACACATCATTCAATCAGTTTACTCCCAAATTGATACTCATTCTAAAGTGAAAGTATAATCCGTGCACATTATGAATGCAGCCTCCATTCTTTGTGAAAGATAAAGATAGAAATGCGCACTGGGAAAAAAAAAATCTTGCAAAAATGATATCCAATCCACCTAATCCTGGCCAAATCACAGATGTCGATTCGCACGGGACTACTATCATCACAGGACCTCGGTGTTCGGCGAAATATGGTAGGTAATTTGCGGGGGAATTTTTACTTTAGAAATTACAGACATGGCCGATTCGCACGGGATTAAGATCACCGACATTCTCTGCAATTATTACAAATCGCCAGAGGTCCACAGATAATACTAGTCCCGTGCAAATAGGGCTTAAACCCTTGCATCATCTTTTAAAAGCAACCCGTATCCAATATTTGCATTTACACTGTACACTGGCGAAACAGCCCAAGACGTTCTTAACCGGAAAAGGAAGTAAAGGGCATGATATGCAATGGACGCAGACAAAATGATTATACAATTGCCGTCTTCACTTTCAGGGATTGATGAACAGGGTTGCCAAGTTTTTGCAACAAAACCCACCCAATTGCAACTCAAAACTGTGTTAAAGTAGCCCAATTCGGCAGAAAAATTTGGCAACACTGGCCCTCGATCGCAGTTTGTGTCCACCTGAGTTGACATCCTTTGCCTCCATCGCTTTTTTTAAATGACGTAAGACTCGCATTTACTGGGGAATATCCGATTTGACCGCTTACATGGCAGACGCAAATGCACGTATCAGATTCAAATCTGATTTATTCCCACATATGAGTGAGACATGAATCAGATCTGAGGATATCGGAGTCCATGTTTTTTTTTTTCCTGCTTACACATTAACATAATATATCCGATCTGTGCCACACGAGAGGAAAAAAATCGGAATTAGGTCACCTGAACCATGCAGTGTAAAGGGGGCCTAAATGTGACCCTGGATCACAAATCCAGTCCTGCGTCTCAGGGATTTATTGTGGCAAAAGCCAACAATACATTGAATGGGTCAAAATTATCAATTTTTCTTTCATGACAAAAATCCTTAGGATATTAAGATCCTGTTCCATGAAGATATTTTGTTGATATTTTCCAAATAAATATATCATAAATGTATTATAAGTAGTAATATGCATTGCTAAGGGCTTCATTTGGACAAATTTAAAGGAGATTTTCTCATTATTTACATTTTTTTGCATCCTCAAATTCCAGATTTTCAAATATTGTCCTAACAAACTCAATGGAAAGCTTATTTATTTATTATATAAATCTCAATTTAAAGAAAAATTGATCCTGATAACTGGTTTTGTGCTCCAAGTTCACAAATGTGTGTTGAAACGACTTACCCCCGTCTTCAGATCCACCGAAAACCAGTTCGGCACGTAAACCATCTTGAACCTTTTCTTGATCTCTTCATCAAACTCCATCTTCCCCAAGTCTTCAACTTTACAAGCCTGCAAAACATCAGAGAACGAACCAGCTACACAACTAGCATTCAAATCAATCAACGAATATAAATGTTATCCTAACACGGTACCTTAAGCACATCCCAGTACGCCACATTATTGTTAGTGTCTTTGGTAAGAATGTGTCTTTTGTCATTCAGAATGTGACACTGAATTATACTGGCACCACCTAGAGGTCAACACATCAAATCAATCAAAGGAGATCATCATACACAGCTCATCCTATACATCACATCTGCAGACTGCCGTCACAGCATTTCTATTTATTACAAACGCTCCTTTAAAAAAATGCCACGACTATAAAAGTCATTTTTATGTTTCACTGGGTGATACGGCAACAAACAGATGCCTAGCTGTGCATACTCAGCACAACACAAAAAATCTTGCTCATTAAATTCATTTCCTGGTGTCTTTAACACACTAAAGAGACACGAATCAAGACTGAATTGACCCGAGTCGTACCTTTAATAACCTGCTCGGGCTGCGTGTACAGCGGTGTCAGCGGAGCGCTGCAGTCGTTGTCATAATCTCCAGACGCTCGGAAATTATGGATGCCCTTCAGAGACTGTGAAACAGAGAAACATATACAACTAAATATTCATTCAGGAAAAATCCCACTAATATTAGAAAAGCTTTCCAGCCGAGATTGCATTGGTTTTGCTATTCTTCATATTCTGTGCAGTGGTCAGTTCACAGCAGTGACAGAAATCATCTTTTCCAATGAGTTTAAATTCATTTTTACCCTTATAAAGCCATTTTTCTAACCTAATTAAATGTATGCATCATATTTTATGTTAAATTCTTACATTTAATCAATAAATTACATTAGAATAAGATACAATAGGGCTGTTATCAATTAAATGTGCTCTTTGCAACGGAGGAAACAGAAACTGCATCTGAAGTGGATTTCGATCATTTACACACTGTTTAATGAGCTCAGTTACAAACGCAGAAATAATGTTTTGATGTTTTAAAGAAAAATTATTTGATTTAAAAAGGATCCTTTAAGGATACTTGGTCACTGTTAATAAGTGAGTCATTTAGGAATGAAACATTTATTTGAGAGTCATTTAATCGTTCACTAAACCAATCATTTTAAACGGCTGATTCATTCAGGAACGAAGCATTTGAGTGAGTCAATGAATTATTCATTCAACCGATTCCTTCAGGAACGAAGCATTTGAGTGAGTCATTGAATCGTTCACTAAACCAATTCATTTAAACGGCTGAATCATTCAGGAACGAAGCATCTGAGTGAGTCAATGAATTATTCATTCAACCGATTCCTTCAGGAACGAAGCATTTGAGTGAGTCATTGAATCATTTGAGTGAATCATTCATACAACCAATTAATTCAAACAGCTGATTCATTCAGTAATGAAGCATTTGAGTAAGTCACTGAATCATTCAATTTAACCAATTCCTTCAGGAACTAAGTATTTGACAATGGGTGTCAATTAAAACAATTTAAACATACGTTAAAACCTCCAGTAGGGTGGTCCCTATTAATCAGTGAGTAAATAAAACAGTTCAGTTTCAAACGGCTGATTCATTTAGGAATGAAGCATTTGATTAAGTCATTGAATCTTTCATTCAACCGATTCATTTAAACGGCTGATTAATTCAGGAACAATGAATCAACAATCCACACTTCGAAAATCTACCGGAAATAGTAGACAATCTGGGGACTTTTGGCATAACATGCTTTAGGGCACACTTATTCTAATCTCACATAATATTTAGGATGGATAGTACGGATATTTGGATGCAGGGACTGTCTTAATGAGCGAGGCATTGAATCATTAATTCAACTGATTCATTCAGTAAACACCTTTGCGTGTTGCTCAGAGATGAAAAACAGTCCTGTGGCTTTGTTTGGAACTATATTAGTTGGCGAAATAGAGCAAAAACAGGCAATATTTTGTCTAAAATGTAAGTCACTTAATATAAACTTTTTGTTTATTGAACTGTTGTATAAAATCAAAATCTTGTGTAATCATGCTGATATTTAGAAGAAAAAAATGGCACTTTGTTTGATATAGATTTACTATATCATATTATATAAATATAAATGTAATAAAGGGGCAGTTTTGTCCCCATATCATGAATATTGAGGGCATTATAAGTGTATTTTGATAGACTAACTCACGCAGTGAAAGTGTGCACTCTAAATGCGCTAGCGCACCTCTCACATGAAAACTAGGGTGGATAATATGCAACACAGGAGATTATTTAAAAATAGAGCCACTGTACCCCATATCCAGGGATATTTAGGTGAAAAGCAACGTTAATTAATGACCCCTGTGAGTAAACGAGCGTGCTGCAGAATGCTTAAAGCTCAGCTGGGTTACGTCTCAACAGCTGGAGCAGGTGATGCTTCCGCTCGCGTCACGCCGGACACCAGCTGCACTTACCCATTTATTAACCGTGGACTTTGTGGTGGAAACCCAGATGGCCGAATGCGGCTCAGCTGACCTGTCCAGCTCCATCTGAAAGACACCGAAGCACACATTCACTCTTCACTAACTTTACCTTACTCTCCATTACCCGGTCACAGTCCACAGCTGCCGCAGGTGTTTGAGGAATAAACTTCCACCCTTGATTAAACATCTAGGGAGATTATACATACTTGACACACTTTGTATTACTCTATGCTTGTGTATTATTGAGTGAGTTTATATATCGCTGCTGGAAACCTCATATCTCCAAAAACGCTACTTTTCAGGAAATTACCAAAAAAGAAAAACACGATTTAAAAAAAAATTAAACACCATGTCGTCAAAATTGATATTGTGGTCAGACACTTGCATATTACCAAAGCCAAGCTCAAAAGGACTACTGTAAAAACATGTTTTGTCTGTTATTAGATTGGCCACATCTGGGGCAGCTTTTTATCAACTTACAGCTAATAAAGTTTACTGCAGCTATTAGTGGCCGCTCAGTTTTATCTGTCATTTAGACAAAATCTCATATTATTAAAGACTTATTAAAGCTTTGCACAGGCTATTTAAGAAAGTATTAGCTATGCCTTGATGACAAATGCTAGACTGAGACTCTTCTCTGCTCCTCAAATATATAAAACATTATCCTATCCTATACACACACATATATATATATACACACACACACATATATACACATACACACAGTGGTGGGCTGTCAGTGTGCGAAAAGTTCAGACGGCTGATGACATCAGCAGGGGGTAGCACACCGACACATCGCTGGGCCTCTGGGCTGTTCTATCACTACACATCAAATTTTGATTGGCTAATGACCCATGTCAGTTAAAGCTATGGTCCAATGGAAAATAGCAGCTTCAATGGAAGGCAAGCAATTCTACTCGAGCTGGTCCTCGGGGCTGTGATGCATTTAGATGATGACATATGGAAAATACACCAAAAATAAATATATATATATATATATATATATATGAAGGCCCTGCTGGCCCTGTCAAAATCATATTCATATATATATATATATATTTATTTATATATTTATTTTTGGTGTATTTTCCATATGTCATCATCTAAATGCATCACAGCCCCGAGGACCAGCACTAGTAGAATTGCTTGCCTTCCATTGAAGCTGCTATTTTCCATTGGACCATAGCTTTGACTGACGTGGGTCATTAGCCAATCAAAATTTGATGTGTAGTGATAGAACGGCCCAGAGGCCCAGCGACGTGTCGGTGTGCTACCCCCTGCTGAAGTCATCAGCCGTCTGAAGTTTTCGCGGGTTGTGAGAATTCTGTGTGAAATAAACTATGGCCGCCGCGGATGACAGGCTGCATGCGAATGATCGATCCTGATGTCAAGCCGGTAATGTTAGCTAACAAGCGGTGTTTTTTCTGTTTCTTTGGATGTTCTGTTGGTCCGTATTTTTGTTTGTTTAAGAGTATTTGTGCCAGCTGATTTTGATTATTTTCACCATTTGCCTAAACGGTGACACGTGAGTGCAGTATCATCAATAAATAGTCAAATTGCCTTTTTGTCTCGCGTGTACTTTTTGCTTGCCCCCTTCCCAACGAACACTATGAAAGCAAAGTTCGTAGTAGTATGCGTACAGTGCATTATTGTATTTTGTATGTGTGTGTGTGGACACAAATGTGTATTATGACACCGGTATTACAAGGAGAGGGTGAAATATGAGGACATTACCCATGTCCCCACTTTTCAAAAGGCTTATAAATTATACAGGAGGAGGTTTTTTTAGAAAGTAAAAATGCAGAATGTTTCCTGTGATGGGTAGGTTTAGGGGCTGTGTGTGTGTGTGTGTGTGTGTGTGTGTGTGTGTGTGTGTGTGTGTGTGTGTGTGTGTGTGTGTGTGTGTGTGTGTGTGATGGGTAGGTTTAGGGGCAGTGTAGGGGGATAGAAAATACGGTTTGTACAGTATAAAAACCATTGCGCCTATGGAATGTCCCCACATGTCACAAAAACAAACGTGTGCATGTGTGTGTGTGTGTGTGTTGTTATAGCGGCGGCGTGGGGCTTGTTGATCGTGCGTGTGTGTGTGTGTGTGTGCGCGCGTTGTTATGGCGTGGGGCGTGTTGATCGTTAGTGAAGGCCCTGACTGAAACCCCACGGTACGCTACTGCATATACATAACCCTGAACAGACATATAGGGAAACCAACAGTAATGATTTAGGAAAAAAATTAAAATGACGAAATATGGAGATACATGGTTTCTACCCAACAGCGACAGTGTCTCACATTTCTAATTTTTCCCCATGGTACCACAATTGTTTGATTAGCATTAATGAAACAGACAACCTATATATTAATACCTACTGTACTGCACGGATCTAATATAACATTCACATCAGATGTTTTTCCCCAACAGTTAACCAAACGCTTACATAAGACACAACAGATACTGTTTGGGTGAATACTCACCAAGACAGATATTTTGAAGCGCTGTATGTGTGTGTATATTGAGTGCGGACGTGTCGGTCAGCGTGAGTAAGATCTTTTTCATGGACAAGGAAAAGGTACTCTTCTCCAAAAACGTACAAATAAAGATACTTTTAGATGTTTAATGGCTATTTCGAGCATTGGGATCGCTAGAAGAGAACTTAATGAGCTAATTTTTGTGAAAAACTCAAAATTCACATTTTCCACTTGTTTTCCCTGTAGCTCCAAATTATTCTGTGCGCATTTCGACTTATTTTTCAGCACAGGTCACGTATATATGTTCTATACGAGACCCAAAAATGTTCCAACAGAAACCTGACTCTTTAATAAAATAATCAAGTAAAATAAACTTCCATCACTTTGCCATTGTATTTGACTATCGCACCTTCAACACAGGCGCTTTCTCCTCACAGATCAACACACGGATATCAGGATTGCGCAGGTCTGTGCAGTATATCTTCCGGTCACGGCCTCCGGAATAAACGTGTGTGAAGGCCTCGTTGACCTGCAGCGCCCAGACGCCCTCGTCATGAACGCGATAGGTTGCGATGCACCTCTGCTGACCCAGAGACCACAGCCGGATAGTCCCGTCCGAACTCCCTGAAAGACACTGAACAAACAGAGACGAGAATTAAACGCACCAGCGGCGGGAAACAAAGGAGGATTACAGGACAAGATCAGGACAAGTTTTAATCCGTTCAACAGCTAACAAGAATAATATTGGTGTTTCACAAAACTCACCATGATGCACATTTTGCGAAATCAGGGGCCGCATTTATAAAAACACGCACAATTGGCTTCGACAATACATTTCCTGGATTTGTAAGGAACAAATCTGGATTTATATGCATGCATACGCCAACTGAAGAACATGCATACAATGTCGGCAGACTTTTTTCACTCATATAACAGTAATTTAAACACACACTCTCACTCACGGCATTGTGCGCACTCTCTCGCATGCACACTCTCACAAATACATAGAAAAGCACAATATGCGTTACTATTATAATATGCATAAATGAGCTTCTGCTTTGTGACAGTAATGTCACTGAAACAAATTCAATAATTAAAATTTTTTAAATGATTAACTGATATATGATGATGCATGCTGAAGTTTAATACTCAGTGTTTGTTACAATAGTGTAGTAATACTATTGAGAGTGTAAGATTAATTAGATGTTCAGATATTACAAAAGTACTTTTAATGCACATGCAATTTCTTGCATTTAGTGACAGGATTTTTCTAATTTATGAACACCTGAAAGGAAACTGCAGAAAGTTTATGAAAAGCAAATAATTACAAATCTAACTGTAATAAATATTTTAAAATCGAAATAATTCAATTAAACACTTACTAAGAGGATGCAATATTTTATTTGTTTACCTGCATGTCGCCTAACCATAAACCGTGAACGTGTGGTTAAACTACTGAAACATCAACTTGAATATTGAGGGACTTTAAGAAAATACTTCAGCACATGTCTTTGTCTAACCTGAGTTCCGTCTCTGTTCAGCAGCAATGATTTGACGTTGTCTGTGTGTCCTTTCAGCTTCATTAGTTTGGCACAGGTGCGCGGGTCCCATACTCTCAGAACCTGGTGCGAGAAAACAAATCTATTAAATAAAGACAATGTGAAATTATCGGCATCAAAGTGACTCTGTTCTAAATAACAAACACTATACTGATATATTATTGCCAGGTATATCACCCTACACAGGCAACATGTGATGAAAATTAATTTTATGTACTCTTTTTATACATTGATCAGGCATAACATTATTCCTAATATTGTGTTGGTTACCGTTTGGGAAACCAGGACCCAAGATTTCCCAGCAGAACATTGTCCAAAGCATCACACTGCCTCTGCGGGCTCGCCTTCTTCCCATTGTGCATCCTGGTGCCATGTGTTTCCCAAGATTTTCCTTCATCAGACCAGGCCACCTTCTTCCACTGCTCCGTTGTCCAACAAACTGAGCTGCTCTGTGTATTCTGCCAGCTTTCTATCAGAACCAGCATTAACTTCTGGAGCAGTTTGAGCTCCAGTAGCTCGTCTGTTTGATCGGACCCCACGGGCCAGCCTTCGCTCCCCACGTGCATCAATGAGCCTTGGCCGCCCATGACCCTGTGGCCGGTTCTCCACTGGTCCTTCCTTGGAGCACTTTTGATAGATACTGACCACTGCAGACCGGGAACAGCCCACAAGAGCTGCAGTTTTGGAGATGCTCTGACCCAGTCGTCTAGCCGTCACAATTTGGCCCTTGTTAAACTCGCTCAAATCATTACGCTTGCCCATTTTTCCTGCTTCTAACACATCAACTTTGAGGTCAAAATGTTCACTTACTGCCTAATATATCCCACCCAATAACAGGTGCCGTGATGAAGAGATCATCAGTGTTATTCACTTCACCGGTCATAATGTTATGCCTGATCAGTGTATGTCCCTGGTCTCGCTGTGCATTCTCTTAATCACAAAATAATGTAATCAAGGCTGCATAGCAATAATTTTAACCATAATTATCCGGTCAAATTTCAATTTCTACCATGCATTTATCCCTAAAATAGTCTCAAACCTTTTCAGTGGATCCCGACACTATAACGGTCCCCATCTGATTCATGGCCAAACTGTAGATGGAGTCCTTGTTCCCGCTGAGAGAAGACGCTGTATAACAAAGAAAAAGATATTTCACTTTTACACAAACTTAAATCCAGGATTTATTGATTGTTTAATACAGATTTTGGGTCTAATGATAAAAGGCACCTAACAAACGTGCAAAGTAGCTTATTTCATCGATTGTTTGGACTGTGATTGCATTAGACCAGTGGTTCCCAACCTCAAGGCCCGCACAACCAAACACGCAAGTTTCTGCGGCACACTGCAAGAATTTAACTATTTGTGTCAGAAAACGCAGATAATGAGTTACCGAGCCAAGGCCCGTTTCCTGAATCCAATCTGCTGCGCTATGCACATATACTAGACCTAACTCCTGTCCATTGCTATGCTCACTATGTCAATCAATGCCATTTCAAGAGTGAACTCCACATTTTAACTGCACATGTGGCCTTTAAAGTGCAAAATTCTGTCAACTGTAAATCTATTTACATCCTGTCTACACTTTGACTGTTAAAATGAGAGGATTCACAAGCTCACATAACTCAGCACTGAACCAAAACTCTGGCATTTTGAGCGGTGATTCTGACTAAAGCCCCGTTTCCACCACAGGAACTTTACCCAGGAACCAGGAACTTTGGGGCGGTACTCGGTGTGTTTAGACCGCAGGAAACGGGGTCTAAATGAAGTTCCGGGTAAATATTTCCCCCTCCAAACGGCCCTGCTCGCGAGGTAGTACTTTTTCAAAGTTCAGGAACTTTCAAGGGCGGGACTTGGGCGCTGAACATGCTGATTGGTTTAGCATTTTATTTCAACCGGCATTTTTAAAAGTCTTTTGCGAGGTTCGTTCTGCGTTCAGTAAATATCAGTCTTGCTCTCTGTCTGATGGCGTGCGTTCATCTCAGCCATCTCACGTTCAATGTCCGTAATAGCTGATAATAATATACATTGTCAATTTAAATCTAGTTTACAAGCTTTCTGAATATGCTGCTCTTTTCTGTCGTTGTTAATTACCTCTTTAGTAAACCTATACATAACCAGCAAAAGCAGCACAGCTTGAATCTCTTCCATACTCATTATTAATTTTTTTACAGTCTATATTTTTCACCATGTAAACGACCTGACCGATTACTTTTAATTGTGCGTCCTTACATGACGTGACGGCGCGCGCCGCGCTCATGTTGACAAGAGAGGAAAGCTCATTTTTCTGAGGGCTAAACTTTTTATTTCGTAAGTTATGAAGATAATGTTGGAGTAATGACACAGCGTATATTGCCCCAGGCAGTTTTTACTTTAACTGCGGCCGGACAGAAGAATTTTTTTTTCTGAGATGATTATTACACTTTACAACAAATAAACATCTTATATAATACTGTATTAGTCCTGGTGGCCGTTAAGAGTTGCTATGGCTACAGTTAACACATCCAGCTGCTGGAGAAAACAGCGTTGACATTATTGATGCGACAGACAAACTGCATGTGACAAAATGATTGCGATTGAAAGTCATCACATGTAAACACCAGATCGGTTTAGATAACGTCTCATGTAAACAGTCCACTAAATCTTTCAATCGGTACACGCAAAAATTATTACTGTCTGTCAGTGACTTGGAGGAGCAGTCGCGCGCAGTCCTACATCACCGGACTAATCTGCCTAATCTTCACGGTACTTTAGATCGTGGTCGAAATGCAGACAGCTGCAGGTCTGGGGGGGAGAAAAGTTCCTGTAAAAAAGTTCCTGGTACAAATTGTTCCGGATAATTTTGGTGGAAACGGGGCTTAACTTAAACATCTCTGATTGGGCATTGCGTTCAAGAGATCAACAGATATGCCTGCGATTGGCTACACTGCTCAACACTGCAAAAGCACATTGTAAATAGAAACATTTGATGCTCTCCAGAGTTCAAATTGCCAAATCTCTTTCGCCACTATCCTATTATTACAGCTTCAACTGAAGGTGCTCTCGCTTTCATTGAAGGGGGATTAGAGCCAACTAACAGAATATCTTTGTGACCCACCTAATGCAAAGGTTGGTAACGTCTAGCATTTACTAAGCAACTGAAAATTGCAAACAGAGATCCGGCTTATTCTGTGTATAACGTGTAAAGCTAAAAAACTCACACGTGAAGATTAGCACTAAGAAATCACTAAAGTATTTTCTTGGTCTAGCTTTATTTTTAGTCTTTTTGATGTCAGGCATTGCTGAAGATTTATCCTTACTTGTAGATGAAGAAACATCTGCATTTGTCCTTTTCAGCGACCCTGTTGATAACCATTCATCCATGTTTAAATCTGTTGTAGCCTACAGTATGCAGCAAAAGTATTGGTGGTTTATTCTAAACACAACCCAACAGCGAGCGGAAATAGTGAATACACAGTAACAGCTACATTTTTTGTTATTGCATTATATATTGAATTATATTTAATTAGACATTTTTACATATAAATTGTTTGTATTATTAGTAAATGGCGCCCCCCGCAATATTGTCGCGGCCCACAGGTTGAAAACCACTGCAATAAACCAATAAAAGATAATTTAATCATAACACTTTACAATAAGGTTTCATTTGTTAGCCGCTTTTTCACAGTGAAAAATGATGGAAAAGAGGCTAAAAGTGAAATACATTAGTTAATATAATGTGTCAAAGTTAATTTTGACATTTAATAATTTTTATATATCTGTTAATATTAGTTAATGCACTGTGAACTAACATTATATTTCATTAAGCTACATTAACAAAGGTTAATTAATGCTGTAAAACACATACGAATCATCGTCATCTAATGCATTAACTAATGTTAACCTTAGTGTAAAGTGTTACCGCAATTATAATATCAAAAAGTAGATTTTTAATATATTATTGTTCTGTATATCAGTTATTCTACACTCAAATATAATAATCTGAATTGTTCAGTCGGTCTGTAATTTGAATGAGAGTGATTGACTCACTAGTGACAGTGTTATTGGATGCGGTCAGTGCTGTGAGTGTGTTCACATCCCAGAGGAAGATCTGTCTGTCCAGCCCGGCCGACGCCACCAGCTCTTTGTCTTTAGCATATGCCAATGCTTTCACATAGTCCTACATAAACACACATAATATTAATTATTTAAAAAATGCATAAGAAAGTACACAGATATAATGCACACTTCAAATGTAGAAAACATTAAACAGTGGTTTTAATACTTATAATAGTTTGTTTCTGCCAGGGAGGAAAAAAAGTTGACTTTATTCTTTGCAATTGTGAGTTTATATAATTAAATTAGAATTGTAAATTAATTCTAATTGTCGCAATTCTCAACTTTTTTCTCTGAATTGAAATATACTGGGTGGTTGCCCTGCTCGCTTAGTAAATAAACTCCAACTGGTCCAAAACGCAGCAGCTCGAGTTCTTACTAGAACCAGGAAGTATAATCATATTAGCCTGGTTCTGTCAACACTGCACTGGCTTCCTATTAAACATCACAGACATTTTAAAATCTTTGCTTATTACTTACAAAGCACTAAATGGTTCAGTACTTGAGCGAGCTCTTAACACATTATACTCCATCACGTCTATAGCGGTCTCTAAACTCTGGCCAGTTGATAATACCTAGAACAGGGGTTTTCAAACTGGGGGCCACAAGAGAGGGACAAGGGGTCTGTGGAAAAGTCTAGAAAAAAACAATTAAATAAATACATTTTAATAATAAGATTAGTAAAGCAATAAATTAGATCTAAATACATGTGATTAAAAATATAAGTTAGTAAATAATCTATTAAATAACTAAAAAATATTAGTTAGTTAATAATCTATTAAATAAATTAAATTATATTAAAATAAAATAAAATGAATAGCCTATAAATAATACAAATTAAATTAATTTTTAATTAATTAAATCAGGGGTGTGCAACCCTGGTCCTGGAGAGCTACCATCCTGCAGATTTTAGCTCCAACCTGAATCAAACACACCTGAAACAAACACACCTGAATCAAACACACCTGAATCAAACACACCTGAATCAAACACACCTGAACCAGCTAATCATGATAATCAGGGTGCTAGATAACTACAGACAGGTGTGTTGGAGCAGAGCTGGAACTGAAATCGGCAGGACGGTAGCTCCCCAGGAGCAGGGTTGGACACCCCTGAATTAAATAATAAATGAAAAAATACATTACTATATTGAGGAGAACAAAATATATAAACAAACTAATTTTAGATTTATAATATATTTTGTGCATAAATTGAGAGTTTATAAAAGAGTTTATCTTCTAGATTTTAGAATGGGGGTCCCTCACACAGGGATGATCATATTTGGTGGTCTGTGGCATCTAAAAGATTGAAAACCTCTGACCTAGAATGCCAACTGCAGGCGGTCGATCCTTTTCCTATTTAGCTCCTAAACTCTGGAACAGTGTCCCTGGCATTGTTTGGGAAGCAGACACACTCTGTCTTTTTAAATCTAGACTAAAACCGCATCTCTTTACTATGGCATACACATAGAACATTTTTAACTTGCATTATTCAAATCAATTGACTGATTGTTACCCGTTTCACGCCGCAAGCGTGAGCAGTGCATGAGCTGCACGTCGGCGTAACTACACCGTGACTGCAGCTGCACACGCGAGAGAGTATTCACACTGGAAGCGTTGGTGCAGCGTCACGGCAGCGGCTCCCACAATGCTAGAGCCTACAGCTGTCTGAGTATTACATACTAAACTAAAACATTTTGTATTATATTTTCTGGCTAGCTTACTTTACTTTTTATAATACTTTCACCAAAACTGAATAATTAAAACAAGTTTAATTGGGTAAATCTTCTACAGATGATTTTTATTCTTCGTTTTCTTTAATGACATCCAGTTCTTGTTAAAACACACCACACACTTTTGTCCATCAAAAGTAAACTTTCGCTTTACACCGTGACTGCAGCTGCAGACCGAGAGCATACCTGTCTGAGTATTAAATACTAAACTAAACTAAAGTTTATTATATTTTCTGGCTAGCTTACTTTACTTTTTATAATACTTTCACCCAAACTGAATAATTAAAACAAGTAAATCTTCAACAGATATTCTTTTCTGACATACTCCAGTTATTGTTTAAATACACTACACGTGCTTCTTGTGTGCATTTTAGGCACTTTTTGTGTGAAATCATTTTTATTTTGTCTATTAAAAGTGTGCTTTCACTTTAATTGAGCGTCAGGAGCTTCAGCAGCGCAGCAAAAATAGGCTTCGCCGCCGAAAGCCCCGCTTCACTGCTGCTCACGCGACGCTCACACGCAGCTCCTGCTCCTGGTGTGAATGCACTCAGTGATTAACATGGGCGCCGGAAAAAATACGCGCTGCTCACGCGCCGCTCACACTGGGGGTGTAAAACGGCCGTTAGGCTGCATCAACTAGGTCAGCCGGAACCGGGAACACTTCCCATAACACCTGATGTACTCGTGACATCATAAGACAAAAGGCATCTATGCTAATGTTAGTCTCTCTGTTTATCCCGAGGTTTACTGCAGTCGGCCGCATACGGGCCGTGTCCGGATCGGATGGTGGACCTGCGGCTGGAAATGATCCCTGAAGTGTCTGCAGAGACCATGTCTATTAAACTCTCCCTGTAAATGTCACATCGACACAACAGACACCACACAACACCCTCAAATAAACCCATCTCTGGTGTGACGATCTTTCCAATAATCTTACGAATATCTATTGATCTAATATGACTTCTGACCTAGCCTGACAAGCCAGACCCACATCAAGATGTTTGGTCTGGAAACTCACCATTGACAGCTCAATCTGAGGGGCGGATAAAAGGCTTTCTGTCAAGCGCCCTCTGCACGCGATAGGATAGCGCTACACCAACCAGAGCAACGAAGGTGAAGCAGAGCTCGCTGACTGATTAAACATTCGCCGTATCCGGTCGGCTAAACTCAGAACACATCTTTCCTTTTTAAGAATGACTTCAGTGCCGTTCTTTGTTCTTAAAGCTCAACTCAAGTCTTCCAGAGTCGCGGTCAAAGCTGATTCGAAAGACCGCCGTTCGCCAGTTTCTGTGTTTACTAGAAGCACGCAAACGCAACTCGGCCGTCATCATTATGGCTCCACCCACCGACTCTGTGCACGATGTGATTGGCCCGGCAAGAGTTTGGCGTTTACAGCTCAGAAGTGTATTGAGAGTTGCTAGACGACACTCACGGCATGATTAGATTCGTGCCGCTAGGGTGCGTCTAGATTTCTAGGCTACTTCTGACCTGCAATGTTGCCAGAATCACAATCCTACACTGCCTGTCCTGAACTGGCCTCCCCCTGAGCCTGGTTTCTCGCAAGGTTTATTTTTCTCCATTCTGGCCCTGAAGAAGTTTTGGTTCCTTTCCACCGTTGCTTTTGGCTTGCTCAGTTGGGGACACCAAAATGTCAACTGTATTACCGATCCGCCCGCATATATGATACTATGATAATTGAAATTATCTGGATAACATCACCGTTTTCTCCAAAACAGCTGAATCAAACTCTGTTGCATTATTTTCCTGTTAACACTGTGAAGCTGCTTTGAAACAATCAGACTTGTAAAAAGCGCGATATAAATAAAGGTGACTTGACATGAGGTTTTACACATGCGCGTTAACTGACGTTTCAGTGTGGATGAAAAACTTCTGGAAAACGTTAGTGTGGACGGAGAACCTTTTGAAACAAAAATCTATCTGGATTAATGTAGACGTAGCCTTAGTTCTTTGTCCGTTATTGTCAATGTTTATGCCTATATTACCGTGGGTGAGTTTGAATGATTATTCTCATCTCGTGATCATTTTAGATTTATTAAAACATTTTTTCTCTCCTAATCTGCTGTCATGCGTTTCAATTACAGTCACCAGCCGTGACATTTATATCCCAAAGTTGCTTTTATCCAAGATATAAACTTGCATCTGCGAGTTATAAAGTCAATATTACGAGTTATACATTTCGCGGGGGGAAAAAGTCAGAATTGTGAAATACGTTTTTTAATTATGTGGTCTCCTGCTGTCTTTTTTTTATTATGTTTTGTGAACTAGCTTCCAAACATACTAGAAGCTCTTTGCACTATATATTAAAACTAATTGGCTGCAAACCCACACATAGCAGCAGAAATAAATATATCTTCAGGATGCTACCCATGTGACCATGCTGTTAGGTAGGGAAAATAATTAAGATAAATGGTTATACAATAAGGAGGGGTAAATATACTGTGTGAATCACTGCATCAGCTTTTTCTTGGATCTCAAGGGTTTTTGGACATTTATCATTAAAAAATAATTTAATCCTGTCAAATAACAGAAGAGGAAATCACTCTTGGCTGAATAAGCTTCGTAGATTTATTATGTATAAGTGTATATTTAATTCATGTGAAGACTACTGTTTTTAGTTCTTATTTATATTAACACAAATAATCATCCACCCCTAGTTCAGGAGTCTGTGTTTACTGGGATGTTCTTGATGTTCAGTTTTAGGTTGATAATATATATATTTAATATATATTAATATTAAACTATATATTACCAAGTCAAGCAAAGTGTTTTTGGTATTTAAATATTTGCATTACATTTTTTGTTTGTTTATATAGATGTTAAAATTATATCCTTAGATTTGTGACATTAATTTTTGCTAAAACACTGCTGGTCACTTTCAAAAGTGGTACTGATGCTTTCTTTTCCCAGAAAGAATGTGAAACACATAAATGGTATCATTCTCAGTTTTTAAATAATTTTTTAAAATATAATTTAAAGATTTTACACGCTTAAAGCAATATCAAATATCGCATTATTTAACAAGGTATTGCATTTTTCTTCAATATCAGCACAGCCCTACTTTATTTAAAAAAAATGGCACATTATCTTCATCAAAAATGAAGACAGTGAGAAACTTCAGTGGTTTTATTTTACACTTGACTGCATCCTTTTCCATTTCTGAATATTTATCTCAACTGTTAAGACAGGACTGACTGGAAATACATGTTATAAGCCTATTATATTGCAGGTATGCCAATTTTAAAAACGTTATTTTATAATTTTATCAATTTCTTGTCTTTTATTGTCTTGCATAATTGCTTGATGACTGTAAACAAAGTTATTAATCACTTTAAAGGGTTAGTTCACCCAAAAATGAAACGTCATTAACTCCTCCCCCTAATGTCGTTCCACACCGGTTATGAATCAGTTAATCGATTTATGATTCGGATCGCCAATGTCTCGTGATTTCAGCAGTTTGACACGCGATCCGAATCATGAATCGATTCACTGATTCATAACCATTCAAATCTTTATTTGAGGATTGAACACAAACCCGGAAGAGAAGCCAATGCTGAATAAAGTCGTAGTTTTTGTTATTTTTGGACCCAAATGTATTTTGGATGCTTCAAGAGACTCTAATTAACCCACTGATGTCTCATATGGACTACTGTGATGATGTTTTTATTCCCTTTCTGGACATGGACAGTATAGTGTGCATACACTTGCATACGCTGTCGGACTAAATAGAAAATATCTTAAACTGTGTGTGAAGATGAACGGCGGTCTTACGGGTGTGACATTAGGGGGAGGAGTTAATGACATTTCATTTTTGGGTATGTTTGGAACCTTTAATGCCATTTTTTATATAATATTTATATGTAACTTTATATATAAAATAAGTAATAGAAATAACATTCATTTATTATTCTGTAAGAAATCCTTATTAGGTGTATGGCACCAGATGTGGGTCTCCATGCCCATCTCTCATAAGCCTACCGTATATATACCGTTGAGACGACGAAAAAAGTGTCCCAAACACCCTGAATTCTCCCTATATCAGGGGTCTCAAACTCAACTTACCTTGGGGTACAGTTTGAGCCGCATCAAGTATTCAAAAAAAAAGGAGCACAACTGATCCAATCTTCTCAATCTTTATTACTAACAGTTCTTCTGAACATGAACAGTTTTACGCTTTTAGGTGAACATTGGAAGCTGCTCGCATACCGACACTATTTTTGAAAATATAGCCTAAAGAAATTAAATCATTAAGTAATACTATGGGGGACCAACTTTTTTATTTTTATAAAGCATAAAGAAACAGTGAACAATATTCTGGGTCTAATTCTAGTTGGGAAATATATAATATTTGTAAATAATATTTGCATTAATTTGCATCAAATATAAAATTAGTCACGATATTTTTAGTATTAGTGAATAAATACATAGATCCGCTGTTACCATTTAAATCCTCTAATGGTCTGGTCATTTTTGTGTAGTCCAAACCGGCCGTTTTTGTAGGCAATAAACTGCCGTAAATTTAAAAGACAAGGCGTTTCTCAATGTCAAGGAAGGATCCTCGGAAGCCAGAATTCTAAGGATGCCACGTCATCGACATCCGACGAAGGACTGTTCCAATGTCGAGGATCCTCGGAATTCAACCAAGGACTGAGTCCTTCGTTCGAAAAATATGTCATATACAGGAAAGGATGCATATGAGTAGCCTTCGCGCTCTTTGCGTTCTCAAATCACCCACAATCCTATGCGCGCAGCTTTGCTATCAGACGTTCCCAGAGTCGGACTCGGAGCGTGAACGGGGCAAATATGCTTGTATCGGGGTTTGTAGATGGGAAGGAAGGAGGCGGGAACCGGCAAACGTTCAACAACTTTATAATAGCCCCCTCACAGGCGACTGCCCGCACACACATAATAAAACATAAACAAACCATAACATAAAGTCCAGGCCTAGTCCTTCCACGCTCCTCCAATTATACTCCCGTCACTGCCGTGAGCCGAGACCGGTGTGGCGGCGCTCAGCTGCCGCTCATTATCAATCTACCGGCCCGCTCTCACGGTCCCTCACCTCGCTGCTTGCCACAATGTTTTTATTTACGTTACCAAACATTTGTTATAACCGTAGTAAATATAAGTAAAGTTTAACGTTTAAATACCGGTACAAAATACTACTGTATTGATATAAAAAAAATACAAATAACGTTATTGATGGCCAACGGACCTTTTCACTGACGTAATGACGCAATGACGTGCACTTGCTAGCCTGTTCCATTCACGTGTTCTCCGAATGCTAAAGAGAAGCCTCGCCTAGCCTCTGAAGGAAGTGACTTGGAAGGATCCGTCCTTCCAAGGAAGCATCCTTGACATTGAGAAACGCCTAATATCTCCGTTTGCAGTGAACTTTCAGCGCTGTAACTTTGTAGATACTGTTTATGCTCAAGCAGCAACATTACACACTAACTAAAGTTACAAAAAGTCATATCGCATGCAACCACCCCTTTAACCGCAAATAAATAAAAATACATTTTTTGTTTTGTTTATATTCAACAAGGGAGCAAGTGAAAAGTAGCAGGCAGAATATGCAATGTATTAAAAAGAAAATAGCTATACCTTTACCCGCGGGATTTTGCGGGCGGGAGCGGGCAAAAATAATATACATTTCTGCGGGAGCGGGACAAAATCTTGCGGGATGGAAAAATCTGTCCCATGCAGGTCTCTAGCCCAGAATTCTCTAGCTTACGGCCCTGAATATCACTAGGGAAGGGTTTGGGACGCGTGTATTCCTGTGTATGGCAATCAGCAGAATGTCCTTCTGCAGGTTTTGAGTCATTCGTCACATGACAGTACCTTGTGCGTTCGCAGCGTTGACATGCAGAAGCCCTTGTGTGCGTTCCAGACCTTCACTGTAGTGTCTGATGACGCCGATATCACTGTAGAGACAACAGACAAATATAAATCTGTGCTGCACACAAATAACAAAGGCACGGCTCTTGTCAGACACTCACGTGTTTTTCCGTTGCAGCACAGAACAATGTCATTGACCCAGTCCGTGTGGTGCTCCATTGATGCAATATACGGATCCTGCTGGAAGACACACAGGCACGTCATTTCACAAGCCCAGGGAAGACTTGCTCTCTAAACTGTTCTGAGATCACATCCACAGGTTTACCTTGTGCTGGTTGACACTCCATATCCTGATGATGGAGTCTCGCCCGGCGGTGAAGAGCCGGTTAAGAGCTGGATCCAGCTGTAGTGCGTTGACTCCATTGCGATTATATTTCTCCACCTCATCTCTGATCACATATGACACCTGCAACACACACACACACGCTCAGAACTAGATGCACCAATTTTATCGATTAATCGACACAGGATACAGTCAAACCAAACTGTAATCAGACACCTTTCAACATTTTCTCACATTATCACAGTTTATTTACTATAATGTATTTGATGGAAAGGGATGTAATGGATTGCAATCAGCTGTTAAAATTTAAGAACACAATCAGATAATACCAGTTTAGCTCAACCAATGTCTAAGCAATGCAACAATGTCACATTAGCAATTTCAGAAAAAACACTTCAGCAAAACATGCTCAGCTCAAAGTGTCCGAATCATTTTGGTCCCAAATGTTTATCAGTTTTACTGGTAGTCACTGTATGAAAATGTGTGTATAATCTAGCTTACGGCCCTGAATATCACTAGGGAAGGGCTCTATGTGTAATATCACTATGTGTGTATACGTCACAGTTTACTTTATTTTGCTATCCTCACTTAGCAAAGTGTGTCCTGCACACACTAGTGTTAAATCTGGTGTCTGAATAATTTTCGGTTTGATTTTACTCATCATTTGATTTTACTTTGATTTACACAGATTTTGTGCTCACACCCAAAGTGCACACACATAAAGCTGCCTCTCAGCATTTAATAGACTTACTTTTTTCGCTGCTTATTGCGCTTAAACAGTCAAATACACGCAAAATAATGTCAAAATGCCGGTCTAGGCGAGTATTCACGTAATCTTTAAGTGAAAGTAAACAGTATCATCTGTGAATTATAATGACTAATACTATTATCGTCATTATAATTCACAGATGATACAGCTTCTATTACGATTGTTAACATGAATACTACTGCTATTACTACCACCTCTGCTACTATTATTTTTGTTTTTATATTTATTATTATTATGATGACTATTGCTACTAAAACTATTACTACTCTTTTTTTCCCCTCCTCTCTCTCTCCTCTCCTGTAAGTGTATGTATATCATTGATCCCCTACCTTGTAAAAGTTATTATTTTGTAAATTTGCAATTTTGCTCAATAAAAAAAATAAATAAATAAATAAATAAAGTAAACAGTTGAGAAATAAAACGTGTAACAGTGTAATGGATCCGTACGTCCCGTCTTAAAGGGACAGTAGCCTAATATTCCTTGTGACAAATTATGGGATAATATTAAAAATATATATATGGCAGTTTTTCCTCATGGTATCAATGTCAAAATTGTTGCTAGTGAAAATACTGAGTGGCTAGTAATTTTAAAACTTTCATTCCTCCTCAAGCCAAACTTAACATACAAACCCGCCGAATAAGTGAGTGTTGTTGTCAAATGCAGTCTGTGGTTGCAGATCAAATAGGAGTCGATGGTGAGTTTTCATCGAATCCCATTTGATCTGAAATCAAATCAAAAGTGCCCTCTACTGCCAGGGAGTGAATTTGCACGTTCACTCCAGGCATCGCCAGTGAAAATCTCTTGGTGAATACAACAAAAAACATCTCAAAAAACGCTGGCGATAAGCATGTGCAATAATTGTCCCGGAGTGCACAAGGCTTTTAAGTCAAGTTTATATTATTTAGTAAACTGATTTCCACTTTAAGTAAATGTGCAGTTGAGAAAGAAAATGTGTGTATAAGTATATTGGATCCGAGCATTCGCTCTTAAATTGACAGCAGCCTTATAAATCTACTGCCATTCGTCATTAAAGATAATAAAACAATAAATCATCACTGATCTTGGCTGAATAACTTAAGCAACTTTAATAAGGATGAATCTATATACAGGTAAGACCATACAGTGCTATTACACATTTGATTATTACATTTTTTTGTAGGAGGCTATTACTTATGCTTCCTAAAAAATGTATTAACTTAATTTGTATTTGTGTTCTGTTGTATTAATTTGCCGGTTATGTTAGTAATTAGTTTCTTTGTTCTTATTATATTGCTGTTTACTCTTATGTAATTGCTTTTGTTACATTAGTTAACCTGGTAGTATTGATACATTTAATTTAAACTCATATGATATAAGACTGATTGCCCACCAATAATGGTGTTAAATAATAGAGATTTCGATATTGACCAAATAACTGTGATAATTATGATTTCTGCAATAATTGAGCATCCCTATTATACAGTAGTCATGGTATAATAAATCAAAACCAAGGATGAGAGTTTTTGATGCCACTTATGATTAATGCCGATCCAGTGAGCTTTTATTTTCAGGGTTGAGAGGCTATTGTTATAAACATGAGATGTAATATAATTTCATGTTAATATCAACCTTGTCCCATAAGATGATGCACAGTTTTCCCAAACTTTTCTGTTCTTACAAAATAAAGTTTTATAAAGTAGTTGCATTGAAAAGAAGCACAAGACTGAGGTAAAATATATAAATAAAATGCGAGCATGATATAATACATTCAAATGACTATTAAAGGTGCGGTATGTAGGATTGACAGCTAGTAAGGCTGGCCGATATGGCCAAAAAAAAATCATATCTCAGTATTTTGAATGGTGATACACAGTATATATTCCTGTATTTTCTAAGTTTTTCAATTTGGATTAAAAAAAAAAATCTGTATTTATTTTAACTCTTTCCCCGCCAGCGTTTTAAAAAAAAGTTCCCAGCCACCGCCAGGGTTTTTGACAATTTTCAAAAGAATTTCATAGCCCATACAATATTTTATTTAATGAATATCTGAGCATGCAATATATTAGAGCTGCAACTAACGATTATTTTTTCTGTCAACTAATCTAACGATTATTTTTTCGATTAGTCGACTAATCTAACGATTATTTTTCGGTTAGTCAACTAATCTAACGATTATTTTTATTACAATAAATAATTAATCTAATGCTCTTTTTTGTAATTAGCTCATGAATCCTTTGGATAATTTTCCAAAAAAAAATACAACTTCTAATATAATATTTCATATTATATTAGAATAATAAAACCTTTATTCATTTTAAATCAATGTGGTTGAAGTTTTTACAGTATAAAATAATAGAGGCAAAGAAAATTATTGTACTATGGTAAATATGAGTTTATGATAGCGTTTATAATTAAACCACAGTAGCCATACATTTACAGTTGTCTGAGACGTCATGAAATGTTCTTTAGCATCACAAACCATAAAATGTAGTCAGGGTTCTGCTATGGTTTAACATGGTTTCCAGAGATCTGGAGCTGATTCGGGGAAGCTCGGTGGTTTGTGACTGTTGTCTCGCGGCGCGCTGTCTTTTAAGGGGCCGTTCACATATCACGTCTTTTGCACGCTCAAGTTCATTATTTCCAATGTAGGCGCGCGATAAGCGCTCTCATAATGAAAGCGACGCGCTCGTTTTTTCCAGGCGTGTCTGCACCGCATCGAGTTAAAAACATCTCAACTTTTCAGAATGCCGCAAGCACAAGAATATCCGACCTGAATCAGGAAGTTACTCACCAGATCACACGGAAACCAGTTCAACCGTAACACCGGAGAGCGCCGAGATGTTTTCCTCTGACGATGTTTAATGACGATGATCCCGTTATTTTCATATACATATGATTACATGCGATCGCTTGTTTCACTGCGTCTTACTCGCGTGTGTTTTGATCAGGAGATTCAGTACTCACATTCAGAAGATGTGCAATAGCGCCCCCTAGCGTCCGACAGTGAAAACACGGAAAATTACGTTATTGGCCTGGAAGCGTTTTCTCACAAATAATGGAAATGTCCGTGTTTGGCGGGGAAAGAGTTAATAATTATTTATTTCACATCCTGCCCAATGATGTCCTAAAAACAATGTTGATATTGAAGGGTATAAATAAATACAGTGAATTTAATGCAGGCTATTCAATATATTGTGTGCAAAAAGGGGGTTAAAAATCACATTATATTCTAACATTGTAACATTACAATATAAAAACAAAATTAATAATTCATTAAACAAAAACTGAAAATAAAAAAGCATATTACGATATATTTGATTACCCCATTATAACGGTGACGGTCATAAAAATAAACTTACTTGTAGGTTTAAAATTCCAAATATGGCACATTTATTGTACAACAACAAATATTTTAGAAATATGTATATTTTAGTTAGAATTATCCATCTGTTTGGCGCGTATGCAAGTGTCGGCGCTCGTTCACAGAAACCTGTTTTAGTGGCAAAATGGACATTTGCATGACTTACAGATGGAGAATATACCTGTGAAATGAAAGTTATGCACTGAGGAAAGCACCACATCTCAAACGCATAAAACAGCACAAGATTTTATCTGTCAGTCAGCACAAGTATCTCTCAGAGCATCTGACAGGGCAAGCTGCTTTAAACTATGTATGTTAACTAGGGCTGCACGATTTGGGGAAAATATATAATTGCGATTATTCTGGGTAAAATTGCGATTGCGATTTAAAATGCGATTATTGTTATTATATTTTTTTTACAAATGAAAAGTGTGTGTTTATAATATTTTGTGTTTTTATATTAATGTGACTAATAATAATAATTATGATTATTATTACTGCAAAAAATATTTCTAAAAATAAGAAATATTACCAATACAATAACATTTTCATAATTACAAAATACAAAAGAGTAGGTCAGAACAAATATAACTATATAATACTAATACTAATTATTATTATTATTTTTGTAATATTTTACAGAAAACATTTTACACACAAAAAAAAAACTGCTGGGTTACCTATTAATATGCAGACAGCCTATGACTAAAAACATTAGAAAGGTCTAAGCCTAAGGAGTTATTCTTAAAGTCTGTCTTTAATATGAAATATGAACCTCTTGTGCATCCACTGTGGGGGAAAAACTCCTGTACATTGAAGAAAAACATGGATTGTCCAACACATTTATAATTTTTTAAGTTTATTAAGTTTTAAAATGTATTATTCTTATTATTGATTACCCAAAAGTTTTTAATTCATACTGAAAGCCAGAGGGCGCCCTCGAGCGGAAACCGCCACATTTGCCTCAGAGAAGTAATTGACGTTAGTTTTCAGGAAATCCATGATGTGAGATTAAACATGACGACAATAAACACGACTGCAG
Organism: Pseudorasbora parva; assembly: GCF_024679245.1. Lineage (NCBI taxonomy): Eukaryota > Metazoa > Chordata > Actinopteri > Cypriniformes > Gobionidae > Pseudorasbora > Pseudorasbora parva. The sequence continues at coordinate 2,137,377 of NC_090195.1, forward strand.
CAAAATATGGAGTATTTGAGTTCTTCAAGCCGTCAAGGGTATTTTCATAATAATAAAGTGTATTATAATGCAGTGCTGATTGACATAGAATGCTATAAAATAACGCGTCGTCTGCCTCACTCTGATGAGAAGCCACATCACAGCTGATATCAGCTCACACACACTCGTCTGACGATATAAAGTGAGGTAAACATGTTATTAAACGTTGTCTTTTGTTGAACAGGTTTATGAACACTTCACTAGTTTGTGAAGATGTTTGACTCGTGTTGCTTTTTCAAACGCACGTTATAAGCGACTCAAACTCACAGTCTTTCAGACGGAGCAGCGTTTATCACAGAGCCGCTCTTCGCTAACACACAGGGCATTTATTTATTTAATTAATTAAAATCGCAGCCTTTGAGCTTTCATAATCGCACACAAGCCAAATCGCGATTGCGGTTCGATTTCGATTCATCGTGCAGCCCTAATGTTAACTATATCTTACCAGTTAATTTGAAGTCCTTAATATAAAGCGTGTCATGTTGAGGACAAATTGTGTCATGCACTTTCCCTGCATCAGCTCAATCTGCATACTCCGCTATTTTTCGGATGAGCATCAATATAAATGGTATTGCCTCATTCCATGTCGTTTCTAAAAAAATCTATTGATATATCGTGCAAACTCTTTATGCCGCCCAGCCCTAATGTGGCTGACATAGGTACTGCAGTCAAAATTTTAAAATATAGTTTGCCCCGCCCCCTCCTCCTTACAATGCATTGATTTATTCACGTTTTAAAATGCTCCTGTTCAGAGAGATTTTTAGATAGATGCTAGGGATGGGACGAAATATCGTTTGACAAAATATCGCGATACAAAACGTGACGAAACGCATCGAGGTCGAAAAAAATGGATCGCGAAATATAGATGGCACTGCTGCATGATTTGCGTAGTATAAATAATTTAGTGTATTATATATGTGTGTGTGTGTGTGTGTGTGTGTGCGTGCGTGCGTGCGTGCGTGTATGGGGCAGACATAACAAAACACAGCGCGCATTTTCTGTTTGATCTGAGGCATAGCCCGTAACGTTAGTTGGAAAAAGTGAGAGCAGTCAGACGCGATGCACCAGCAAACATTAATAGGGAAAGAAAATGGTTGACATTAGCATTAATATTCTAAACCAAAAATGCAGTTATTGCCTACATAAACTACCATATTTTCTGTTTAACTTTTATTAGACTCCAGAAAGAAAAGGGTGTTTTTTCACTGAGCACATTCTCTGCAGTCTGAGCGCGATGCACTGCAGCTCACTCTCGCTCATGTCTGAGGTAAATCATTAACACCATCACCCCGCTTACTGGACACGTGTTTTATTGAACTAAATACATTACAATCGGGTAAAACGAATGCACAGGTTACTTTCCTGAACAAGCGCGCTCCCGAGTCGTCCGTGTTCTTCGCACTGTCCACGTGAATCGCGGCCCAGTTCGGCGCGCACACGCAAAATACCGGCAGTTCAACAGGAAATGCGGATCTCTTAAAGGGGCCGCACTATGGACCTCCTCCAGCTATGGTGTGGTTCTGGTGCGCTCACTGGTACACATTAACAATTTTTCATACGAACTTTGCCCTGTTCTGAATTAAACTGCCAGTGTAAAAACTCCCTTTATATTGTTAAAATGAGAGAAATCATTACCTACTCATTATTTTTAAGTTTAGGCTTAAGAGACATGAACAACTTCTTAGATAAACATATCTATGACCTTTGATATATCTAGTCTTCATGCTGTATTGATTATTATTGAACAAGTATGGTTTCACTAATAATAAATGTACATTTGCATAAAGCATGCATATTTGTCCATACCTATGTTGATTAGAGTATTAAAAACTTAATTTAAACTTAATTTAAGATACATTTACAATTGATAAAAAGGTGCGATTAAATTGCGATTAATCGCGAGTTAACTCATCACAATCATGCAGTTAATCGCGATTCAATGTTTTAATTGGTTGACATCCCTACTGTGCCCTCCACAATTATTGGCACCCCTGTTTAAGATGTGGTCGCAGACTTCTAAAAATTCTCTTTTTTTTTTTAAACAACATAGAACCAAATTGCAAAAAAAGAGAAAAATCCTACCTTTCGTTTAAGTACATTACTTAGGTGGTAAAAAAAAAAAATCACAGATTTGGAAAGAAAAAAAAAAAATTGACATCGTATCGTAACCCTGGCATATCGAGGTGCATCGTATCGTGAGTTTAAGTGTATCGTCCCATACCTAATAGATGCCGAGTTTTTTAGATCAGGTCTGCAATCTCTGACCCGGTTTGTTCACTGACTTCCACTGCAGCAATGTACTGTGTTTTCCGCCAACTGGCAACCTGTATGGTGTTAGGTGAAATACTATTCATAGGTTTCACGCCCACCTGGAGGGCAAAACAAGGCTTTCTTCCATTGTTCACCAGTCGTTTTATCAGTGTTGTAGTCAGTATTAATGAAGTAAGACCGTGATGTTAAAAGACCAAATTCAATTTACATATTATTGATGATGCATACTTTGCACAGGAAAGCAGATGAACGAGATATTAATGCAACGCAAGGTTTCTCGTAAGGTGTTTACCCAGGGGCGTAGCCATCTTTTCAGGAGTGAGGGGGACAGAAATGTCGTAATACCATTTTTTTTTTTTGGACCAATATAATTTATCGCATCTCTTGCTTTTAATTGGGTAAGATACCAAATACACTGCTGAACAATAACCAATAATTAATATCTATAATATTATTCTCCTATTTTTTATGCCAATTTTATGATTGGTTTATATACTACAAACACTTCTGCATTAAGACTCCACAGATTTTATGCAATGTAAAAAAATATATATATTCTGATGTAAACCATGCTGTTCTCTATGTTAATATATAGTAAAGTGTGATTTATTCCTGTGATCAAAGCTGAATTTATCATCATTACTCCAGTCTTCAGTGTCACATGATCCTTCACTAATCATTCTCAGATGAGGATCTGATGATCAACACACATTTATGATCATTATCATTTAAACATTTTTGGTAAAAATTAAAAAAAAGAGCGAAATATTACTTTTTAGCGATTAATACTTTTATTGATTAGACATGCATTAAATTGATCACAAGTGATATTTTTAATATCACAAATTAGATACTAATTTATTCAATAAATGCAAATAAATGCTGTCCATTGAACTTTCTATTCATTAAAGAATCCTGAAAAATAACATGTAGGCTTACATGAACCCTGAACCCTTAAAATAACATCATGGTTTCCACAACATTCTTAAGCAGCGCAACTGTTTTCAACACAGATAATAATCATAAATGTTTCTTGATTATGAAATCCTCATATGAGAATAATTAGTGAAGGATCATGTGACTCTGAAGACTGGATTAATGATGATAAATACAGCTTTGATCACAGGAATAAATTACTATTCACATAGGAAAAAAGCTGTTTTAATTTGTAATGTTTCAAAATATTACTGTTTTAACTATTTTTCATTACATAAATGCAGCCTTGGTGAGCAGAAGATACTAAACATAAAAAGCTGCATTATTCATATGATAGCCTACTTTATTGTCAATAAATAGCCTACATTGAGATGACTTTAAAAACACACATAAAGCATATATTGTCGCAATCGTCTGATTGTCGTCGTCACGTTTCATCACTCATAACGATTGTTTTCCTTCAGTTTGCAGCTCCAGCTAGGGTTGCCACCCGTCCCTTGAAATACGGAATCGTCCCGTATTTTCAGGAAAAATGACGCGTCCCGTATCAAAGCAATACGGGACGCGATTTGTCCCGTATTTTACATAGGTCCACCTGCATTGTGTGAAGACACGTCCTATTCTGCCCCTAATTGGGTCGCTGCCGTCGTTGGTTTGTTTGATTGGTTTGTTTCAGGTTCACGGGTCGTGAATCACGGCCAATCAGAGCCAGAAGAGGTATAGGTTATTTTCTATATGGGCAGAATCCATTTGAAACGATGGCGGAGGCAGGTCCAAATACCTCCCCGCGTCCAGCAGTAAAAGTTTCAGAGCAGAAACGCAAGCGGATGCAGAGGTACAGACGAGAGTGGGAAGAAATAAATATTTAGATTGGAAAGTGTCCGCGGCAATGAATACCAAGCCAATTGCACAATAATTATTTGTCGGCGAGTGTTTTCAGTGGCGCACGCTGGCCCGTCAGATGTGGGACAGCACGCAACGGGAGAGCAACATTCACTAAATGCAAGAGCTCACCGAAATCAAAGCACTGTCGCACAGTTCTTCAGACCTCAAGCATCTCCTGAGGCAGACAGTGTTATGTTTTTTTTTTTTTTTTTTAATCACCTCAATTTTTTGATTGATAACGTTAGATTTCATAAATGCTGCCTATTAAGAAATAATGTTAATAATGTAGGCTACATTAATGATGTTATGGTATGATTTGTTTATTAAGGTTAAGTTGTAGGCTATAGTCAGACACAAGCTTTACTTCAATAAGAGATGATATATATATATATCATCAAATATATATATATAATCAAAATAGGACCTTTTAGGAATAAAATAAACAACTATTTGTTATGCTTAACAAATTATAATTGCATCATCCAATACTATAGAATTAACAATAGACTATAAAAACGGAATAATACATAAATATATTTACTTAACTTACCAAAAATAAAAATGTTGTTTAGTGTTTTATTAAAATAAGAAATGATTGTAGATATTATATCATTTACAGTTATTTAGGTGTGGTTTCACTGTTTGGATGGTGTTACTGCAAACAATGACAAATATTTTAGTCAAAATCTTTGTTCACAAAACTATAAAATTACTCGAGGTAATTTGCAATTTCTTATCCTACTCCCCTCAGGTTACAGCAGCTGAGTTTGTTTTTCATTGTCATAGCTGTGTATTATACTGAGTGCATCTGTTCACACTGATTTCAATAGCAGATATCCTATTATAATGTCCACTGGTATCAATCTTAAGATATATATATATATATATATATATATATATATATATATATATATATATATATATATATATATATATATATATATATATATATATAAATTAGGTTTTAAGTTATGATATACGACCACTGCACTGGCACACCATCGGGACTGTGGTCATCGTGGCCCCGAGGAGTGTGGCCACCGGCAGGCGTCCCTTATTTTTCTGTATTGAAGGTGGCAACCCTAGCTCCAGCGTGACTGGGTATTACGAATCCACTTTTAGACTTTCTGTGAGAGAGCGCCCTCCTCATATTAAGATTATAAAAAAATTACAGGTCATGCATAGAATATTTTTTGTCTCTGAATTTAAATCTTGATGTATTCACATTGGTTTCTATGTAAATACACTTGCCCGTGACCTCAAGAAGCGCGCTATCAACCGAGATTAGAAAAGGCTGTCTTTAGCGTCCCTGTTAACTTGCCCGCCCCCGCGCAGGGTAACGCCGGTTCGAATCCCGCTCGGAGCGGGTCGACTAGGATCGGTGAGACCCAGTAAAAGTGCGGGGGACGAAAATACATTTTATTAAAAGTGAGGGGGACACGTCCCCCGCGTAATCTACGCCCATGTGTTTACCCATCGAAACTCATTATAAAGAAAACACATTGCGTTAGGTATGGCTCAATACCACAATTTTGGCTTCGGTACGGTACCACAATTTAATACTGAAGTACCGATATTTAAACGATACCACACGGTCGGATATTGGCGCGGGTTTATTGTGCGAGAATGAGTAAAATTATAGAAGTTGAGTTTATAAAGTGGAAAATTACCACAAATGTTTATTAGTAAATTAATCAACAAAGATTATCACATCAAATCAGTCATTAGAAAACTTTCTTGTGAGAAATAATTCCAAGGCTCCTCGACAGTATAACAAGTAATATACACGTATTAGCATGTTTTCTTAAATATCTACATGATGGCATTTTTATGCTTTAGTTAAGTGAAAAACTTACATACAGCACCTTTAATTCATAGACACTTTTATGGGAAAGCTAAATGTTTAGTTTGCACACATTTGTGACACAATTTGTGTAAAATGTGTCTGTATACCATGCTATAGCAATAAGCTATGTGTGCAGCATCGACCTATACATGTGTAGATCTTAATATGTTCATTATTTAATGTGCTTATGGGCATATGCATGGTGACCACGTGACTATATGTGCTAATATGGTCATGTAGTCGGTATGTATGCCCATATGTTCATGTGTGGAATGATTATTTTCGTGACCTTTTAGAATGGAAATATGTGAGCAAACCCGGCTAAAGATTTCCATTCGCAGCCCAAAACTCATTTAAACCCCGAGACATCGAGTTCATAAAAGCATGGGTTGCAGTAAGCGGTCCACAGACTTAGCTTGTAGACACCTGACTCAAAACGCCCCAAAACTGCAATCTGATAGACAGCACATTAGATTTTGAGACACAGCCTGGCCTCCACCTCCCTCTGCGCCACACAAATGCTCACATCCGCGTTTAAAACAGCCGTCACAACAGCGAACTACAGTCTGAACACTACTTTCATTGCACAAACAGCACACGCACACCACAAGCACGCAAGCGAGTGTGAAACAGTCACCTGCACTTTCCTGCGCCCCGCTGCATTCTGCCTGTGATGCGTCGCCATCTTACATGTTGACGCCGTGACGCCACTTCCGTCACGCCAAGAAGAGCCGCCGGCGCGGCACGTGCTCAAGGCGGGAGCGTAATGTACAGAAATATAAACATGAATACCAGAACATAATTTGCACAGTGATCATTTATTTGATGTGATGTCCTAATATAGTATTACAAACATGTATAAACAAAAATAAATACGCAATACAATAACTGCAATAAAAAGTTAGCTGTTTATATTTGTTTATAGATAAACTATTAAAGTTAAGATACACTTTCTGTAAAGATAAACTATTTTTCTTCACAGAAGACAAAATAGGCTGTTAAAAACCATAATTATTCATCAGATTAACCAAAAAGCCAAAAATTATTTTTATGTCATTAGAAATCTAATTTGAAATAATGACTTTTTATATAATTATTTCTTAGTACTGTCAATACTCTATATATATATATATGTATGTATATATATATATATATATATATATATATATATATATATATATATATATATATATATATATATATATATATATATATATATATATATATATATATATATATATATATATACAGTATATACACCAAACAGGTGTATAATGTTATGACCACTGACAAGTGAAGTGAATAACACTGATGATCTCTTCATCACGGCTCCTGTTAGTGGGTGGGATATATTAGGCAGCAAGTGAACATTTAGTCCTCAGAGTTGATGTGTGTGAAGCAGGAGAAATGGGCAAGCGTAAGGATTTGAGCGAGTTTGGCCAGATTGTGACGGCTAGACGACTGGGTCAGAGCATCTCCAAAACTGCAGCTCTTGTGGGCTGTTCCCGGTCTGCAGTGGTCAGTATCTATCAAAAGTGCTCCAAGGAAGGACCAGTGGAGAACCGGCCACAGGGTCATGGGCGGCCAAGGCTCATTGATGCACGTGGGGAGCGAAGGCTGGCCCGTGGGGTCCGATCAAACAGACGAGCTACTGGAGCTCAAACTGCTCCAGAAGTTAATGCTGGTTCTGATAGAAAGCTGTCAGAATACACAGAGCAGCTCAGTTTGTTGCGTATGGGGCGGCATAGCCGCTGACCAGTCAGGGTGCCCATGCCGAAAGCACCAACAGTGGCATGTGAGCATCAGAACCGGAGAACTCATGGCACCAGGATGCACTATGGGAAGAAGGCAAGCCGGTGGAGGCAGTGGGATGCTTTGGACAATGTTCTGCTCTCTTAGTGTTTAAAAAATACATTTACAAGCTTTAAATCTTCAATTTCATCTTGTGCTTCTATATTTCATTTGTAACTCATATGAAAATGTCAAAAACTTGAAACAAATTCAGATGCAACTTAGATTGTAATGATCAGCCAATTAGGTTGGGTTATTGATGAAACATTGAAACAATATGGATGAAGCAATAAAAACATTGTTTCTTTGTTTGAATTCCACAGGATTCCAAAATGATTGCAGAACAAGTGTGAAGACTCTTCCTTTCAGTATTCGCACACTTTCCACACATAACTGGATTTTGACATGTTCAGTCAACATTTTTGGAGCATTTGCGTGTCAGTGTAGTGAGACCAGTTGGCAGGAGCATCTTTCCTGACCTCTCTGTTTGTGGTGTGGATCACATCTTCCAAACTGGAATGATTATAGCCAACTCAAATGCCTGACTTCAACAACAATCTCTGACCTCACTAAAAAAAATGCTCCTTGATTTTCATCTTCTTCTCATTTTCTGATGCACTGCCATCACTATCATCAACAATTTCATTTTTTTCCTATTAAACTTAACATCAAACCAAAACACAGGCAAAAAGATTTATTCAGATACACAGAAAATATGAATCATCTAATATGTAATTTATGCATGACGCATCGATAGCTTAGTTTTTTGAATTATTGATTTGTACAAAATGTGCATTAAACATGACTTGCACATTTGGGTGTAACACTTTATTTTACAGTGTCCTTACATGTTACGTGCAGTTAGTAATAATTATTACATGCAACTAACCCTAAACCAAAGTCCACTCCTAACCATACCCCTATAATATTACACAGTACTTAAACTTAAATAAAGTGTAGTGATATGTTTTAAAAATTGAATTTAAATGTATTTTCTAGTCTAAATGGAGTGTGACCAACATCTCTCTGACGTCCCAAAGAGCATTAAACTATTAATTATAACTATTTAAAATAAACTAATGATGCATTTCTCATACTGAAATGAAATAAACAACATGCATAATAATTAGGATCACTCACGGATTTTGAAACACAACCATACAGTCTGTCCTGCTAGACTTTCTCTGACCAATAGATGGGGATACAAACTCATATTCCACACCCTTCACACTCCTCTCAGGTGAACAAACTTCATCAAGTCACATGTTTATTTACTAATTCGACAGCTTTCTTCCTCTCCGGTCCATTTATGTGAGACAAATCATTTGATACACAATGCCTTGTATATGCCCTGTATTATATATAACACTGGGTACATTTTATAAGGTAATACTGAAGGCATTTTCATGCAATCTGAATTGCCCATATCGTATTTTACATATGCTATTATAAAAAGCCATGCGCACCTCACATTTTAGCATTAACACCCAAATCCTGACTAAGGGTTAGTGTCGTTATTCACATCTATACAAGTTTGTTGTATATATATATGGTAACGTGTGTGTGTGAGAGAGAGAGAGAGAGAGAGAGAGAGAGAGAGAGAGAGAGAGAGAGAGTGAAAGCGTGTGTGCGCGCGCGCGTGTGAGACCGAGTGTGTGTGTTTGAGTGTGAGAGAAAGAGTGTGTGCGTGCGTGCGTGTGTGTGTGTGTATGTGCATGTAGGCTCTCACACACACACACACACACACACACACACACACACACACACACACACACACACACACACACACACACACACACACACACTATATAAACACAAACTTGTATGTTAGATGCAGTAAATCGATTCGACGGCTCTATTAGAAAACAATACGCAAGAAGAAGAAAAAAACATCTGTCCTTTCCTCCAGCCTACATTACAAAACGTATGCCAAAACACGATGCACTTTATTCACTTTTTGCCCAAACAAACTGTGTTTTAAAGCGGCTGGAGCAGATGGTGTTCGTGGAGGAGGCGGAACATCTGACCCACTGCTGCTGCTCTCAGATCAGTTCAGACTGTGATGCACAGCAACATACAGGAGAAACAGCTCTGCCTTTCCAACACACACACACACACACACACACAACTTCATGAGCGCTGGAGTCTCTATGTGTTCAGCGCGGGGAACCGATGAGCCATGGCACTGAAGAGCGGATTTAATGGTCTTTGAGCGCGTGGATTCACTTCAGACTGAACTTGGAACATTAAATACACAACTTGCTTTTGCTTGCTGGGGATTTTCGTCATGGCTTTCCTGTGGCTCTTTCTGTTGATCAGAGGAAATGTGTGAACACTTTCACAAGCGGAGTTTCACATGTAAGTAGCCTTTTATTACATCTTGCGACTGGCTTTCATTATTCATACATGCAAAAAGTTTTATCATTTATGGCGATGCATTGATAGGAAGTGTTGTTCGTGGAACTAAATTGTCAAAGACAGATTACACGACGCAACAAATCAAATTCGAAAGGAAAACATGCTAATTAATCTTGAAATGATTGTTGCGTCGGGTTTTGTTTAATGACAACTATTCTCTAATTGTATATTTCATGAGTGCATTAATTAAGGAAGTACACTGGGGGAAACATATGGATGTTTATGACCCTGTTGATTTCTAATGACGCAATTAAGTCAGATATATAATATTGTCCGTATTTAAGGACGTCATACTTAAACGCATACATGTGCGCGCGTCTGTAATCACATCAGATCCAATTTCTGTTATTCTGAACGCTGTCAGCTCGTGTGTGTGTGTGTGTGTGTGTGTGTGTGTGTGTGTGTGAGAGAGAGAGAGAGAGAGAGAGAGAGAGAGAGAGGTTTACAGGAACATGAACAGGTGTGTGAATGTCGCTGTGTTTTCTTCTTCAGTGTATCGCGCCCTTGCGCTGTGTTTTAAAAGTAAAGTTAAAAGAAATTAAACTTATAAATAAAAAATAAAAACTTTACATTCATATATGTTTTTAACGTAAGAAGAAGAAGAAGAAGACGCTCCTCAGCGCAAAAACGCGCCTTTCTTACACCAGCGCGCGAAATCCTCGCGGCTCGCGCTCTTGTCCAAGGTGCTGAAAACAGACTCAACTCAAATCTGAGGTAAAAAACCTCACACGACATAAAATTACATGTTTAATTTCGACTACAGTAACAGTCAGAGCCTAAAACATGAATCTGTCTCGATAAAAACGAAGATATTGTAAGGTAAAACGCTACAACAACAACAACAACAACAACATCCCCGCCCGCAAAATATCGTTAATCTACAAAGCTAATATTAGCATAATATTATTATTTGATGCAATTCAGGTATAATTCGTTCTCATTAAATCATAGGTATATTTGTTACTGTTGATCTATTCCTACGGTCTGAATCTAATTTAGACTACCTATTTTTAGTTAGGCTACCTGAAAAAAACTTTATTTTTTCCCTCTGTGTTGTTTAGGCATTTGAATAACATAAACGTATTTAGCAATAGTACAGATTAATAATAAAAAATAGGAAAACGTTTACGTATTAATTAATGTTTAAGCAGTTTTATTTTTAAACAAGTGCTTTGTATATAATATAAATGATAGCTGAAGTCTGTAGAGCACGTGTGTGTGTGTGTGTGTGAGAGAGAGAGAGAGAGAGAGAGAGAGAGAGAGAGAGACAGTGTATGTGTGTCAGTGTGTGTGAGAGAGTGTGTACGTGTGTGTGTTTGAGTGAGTGAGTGTGTGTGTGTGTGTCTGTCTGAGAGAGAGTGTGTGTGCATGTCTGTGAGTGAGTGAGTGTATGAGTGAGTGTGTGTGAGAGAGTGTAAATAAGTGGGCATGTTTTTGTGACATATGAGGACACAATTGTGTATAATGCCATGGGTATGACACAGGTATTACAGGAGAGGGTGAAATATGAGGACATTACCCATGGCCCCACTTTTCAAAAGGCTTATAAATCACACAGGAGGAGTTTTTTTTAGAAAGTAAAAATGCACAATGTTACCTGTGATGGGTAGGTTTAGAGGCAGGTGGTGTGTGTGTGTGTGTGTGATGGGTAGGTTAGGTTTAGGGGCAGGGGCAGTGTAAGGGGATAGAAAATACGGTTTGTACAGTATAAAAACCATTACGCCTATGGAGAGTCCCCATATGTCACAAAAACAAATGTGTGTGTGTGTGTGTGTGTGTGTGTTTGAGTGTGGATGAGTGAGTGAGTGAGTGTGTGTGTGTGTGTGTGTGTGTGTGTGTGTGTGAGGGAGCTTATGTGTGTTCTAGTGCGTATGAGTGTGTGTATGTGTGTGTGTTTGTGTGTATGAGTAAGTGAGTGTGTGTGTGAATGTGTGTTTAAGTGTCTAAGTGATGAATAAACAGGAAATGATCGTAACAGACAGCAGTGTATGATGTGATAATTCTCAGTGATTTAATAGGTATTTGCATTTCCTCAAAAGGCCCGTGTTGAGACTCATCGCTCATGCCGCATCTCTCTAATTATGATGAACAGGGAGTCATCTGTCATACTGTCGAGTGGTGATGAATGATCTCTGGAGATCTTGCTTCAGTCTGTTGTGATTGGCTGAGACTGACTGGGATTAAAAACACTATTGCGGTTAGAATCGATCACTTAGTACAAGCAGATCATAATGCAT